>NW_027045382.1:0-600000 GCF_963576615.1 Watersipora subatra
ATTACAAACGTCTAACAAAATTGAAAAATGTAAATTTCCAATTTCAACCAAACATGCTAGAAATGCTCCAATTGAGCTAATTAGCTTATTGTGAGAATATTGCAATTGTCTGACAGAAGTGAAAAATGTAAATTTGCATTTTCAACCAAACATGCTAGAAATGCTCCAATTGAGCTAATTAGCTTATTGTGAGAATATTACAAACGTCTGACAACACTGAAAAATGTAAATTTCCAATTTCAACCGAAGATGCTAGAAATGCTCCAATTGAGCTAATTAGCTTATTGTGAGAATATTGCAATTGTCTGACAAAAGTGAAAAATGTAAATTTCCAATTTCAACCAAACGTGCTAGAAATGCTCCAATTGAGCTAATTAGCTTATTGTGAGAATATTACAAACGTCTGACAAAAGTGAAAAATGTAAATTTGCAATTTCAACCAAACATGCTAGAAATGCTCAAATTGCGCAAATAAGCCTAATGTAAGAATTTTACAAACGTCTGACAAAACTGAAAAATGTAAATTTCCAATTTCAACCAAACATGCTAAAAATGCTCCAATTGAGCTAATTAGCTTATTGTGAGAATATTACAAACGTCTGACAAAAATGAAAAATGTAAATTTCCAATTTCAACCAAACATGCTAGAAATGCTCCAATTGAGCTAATTAGCTTATTGTGAGAATATCACAAACGTCTAACAAAATTGAAAAATGTAAATTTCCAATTTCAACCAAACGTGCTAGAAATGCTCCAATTGAGCTAATTAGCTTATTGTGAGAATATTACAAACGTCTGACAAAAGTGAAAAATGTAAATTTCCAATTTCAACCAAACATGCTAGAAATGCTCCAATTGAGCTAATTAGCTTATTGAGAGAATATTGCAATTGTTTGACAAAAGTGAAAAATGTAAATTTTTAATTTCAACCAAACATGCTAGAAATGCTCCAATTGAGCTAATTAGCTTATTGAGAGAATATTGCAATTGTTTGACAAAAGTGAAAAATGTAAATTTCCAATTTCAACCAAACGTGCTAGAAATGCTCCAATTGAGCTAATAAGCTTATTGTGAGAATATTACAAACGTCTGACAACACTGAAAAATGTAAATTTCCAATTTCAACCAAACATGCTAGAAATGCTCCAATTGAGCTAATTAGCTTATTGTGAGAATAATGCAATTGTCTGACAAAAGTGAAAAATGTAAATTTCCAATTTCAACCAAACGTGCTAGAAATGCTCCAATTGAGCTAATTAGCTTATCGTGAGAATATTACAAACGTCTGACAAAAGTGAAAAATGTAAATTTCCAATTTCAACCAAACATGCTAGAAATGCTCCAATTAAGCTAATTAGCTTATTGAGAGAATATTGCAATTGTTTGACAAAAGTGAAAAATGTAAATTTCCAATTTTAACCAAACGTGCTAGAAATGCTCCAATTGAGCTAATTAGCTTATTGTGAGAATATTACAAACGTCTGACAAAAGTGAAAAATGTAAATTTCCAATTTCAACCAAACATGCTAGAAATGCTCCAATTGAGCTAATTAGCTTATTGTGAGAATATTGCAATTGTCTGACAAAAGTGAAAAATGTAAATTTCCAATTTCAACCAAACATGCTAAAAATGCTCCAATTGAGCTAATTAGCTTATTGTGAGAATATTACAAACGTCTAACAAAATTGAAAAATGTAAATTTCCAATTTCAACCAAACATGCTAGAAATGCTCCAATTTAGCTAATTAGCTTATTGTGAGAATATTACAAACGTCTGACAACACTGAAAAATGTAAATTTCCAATTTCAACCAAACATGCTAGAAATGCTCCAATTGAGCTAATTAGCTTATTGAGAGAATATTGCAATTGTTTGACAAAAGTGAAAAATGTAAATTTCCAATTTCAACCAAACGTGCTAGAAATGCTCCAATTGAGCTAATAAGCTTATTGTGAGAATATTACAAACGTCTGACAACACTGAAAAATGTAAATTTCCAATTTCAACCAAACATGCTAGAAATGCTCCAATTGAGCTAATTAGCTTATTGAGAGAATATTGCAATTGTTTGACAAAAGTGAAAAATGTAAATTTCCAATTTCAACCAAACGTGCTAGAAATGCTCCAATTGAGCTAATAAGCTTATTGTGAGAATATTACAAACGTCTGACAACACTGAAAAATGTAAATTTCCAATTTCAACCAAACATGCTAGAAATGCTCCAATTGAGCTAATTAGCTTATTGTGAGAATAATGCAATTGTCTGACAAAAGTGAAAAATGTAAATTTCCAATTTCAACCAAACGTGCTAGAAATGCTCCAATTGAGCTAATTAGCTTATTGTGAGAATATTACAAACGTCTGACAAAAGTGAAAAATGTAAATTTCCAATGTCAACCAAACGTGCTAGAAATGCTCCAATTGAGCTAATTAGCTTATTGTGAGAATATTACAAACGTCTGACAAAAGTGAAAAATGTAAATTTGCAATTTCAACCAAACATGCTAGAAATGCTCAAATTGCGCAAATAAGCCTACTGTAAGAATTTTACAAACGTCTGACAAAACTGAAAAATGTAAATTTCCAATTTCAACCAAACATGTTAAAAATGCTCCAATTGAGCTAATTAGCTTATTGTGAGAATATTACAAACGTCTGACAAAAGTGAAAAATGTAAATTTCCAATTTCAACCAAACATGCTAGAAATGCTCCAATTGAGCTAATTAGCTTATTGTGAGAATATTACAAACGTCTAACAAAATTGAAAAATGTAAATTTCCAATTTCAACCAAACGTGCTAGAAATGCTCCAATTGAGCTAATTAGCTTATTGTGAGAAAATTAAAAACGTCTGACAAAAGTGAAAAATGTAAATTTCCAATTTCAACCAAACATGCTAGAAATGCTCCAATTGAGCTAATTAGCTTATTGTGAGAATATTGCAATTGTCTGACAGAAGTGAAAAATGTAAATTTGCATTTTCAACCAAACATGCTAGAAATGCTCCAATTAAGCTAATTAGCTTATTGAGAGAATATTGCAATTGTTTGACAAAAGTGAAAAATGTAAATTTCCAATTTCAACCAAACATGTTAAAAATGCTCCAATTGAGCTAATTAGCTTATTGTGAGAATATTACAAACGTCTGACAAAAGTGAAAAATGTAAATTTCCAATTTCAACCAAACATGCTAGAAATGCTCCAATTGAGCTAATTAGCTTATTGTGAGAATATTACAAACGTCTAACAAAATTGAAAAATGTAAATTTCCAATTTCAACCAAACGTGCTAGAAATGCTCCAATTGAGCTAATTAGCTTATTGTGAGAATATTACAAACGTCTGACAAAAGTGAAAAATGTAAATTTCCAATTTCAACCAAACATGCTAGAAATGCTCCAATTGAGCTAATTAGCTTATTGAGAGAATATTGCAATTGTTTGACAAAAGTGAAAAATGTAAATTTCCAATTTCAACCAAACGTGCTAGAAATGCTCCAATTGAGCTAATAAGCTTATTGTGAGAATATTACAAACGTCTGACAACACTGAAAAATGTAAATTTCCAATTTCAACCAAACATGCTAGAAATGCTCCAATTGAGCTAATTAGCTTATTGTGAGAATAATGCAATTGTCTGACAAAAGTGAAAAATGTAAATTTCCAATTTCAACCAAACGTGCTAGAAATGCTCCAATTGAGCTAATTAGCTTATTGTGAGAATATTACAAACGTCTGACAAAAGTGAAAAATGTAAATTTCCAATTTCAACCAAACATGCTAGAAATGCTCCAATTAAGCTAATTAGCTTATTGAGAGAATATTGCAATTGTTTGACAAAAGTGAAAAATGTAAATTTCCAATTTCAACCAAACATGCTAGAAATGCTCCAATTGAGCTAATTAGCTTATTGTGAGAATATTACAAACGTCTAACAAAATTGAAAAATGTAAATTTCCAATTTCAACCAAACATGCTAGAAATGCTCCAATTTAGCTAATTAGCTTATTGTGAGAATATTACAAACGTCTGACAACACTGAAAAATGTAAATTTCCAATTTCAACCAAACATGCTAGAAATGCTCCAATTGAGCTAATTAGCTTATTGTGAGAATATTACAAACGTCTGACAAAAGTGAAAAATGTAAATTTCCAATTTCAACCAAACATGCTAGAAATGCTCAAATTGCGCAAATAAGCCTACTGTAAGAATTTTACAAACGTCTGACAAAACTGAAAAATGTAAATTTCCAATTTCAACCAAACATGCTAAAAATGCTCCAATTGAGCTAATTAGCTTATTGTGAGAGTATTACAAACGTCTGACAAAAGTGAAAAATGTAAATTTCCAATTTCAACCAAACATGCTAGAAATGCTCCAATTGAGCTAATTAGCTTATTGTGAGAATATTACAAACGTCTGACAAAAGTGAAAAATGTAAATTTCCAATTTCAACCAAACGTGCTAGAAATGCTCCAATTGAGCTAATTAGCTTATTGTGAGAATATTACAAACGTCTGACAACACTGAAAAATGTAAATTTCCAATTTCAACCGAAAATGCTAGAAATGCTCCAATTGAGCTAATTAGCTTATTGTGAGAATAATGCAATTGTCTGACAAAAGTGAAAAATGTAAATTTCCAATTTCAACCAAACGTGCTAGAAATGCTCCAATTGAGCTAATTAGCTTATTGTGAGAATATTACAAACGTCTGACAAAAGTGAAAAATGTAAATTTCCAATTTCAACCAAACATGCTAGAAATGCTCCAATTAAGCTAATTAGCTTATTGAGAGAATATTGCAATTGTTTGACAAAAGTGAAAAATGTAAATTTCCAATTTCAACCAAACATGCTAGAAATGCTCCAATTGAGCTAATTAGCTTATTGAGAGAATATTGCAATTGTTTGACAAAAGTGAAAAATGTAAATTTCCAATTTCAACCAAACATGCTAGAAATGCTCCAATTGGGCTAATTAGCTTATTGTGAGAATATTGCAATTGTCTGACAAAAGTGAAAAATGTAAATTTCCAATTTCAACCAAACATGCTAGAAATGCTCCAATTGAGCTAATTAGTTTATTGTGAGAATATTACAAACGTCTAACAAAATTGAAAAATGTAAATTTCCAATTTCAACCAAACATGCTAGAAATGCTCCAATTGAGCTAATTAGCTTATTGTGAGAATATTGCAATTGTCTGACAGAAGTGAAAAATGTAAATTTGCAATTTCAACCAAAAATGCTAGAAATGCTCCAATTTAGCTAATTAGCTTATTGTGAGAATATTACAAACGTCTGACAAAAGTGAAAAATGTAAATTTCCAATTTCAACCAAACATGCTAGAAATGCTCCAATTGAGCTAATTAGCTTATTGTGAGAATATTGCAATTGTCTGACAAAAGTGAAAAATGTAAATTTCCAATTTCAACCAAACATGCTAGAAATGCTCCAATTGAGCTAATTAGCTTATTGTGAGAATATTACAAACGTCTAACAAAATTGAAAAATGTAAATTTCCAATTTCAACCAAACATGCTAGAAATGCTCCAATTGAGCTAATTAGCTTATTGTGAGAATATTGCAATTGTCTGACAGAAGTGAAAAATGTAAATTTGCATTTTCAACCAAACATGCTAGAAATGCTCCAATTGAGCTAATTAGCTTATTGTGAGAATATTACAAACGTCTGACAACACTGTAAAATGTAAATTTCCAATTTCAACCGAAGATGCTAGAAATGCTCCAATTGAGCTAATTAGCTTATTGTGAGAATATTGCAATTGTCTGACAAAAGTGAAAAATGTAAATTTCCAATTTCAACCAAACGTGCTAGAAATGCTCCAATTGAGCTAATTAGCTTATTGTGAGAATATTACAAACGTCTGACAAAAGTGAAAAATGTAAATTTGCAATTTCAACCAAACATGCTAGAAATGCTCAAATTGCGCAAATAAGCCTAATGTAAGAATTTTACAAACGTCTGACAAAACTGAAAAATGTAAATTTCCAATTTCAACCAAACATGCTAAAAATGCTCCAATTGAGCTAATTAGCTTATTGTGAGAATATTACAAACGTCTGACAAAAATGAAAAATGTAAATTTCCAATTTCAACCAAACATGCTAGAAATGCTCCAATTGAGCTAATTAGCTTATTGTGAGAATATCACAAACGTCTAACAAAATTGAAAAATGTAAATTTCCAATTTCAACCAAACGTGCTAGAAATGCTCCAATTGAGCTAATTAGCTTATTGTGAGAATATTACAAACGTCTGACAAAAGTGAAAAATGTAAATTTCCAATTTCAACCAAACATGCTAGAAATGCTCCAATTGAGCTAATTAGCTTATTGAGAGAATATTGCAATTGTTTGACAAAAGTGAAAAATGTAAATTTTTAATTTCAACCAAACATGCTAGAAATGCTCCAATTGAGCTAATTAGCTTATTGAGAGAATATTGCAATTGTTTGACAAAAGTGAAAAATGTAAATTTCCAATTTCAACCAAACGTGCTAGAAATGCTCCAATTGAGCTAATAAGCTTATTGTGAGAATATTACAAACGTCTGACAACACTGAAAAATGTAAATTTCCAATTTCAACCAAACATGCTAGAAATGCTCCAATTGAGCTAATTAGCTTATTGTGAGAATAATGCAATTGTCTGACAAAAGTGAAAAATGTAAATTTCCAATTTCAACCAAACGTGCTAGAAATGCTCCAATTGAGCTAATTAGCTTATCGTGAGAATATTACAAACGTCTGACAAAAGTGAAAAATGTAAATTTCCAATTTCAACCAAACATGCTAGAAATGCTCCAATTAAGCTAATTAGCTCATTGAGAGAATATTGCAATTGTTTGACAAAAGTGAAAAATGTAAATTTCCAATTTTAACCAAACGTGCTAGAAATGCTCCAATTGAGCTAATTAGCTTATTGTGAGAATATTACAAACGTCTGACAAAAGTGAAAAATGTAAATTTCCAATTTCAACCAAACATGCTAGAAATGCTCCAATTGAGCTAATTAGCTTATTGTGAGAATATTGCAATTGTCTGACAAAAGTGAAAAATGTAAATTTCCAATTTCAACCAAACATGCTAAAAATGCTCCAATTGAGCTAATTAGCTTATTGTGAGAATATTACAAACGTCTAACAAAATTGAAAAATGTAAATTTCCAATTTCAACCAAACATGCTAGAAATGCTCCAATTTAGCTAATTAGCTTATTGTGAGAATATTACAAACGTCTGACAACACTGAAAAATGTAAATTTCCAATTTCAACCAAACATGCTAGAAATGCTCCAATTGAGCTAATTAGCTTATTGTGAGAATATTACAAACGTCTGACAAAAGTGAAAAATGTAAATTTCCAATTTCAACCAAACATGCTAGAAATGCTCAAATTGCGCAAATAAGCCTACTGTAAGAATTTTACAAACGTCTGACAAAACTGAAAAATGTAAATTTCCAATTTCAACCAAACATGCTAGAAATGCTCCAATTGAGCTAATTAGCTTATTGTGAGAATATTGCAATTGTCTGACAAAAGTGAAAAATGTAAATTTCCAATTTCAACCAAACATGCTAGAAATGCTCCAATTGAGCTAATTAGCTTATTGTGAGAATATTACAAACGTCTAACAAAATTGAAAAATGTAAATTTCCAATTTCAACCAAACATGCTAGAAATGCTCCAATTTAGCTAATTAGCTTATTGTGAGAATATTACAAACGTCTGACAACACTGAAAAATGTAAATTTCCAATTTCAACCAAACATGCTAGAAATGCTCCAATTGAGCTAATTAGCTTATTGTGAGAATATTACAAACGTCTGACAAAAGTGAAAAATGTAAATTTCCAATTTCAACCAAACATGCTAGAAATGCTCAAATTGCGCAAATAAGCCTACTGTAAGAATTTTACAAACGTCTGACAAAACTGAAAAATGTAAATTTCCAATTTCAACCAAACATGCTAAAAATGCTCCAATTGAGCTAATTAGCTTATTGTGAGAGTATTACAAACGTCTAACAAAAGTGAAAAATGTAAATTTCCAATTTCAACCAAACATGCTAGAAATGCTCCAATTGAGCTAATTAGCTTATTGAGAGAATATTGCAATTGTTTGACAAAAGTGAAAAATGTAAATTTCCAATTTCAACCAAACGTGCTAGAAATGCTCCAATTGAGCTAATAAGCTTATTGTGAGAATATTACAAACGTCTGACAACACTGAAAAATGTAAATTTCCAATTTCAACCAAACATGCTAGAAATGCTCCAATTGAGCTAATTAGCTTATTGTGAGAATAATGCAATTGTCTGACAAAAGTGAAAAATGTAAATTTCCAATTTCAACCAAACGTGCTAGAAATGCTCCAATTGAGCTAATTAGCTTATTGTGGGAATATTACAAACGTCTGACAAAAGTGAAAAATGTAAATTTCCAATTTCAACCAAACGTGCTAGAAATGCTCCAATTGAGCTAATTAGCTTATTGTGAGAATATTACAAACGTCTGACAAAAGTGAAAAATGTAAATTTGCAATTTCAACCAAACATGCTAGAAATGCTCAAATTGCGCAAATAAGCCTACTGTAAGAATTTTACAAACGTCTGACAAAACTGAAAAATGTAAATTTCCAATTTCAACCAAACATGTTAAAAATGCTCCAATTGAGCTAATCAGCTTATTGTGAGAATATTACAAACGTCTGACAAAACTGAAAAATGTAAATTTCCAATTTCAACCAAACATGCTAGAAATGCTCCAATTGAGCTAATTAGCTTATTGAGAGAATATTGCAATTGTTTGACAAAAGTGAAAAATGTAAATTTCCAATTTCAACCAAACGTGCTAGAAATGCTCCAATTGAGCTAATAAGCTTATTGTGAGAATATTACAAACGTCTGACAAAAGTGAAAAATGTAAATTTCCAATTTCAACCAAACATGCTAGAAATGCTCCAATTGAGCTAATTAGCTTATTGAGAGAATATTGCAATTGTTTGACAAAAGTGAAAAATGTAAATTTCCAATTTCAACCAAACATGCTAGAAATGCTCCAATTGGGCTAATTAGCTTATTGTGAGAATATTGCAATTGTCTGACAAAAGTGAAAAATGTAAATTTCCAATTTCAACCAAACATGCTAGAAATGCTCCAATTGAGCTAATTAGCTTATTGTGAGAATATTACAAACGTCTAACAAAATTGAAAAATGTAAATTTCCAATTTCAACCAAACATGCTAGAAATGCTCCAATTGAGCTAATTAGCTTATTGTGAGAATATTGCAATTGTCTGACAGAAGTGAAAAATGTAAATTTGCAATTTCAACCAAAAATGCTAGAAATGCTCCAATTTAGCTAATTAGCTTATTGTGAGAATATTACAAACGTCTGACAAAAGTGAAAAATGTAAATTTCCAATTTCAACCAAACATGCTAGAAATGCTCCAATTGAGCTAATTAGCTTATTGTGAGAATATTGCAATTGTCTGACAAAAGTGAAAAATGTAAATTTCCAATTTCAACCAAACATGCTAGAAATGCTCCAATTGAGCTAATTAGCTTATTGTGAGAATATTACAAACGTCTAACAAAATTGAAAAATGTAAATTTCCAATTTCAACCAAACATGCTAGAAATGCTCCAATTGAGCTAATTAGCTTATTGTGAGAATATTGCAATTGTCTGACAGAAGTGAAAAATGTAAATTTGCATTTTCAACCAAACATGCTAGAAATGCTCCAATTGAGCTAATTAGCTTATTGTGAGAATATTACAAACGTCTGACAACACTGAAAAATGTAAATTTCCAATTTCAACCGAAGATGCTAGAAATGCTCCAATTGAGCTAATTAGCTTATTGTGAGAATATTGCAATTGTCTGACAAAAGTGAAAAATGTAAATTTCCAATTTCAACCAAACGTGCTAGAAATGCTCCAATTGAGCTAATTAGCTTATTGTGAGAATATTACAAACGTCTGACAAAAGTGAAAAATGTAAATTTGCAATTTCAACCAAACATGCTAGAAATGCTCAAATTGCGCAAATAAGCCTAATGTAAGAATTTTACAAACGTCTGACAAAACTGAAAAATGTAAATTTCCAATTTCAACCAAACATGCTAAAAATGCTCCAATTGAGCTAATTAGCTTATTGTGAGAATATTACAAACGTCTGACAAAAATGAAAAATGTAAATTTCCAATTTCAACCAAACATGCTAGAAATGCTCCAATTGAGCTAATTAGCTTATTGTGAGAATATCACAAACGTCTAACAAAATTGAAAAATGTAAATTTCCAATTTCAACCAAACGTGCTAGAAATGCTCCAATTGAGCTAATTAGCTTATTGTGAGAATATTACAAACGTCTGACAAAAGTGAAAAATGTAAATTTCCAATTTCAACCAAACATGCTAGAAATGCTCCAATTGAGCTAATTAGCTTATTGAGAGAATATTGCAATTGTTTGACAAAAGTGAAAAATGTAAATTTTTAATTTCAACCAAACATGCTAGAAATGCTCCAATTGAGCTAATTAGCTTATTGAGAGAATATTGCAATTGTTTGACAAAAGTGAAAAATGTAAATTTCCAATTTCAACCAAACGTGCTAGAAATGCTCCAATTGAGCTAATAAGCTTATTGTGAGAATATTACAAACGTCTGACAACACTGAAAAATGTAAATTTCCAATTTCAACCAAACATGCTAGAAATGCTCCAATTGAGCTAATTAGCTTATTGTGAGAATAATGCAATTGTCTGACAAAAGTGAAAAATGTAAATTTCCAATTTCAACCAAACGTGCTAGAAATGCTCCAATTGAGCTAATTAGCTTATCGTGAGAATATTACAAACGTCTGACAAAAGTGAAAAATGTAAATTTCCAATTTCAACCAAACATGCTAGAAATGCTCCAATTAAGCTAATTAGCTTATTGAGAGAATATTGCAATTGTTTGACAAAAGTGAAAAATGTAAATTTCCAATTTTAACCAAACGTGCTAGAAATGCTCCAATTGAGCTAATTAGCTTATTGTGAGAATATTACAAACGTCTGACAAAAGTGAAAAATGTAAATTTCCAATTTCAACCAAACATGCTAGAAATGCTCCAATTGAGCTAATTAGCTTATTGTGAGAATATTGCAATTGTCTGACAAAAGTGAAAAATGTAAATTTCCAATTTCAACCAAACATGCTAAAAATGCTCCAATTGAGCTAATAAGCTTATTGTGAGAATATTACAAACGTCTGACAAAAGTGAAAAATGTAAATTTCCAATTTCAACCAAACATGCTAGAAATGCTCCAATTGAGCTAATTAGCTTATTGAGAGAATATTGCAATTGTTTGACAAAAGTGAAAAATGTAAATTTCCAATTTCAACCAAACATGCTAGAAATGCTCCAATTGGGCTAATTAGCTTATTGTGAGAATATTGCAATTGTCTGACAAAAGTGAAAAATGTAAATTTCCAATTTCAACCAAACATGCTAGAAATGCTCCAATTGAGCTAATTAGCTTATTGTGAGAATATTACAAACGTCTAACAAAATTGAAAAATGTAAATTTCCAATTTCAACCAAACATGCTAGAAATGCTCCAATTGAGCTAATTAGCTTATTGTGAGAATATTGCAATTGTCTGACAGAAGTGAAAAATGTAAATTTGCAATTTCAACCAAAAATGCTAGAAATGCTCCAATTTAGCTAATTAGCTTATTGTGAGAATATTACAAACGTCTGACAAAAGTGAAAAATGTAAATTTCCAATTTCAACCAAACATGCTAGAAATGCTCCAATTGAGCTAATTAGCTTATTGTGAGAATATTGCAATTGTCTGACAAAAGTGAAAAATGTAAATTTCCAATTTCAACCAAACATGCTAGAAATGCTCCAATTGAGCTAATTAGCTTATTGTGAGAATATTACAAACGTCTAACAAAATTGAAAAATGTAAATTTCCAATTTCAACCAAACATGCTAGAAATGCTCCAATTGAGCTAATTAGCTTATTGTGAGAATATTGCAATTGTCTGACAGAAGTGAAAAATGTAAATTTGCATTTTCAACCAAACATGCTAGAAATGCTCCAATTGAGCTAATTAGCTTATTGTGAGAATATTACAAACGTCTGACAACACTGAAAAATGTAAATTTCCAATTTCAACCGAAGATGCTAGAAATGCTCCAATTGAGCTAATTAGCTTATTGTGAGAATATTGCAATTGTCTGACAAAAGTGAAAAATGTAAATTTCCAATTTCAACCAAACGTGCTAGAAATGCTCCAATTGAGCTAATTAGCTTATTGTGAGAATATTACAAACGTCTGACAAAAGTGAAAAATGTAAATTTGCAATTTCAACCAAACATGCTAGAAATGCTCAAATTGCGCAAATAAGCCTAATGTAAGAATTTTACAAACGTCTGACAAAACTGAAAAATGTAAATTTCCAATTTCAACCAAACATGCTAAAAATGCTCCAATTGAGCTAATTAGCTTATTGTGAGAATATTACAAACGTCTGACAAAAATGAAAAATGTAAATTTCCAATTTCAACCAAACATGCTAGAAATGCTCCAATTGAGCTAATTAGCTTATTGTGAGAATATCACAAACGTCTAACAAAATTGAAAAATGTAAATTTCCAATTTCAACCAAACGTGCTAGAAATGCTCCAATTGAGCTAATTAGCTTATTGTGAGAATATTACAAACGTCTGACAAAAGTGAAAAATGTAAATTTCCAATTTCAACCAAACATGCTAGAAATGCTCCAATTGAGCTAATTAGCTTATTGAGAGAATATTGCAATTGTTTGACAAAAGTGAAAAATGTAAATTTTTAATTTCAACCAAACATGCTAGAAATGCTCCAATTGAGCTAATTAGCTTATTGAGAGAATATTGCAATTGTTTGACAAAAGTGAAAAATGTAAATTTCCAATTTCAACCAAACGTGCTAGAAATGCTCCAATTGAGCTAATAAGCTTATTGTGAGAATATTACAAACGTCTGACAACACTGAAAAATGTAAATTTCCAATTTCAACCAAACATGCTAGAAATGCTCCAATTGAGCTAATTAGCTTATTGTGAGAATAATGCAATTGTCTGACAAAAGTGAAAAATGTAAATTTCCAATTTCAACCAAACGTGCTAGAAATGCTCCAATTGAGCTAATTAGCTTATCGTGAGAATATTACAAACGTCTGACAAAAGTGAAAAATGTAAATTTCCAATTTCAACCAAACATGCTAGAAATGCTCCAATTAAGCTAATTAGCTTATTGAGAGAATATTGCAATTGTTTGACAAAAGTGAAAAATGTAAATTTCCAATTTTAACCAAACGTGCTAGAAATGCTCCAATTGAGCTAATTAGCTTATTGTGAGAATATTACAAACGTCTGACAAAAGTGAAAAATGTAAATTTCCAATTTCAACCAAACATGCTAGAAATGCTCCAATTGAGCTAATTAGCTTATTGTGAGAATATTGCAATTGTCTGACAAAAGTGAAAAATGTAAATTTCCAATTTCAACCAAACATGCTAAAAATGCTCCAATTGAGCTAATTAGCTTATTGTGAGAATATTACAAACGTCTAACAAAATTGAAAAATGTAAATTTCCAATTTCAACCAAACATGCTAGAAATGCTCCAATTTAGCTAATTAGCTTATTGTGAGAATATTACAAACGTCTGACAACACTGAAAAATGTAAATTTCCAATTTCAACCAAACATGCTAGAAATGCTCCAATTGAGCTAATTAGCTTATTGTGAGAATATTACAAACGTCTGACAAAAGTGAAAAATGTAAATTTCCAATTTCAACCAAACATGCTAGAAATGCTCAAATTGCGCAAATAAGCCTACTGTAAGAATTTTACAAACGTCTGACAAAACTGAAAAATGTAAATTTCCAATTTCAACCAAACATGCTAGAAATGCTCCAATTGAGCTAATTAGCTTATTGTGAGAATATTGCAATTGTCTGACAAAAGTGAAAAATGTAAATTTCCAATTTCAACCAAACATGCTAGAAATGCTCCAATTGAGCTAATTAGCTTATTGTGAGAATATTACAAACGTCTAACAAAATTGAAAAATGTAAATTTCCAATTTCAACCAAACATGCTAGAAATGCTCCAATTTAGCTAATTAGCTTATTGTGAGAATATTACAAACGTCTGACAACACTGAAAAATGTAAATTTCCAATTTCAACCAAACATGCTAGAAATGCTCCAATTGAGCTAATTAGCTTATTGTGAGAATATTACAAACGTCTGACAAAAGTGAAAAATGTAAATTTCCAATTTCAACCAAACATGCTAGAAATGCTCAAATTGCGCAAATAAGCCTACTGTAAGAATTTTACAAACGTCTGACAAAACTGAAAAATGTAAATTTCCAATTTCAACCAAACATGCTAAAAATGCTCCAATTGAGCTAATTAGCTTATTGTGAGAGTATTACAAACGTCTAACAAAAGTGAAAAATGTAAATTTCCAATTTCAACCAAACATGCTAGAAATGCTCCAATTGAGCTAATTAGCTTATTGAGAGAATATTGCAATTGTTTGACAAAAGTGAAAAATGTAAATTTCCAATTTCAACCAAACGTGCTAGAAATGCTCCAATTGAGCTAATAAGCTTATTGTGAGAATATTACAAACGTCTGACAACACTGAAAAATGTAAATTTCCAATTTCAACCAAACATGCTAGAAATGCTCCAATTGAGCTAATTAGCTTATTGTGAGAATAATGCAATTGTCTGACAAAAGTGAAAAATGTAAATTTCCAATTTCAACCAAACGTGCTAGAAATGCTCCAATTGAGCTAATTAGCTTATTGTGGGAATATTACAAACGTCTGACAAAAGTGAAAAATGTAAATTTCCAATTTCAACCAAACGTGCTAGAAATGCTCCAATTGAGCTAATTAGCTTATTGTGAGAATATTACAAACGTCTGACAAAAGTGAAAAATGTAAATTTGCAATTTCAACCAAACATGCTAGAAATGCTCAAATTGCGCAAATAAGCCTACTGTAAGAATTTTACAAACGTCTGACAAAACTGAAAAATGTAAATTTCCAATTTCAACCAAACATGTTAAAAATGCTCCAATTGAGCTAATTAGCTTATTGTGAGAATATTACAAACGTCTGACAAAACTGAAAAATGTAAATTTCCAATTTCAACCAAACATGCTAGAAATGCTCCAATTGAGCTAATTAGCTTATTGAGAGAATATTGCAATTGTTTGACAAAAGTGAAAAATGTAAATTTCCAATTTCAACCAAACGTGCTAGAAATGCTCCAATTGAGCTAATAAGCTTATTGTGAGAATATTACAAACGTCTGACAAAAGTGAAAAATGTAAATTTCCAATTTCAACCAAACATGCTAGAAATGCTCCAATTGAGCTAATTAGCTTATTGAGAGAATATTGCAATTGTTTGACAAAAGTGAAAAATGTAAATTTCCAATTTCAACCAAACATGCTAGAAATGCTCCAATTGGGCTAATTAGCTTATTGTGAGAATATTGCAATTGTCTGACAAAAGTGAAAAATGTAAATTTCCAATTTCAACCAAACATGCTAGAAATGCTCCAATTGAGCTAATTAGCTTATTGTGAGAATATTACAAACGTCTAACAAAATTGAAAAATGTAAATTTCCAATTTCAACCAAACATGCTAGAAATGCTCCAATTGAGCTAATTAGCTTATTGTGAGAATATTGCAATTGTCTGACAGAAGTGAAAAATGTAAATTTGCAATTTCAACCAAAAATGCTAGAAATGCTCCAATTTAGCTAATTAGCTTATTGTGAGAATATTACAAACGTCTGACAAAAGTGAAAAATGTAAATTTCCAATTTCAACCAAACATGCTAGAAATGCTCCAATTGAGCTAATTAGCTTATTGTGAGAATATTGCAATTGTCTGACAAAAGTGAAAAATGTAAATTTCCAATTTCAACCAAACATGCTAGAAATGCTCCAATTGAGCTAATTAGCTTATTGTGAGAATATTACAAACGTCTAACAAAATTGAAAAATGTAAATTTCCAATTTCAACCAAACATGCTAGAAATGCTCCAATTGAGCTAATTAGCTTATTGTGAGAATATTGCAATTGTCTGACAGAAGTGAAAAATGTAAATTTGCATTTTCAACCAAACATGCTAGAAATGCTCCAATTGAGCTAATTAGCTTATTGTGAGAATATTACAAACGTCTGACAACACTGAAAAATGTAAATTTCCAATTTCAACCGAAGATGCTAGAAATGCTCCAATTGAGCTAATTAGCTTATTGTGAGAATATTGCAATTGTCTGACAAAAGTGAAAAATGTAAATTTCCAATTTCAACCAAACGTGCTAGAAATGCTCCAATTGAGCTAATTAGCTTATTGTGAGAATATTACAAACGTCTGACAAAAGTGAAAAATGTAAATTTGCAATTTCAACCAAACATGCTAGAAATGCTCAAATTGCGCAAATAAGCCTAATGTAAGAATTTTACAAACGTCTGACAAAACTGAAAAATGTAAATTTCCAATTTCAACCAAACATGCTAAAAATGCTCCAATTGAGCTAATTAGCTTATTGTGAGAATATTACAAACGTCTGACAAAAATGAAAAATGTAAATTTCCAATTTCAACCAAACATGCTAGAAATGCTCCAATTGAGCTAATTAGCTTATTGTGAGAATATCACAAACGTCTAACAAAATTGAAAAATGTAAATTTCCAATTTCAACCAAACGTGCTAGAAATGCTCCAATTGAGCTAATTAGCTTATTGTGAGAATATTACAAACGTCTGACAAAAGTGAAAAATGTAAATTTCCAATTTCAACCAAACATGCTAGAAATGCTCCAATTGAGCTAATTAGCTTATTGAGAGAATATTGCAATTGTTTGACAAAAGTGAAAAATGTAAATTTTTAATTTCAACCAAACATGCTAGAAATGCTCCAATTGAGCTAATTAGCTTATTGAGAGAATATTGCAATTGTTTGACAAAAGTGAAAAATGTAAATTTCCAATTTCAACCAAACGTGCTAGAAATGCTCCAATTGAGCTAATAAGCTTATTGTGAGAATATTACAAACGTCTGACAACACTGAAAAATGTAAATTTCCAATTTCAACCAAACATGCTAGAAATGCTCCAATTGAGCTAATTAGCTTATTGTAAGAATAATGCAATTGTCTGACAAAAGTGAAAAATGTAAATTTCCAATTTCAACCAAACGTGCTAGAAATGCTCCAATTGAGCTAATTAGCTTATCGTGAGAATATTACAAACGTCTGACAAAAGTGAAAAATGTAAATTTCCAATTTCAACCAAACATGCTAGAAATGCTCCAATTAAGCTAATTAGCTTATTGAGAGAATATTGCAATTGTTTGATAAAAGTGAAAAATGTAAATTTCCAATTTTAACCAAACGTGCTAGAAATGCTCCAATTGAGCTAATTAGCTTATTGTGAGAATATTACAAACGTCTGACAAAAGTGAAAAATGTAAATTTCCAATTTCAACCAAACATGCTAGAAATGCTCCAATTGAGCTAATTAGCTTATTGTGAGAATATTGCAATTGTCTGACAAAAGTGAAAAATGTAAATTTCCAATTTCAACCAAACATGCTAAAAATGCTCCAATTGAGCTAATTAGCTTATTGTGAGAATATTACAAACGTCTAACAAAATTGAAAAATGTAAATTTCCAATTTCAACCAAACATGCTAGAAATGCTCCAATTTAGCTAATTAGCTTATTGTGAGAATATTACAAACGTCTGACAACACTGAAAAATGTAAATTTCCAATTTCAACCAAACATGCTAGAAATGCTCCAATTGAGCTAATTAGCTTATTGTGAGAATATTACAAACGTCTGACAAAAGTGAAAAATGTAAATTTCCAATTTCAACCAAACATGCTAGAAATGCTCAAATTGCGCAAATAAGCCTACTGTAAGAATTTTACAAACGTCTGACAAAACTGAAAAATGTAAATTTCCAATTTCAACCAAACATGCTAGAAATGCTCCAATTGAGCTAATTAGCTTATTGTGAGAATATTGCAATTGTCTGACAAAAGTGAAAAATGTAAATTTCCAATTTCAACCAAACATGCTAGAAATGCTCCAATTGAGCTAATTAGCTTATTGTGAGAATAATGCAATTGTCTGACAAAAGTGAAAAATGTAAATTTCCAATTTCAACCAAACGTGCTAGAAATGCTCCAATTGAGCTAATTAGCTTATTGTGAGAATATTACAAACGTCTGACAAAAGTGAAAAATGTAAATTTCCAATTTCAACCAAACGTGCTAGAAATGCTCCAATTGAGCTAATTAGCTTATTGTGAGAATATTACAAACGTCTGACAAAAGTGAAAAATGTAAATTTGCAATTTCAACCAAACATGCTAGAAATGCTCAAATTGCGCAAATAAGCCTACTGTAAGAATTTTACAAACGTCTGACAAAACTGAAAAATGTAAATTTCCAATTTCAACCAAACATGTTAAAAATGCTCCAATTGAGCTAATTAGCTTATTGTGAGAATATTACAAACGTCTGACAAAAGTGAAAAATGTAAATTTCCAATTTCAACCAAACATGCTAGAAATGCTCCAATTGAGCTAATTAGCTTATTGTGAGAATATTACAAACGTCTAACAAAATTGAAAAATGTAAATTTCCAATTTCAACCAAACGTGCTAGAAATGCTCCAATTGAGCTAATTAGCTTATTGTGAGAATATTAAAAACGTCTGACAAAAGTGAAAAATGTAAATTTCCAATTTCAACCAAACATGCTAGAAATGCTCCAATTGAGCTAATTAGCTTATTGAGAGAATATTGCAATTGTTTGACAAAAGTGAAAAATGTAAATTTCCAATTTCAACCAAACATGCTAGAAATGCTCCAATTGAGCTAATTAGCTTATTGTGAGAATATTGCAATTGTCTGACAGAAGTGAAAAATGTAAATTTGCATTTTCAACCAAACATGCTAGAAATGCTCCAATTTAGCTAATTAGCTTATTGTGAGAATATTACAAACGTCTGACAACACTGAAAAATGTAAATTTCCAATTTCAACCGAAGATGCTAGAAATGCTCCAATTGAGCTAATTAGCTTATTGTGAGAATATTGCAATTGTCTGACAAAAGTGAAAAATGTAAATTTCCAATTTCAACCAAACGTGCTAGAAATGCTCCAATTGAGCTAATTAGCTTATTGTGAGAATATTACAAACGTCTGACAAAAGTGAAAAATGTAAATTTGCAATTTCAACCAAACATGCTAGAAATGCTCAAATTGCGCAAATAAGCCTACTGTAAGAATTTTACAAACGTCTGACAAAACTGAAAAATGTAAATTTCCAATTTCAACCAAACATGTTAAAAATGCTCCAATTGAGCTAATTAGCTTATTGTGAGAATATTACAAACGTCTAACAAAATTGAAAAATGTAAATTTCCAATTTCAACCAAACGTGCTAGAAATGCTCCAATTGAGCTAATTAGCTTATTGTGAGAATATTACAAACGTCTGACAAAAGTGAAAAATGTAAATTTCCAATTTCAACCAAACATGCTAGAAATGCTCCAATTGAGCTAATTAGCTTATTGAGAGAATATTGCAATTGTTTGACAAAAGTGAAAAATGTAAATTTCCAATTTCAACCAAACGTGCTAGAAATGCTCCAATTGAGCTAATAAGCTTATTGTGAGAATATTACAAACGTCTGACAACACTGAAAAATGTAAATTTCCAATTTCAACCAAACATGCTAGAAATGCTCCAATTGAGCTAATTAGCTTATTGTGAGAATAATGCAATTGTCTGACAAAAGTGAAAAATGTAAATTTCCAATTTCAACCAAACGTGCTAGAAATGCTCCAATTGAGCTAATTAGCTTATTGTGAGAATATTACAAACGTCTGACAAAAGTGAAAAATGTAAATTTCCAATTTCAACCAAACATGCTAGAAATGCTCCAATTAAGCTAATTAGCTTATTGAGAGAATATTGCAATTGTTTGACAAAAGTGAAAAATGTAAATTTCCAATTTTAACCAAACGTGCTAGAAATGCTCCAATTGAGCTAATTAGCTTATTGTGAGAATATTACAAACGTCTGACAAAAGTGAAAAATGTAAGTTTCCAATTTCAACCAAACATGCTAGAAATGCTCCAATTGAGCTAATTAGCTTATTGTGAGAATATTGCAATTGTCTGACAAAAGTGAAAAATGTAAATTTCCAATTTCAACCAAACATGCTAGAAATGCTCCAATTGAGCTAATTAGCTTATTGTGAGAATATTACAATCGTCTAACAAAATTGAAAAATGTAAATTTCCAATTTCAACCAAACATGCTAGAAATGCTCCAATTTAGCTAATTAGCTTATTGTGAGAATATTACAAACGTCTGACAACACTGAAAAATGTAAATTTCCAATTTCAACCAAACATGCTAGAAATGCTCCAATTGAGCTAATTAGCTTATTGTGAGAATATTACAAACGTCTGACAAAAGTGAAAAATGTAAATTTCCAATTTCAACCAAACATGCTAGAAATGCTCAAATTGCGCAAATAAGCCTACTGTAAGAATTTTACAAACGTCTGACAAAACTGAAAAATGTAAATTTCCAATTTCAACCAAACATGCTAAAAATGCTCCAATTGAGCTAATTAGCTTATTGTGAGAGTATTACAAACGTCTGACAAAAGTGAAAAATGTAAATTTCCAATTTCAACCAAACATGCTAGAAATGCTCCAATTGAGCTAATTAGCTTATTGTGAGAATATTACAAACGTCTGACAAAAGTGAAAAATGTAAATTTCCAATTTCAACCAAACGTGCTAGAAATGCTCCAATTGAGCTAATTAGCTTATTGTGAGAATATTACAAACGTCTGACAACACTGAAAAATGTAAATTTCCAATTTCAACCGAAAATGCTAGAAATGCTCCAATTGAGCTAATTAGCTTATTGTGAGAATAATGCAATTGTCTGACAAAAGTGAAAAATGTAAATTTCCAATTTCAACCAAACGTGCTAGAAATGCTCCAATTGAGCTAATTAGCTTATTGTGAGAATATTACAAACGTCTGACAAAAGTGAAAAATGTAAATTTCCAATTTCAACCAAACATGCTAGAAATGCTCCAATTAAGCTAATTAGCTTATTGAGAGAATATTGCAATTGTTTGACAAAAGTGAAAAATGTAAATTTCCAATTTCAACCAAACATGCTAGAAATGCTCCAATTGAGCTAATTAGCTTATTGAGAGAATATTGCAATTGTTTGACAAAAGTGAAAAATGTAAATTTCCAATTTCAACCAAACATGCTAGAAATGCTCCAATTGGGCTAATTAGCTTATTGTGAGAATATTGCAATTGTCTGACAAAAGTGAAAAATGTAAATTTCCAATTTCAACCAAACATGCTAGAAATGCTCCAATTGAGCTAATTAGCTTATTGTGAGAATATTACAAACGTCTAACAAAATTGAAAAATGTAAATTTCCAATTTCAACCAAACATGCTAGAAATGCTCCAATTGAGCTAATTAGCTTATTGTGAGAATATTGCAATTGTCTGACAGAAGTGAAAAATGTAAATTTGCAATTTCAACCAAAAATGCTAGAAATGCTCCAATTTAGCTAATTAGCTTATTGTGAGAATATTACAAACGTCTGACAAAAGTGAAAAATGTAAATTTCCAATTTCAACCAAACATGCTAGAAATGCTCCAATTGAGCTAATTAGCTTATTGTGAGAATATTGCAATTGTCTGACAAAAGTGAAAAATGTAAATTTCCAATTTCAACCAAACATGCTAGAAATGCTCCAATTGAGCTAATTAGCTTATTGTGAGAATATTACAAACGTCTAACAAAATTGAAAAATGTAAATTTCCAATTTCAACCAAACATGCTAGAAATGCTCCAATTGAGCTAATTAGCTTATTGTGAGAATATTGCAATTGTCTGACAGAAGTGAAAAATGTAAATTTGCATTTTCAACCAAACATGCTAGAAATGCTCCAATTGAGCTAATTAGCTTATTGTGAGAATATTACAAACGTCTGACAACACTGAAAAATGTAAATTTCCAATTTCAACCGAAGATGCTAGAAATGCTCCAATTGAGCTAATTAGCTTATTGTGAGAATATTGCAATTGTCTGACAAAAGTGAAAAATGTAAATTTCCAATTTCAACCAAACGTGCTAGAAATGCTCCAATTGAGCTAATTAGCTTATTGTGAGAATATTACAAACGTCTGACAAAAGTGAAAAATGTAAATTTGCAATTTCAACCAAACATGCTAGAAATGCTCAAATTGCGCAAATAAGCCTAATGTAAGAATTTTACAAACGTCTGACAAAACTGAAAAATGTAAATTTCCAATTTCAACCAAACATGTTAAAAATGCTCCAATTGAGCTAATTAGCTTATTGTGAGAATATTACAAACGTCTGACAAAAGTGAAAAATGTAAATTTCCAATTTCAACCAAACATGCTAGAAATGCTCCAATTGAGCTAATTAGCTTATTGTGAGAATATTACAAACGTCTAACAAAATTGAAAAATGTAAATTTCCAATTTCAACCAAACGTGCTAGAAATGCTCCAATTGAGCTAATTAGCTTATTGTGAGAATATTAAAAACGTCTGACAAAAGTGAAAAATGTAAATTTCCAATTTCAACCAAACATGCTAGAAATGCTCCAATTGAGCTAATTAGCTTATTGAGAGAATATTGCAATTGTTTGACAAAAGTGAAAAATGTAAATTTCCAATTTCAACCAAACATGCTAGAAATGCTCCAATTGAGCTAATTAGCTTATTGTGAGAATATTGCAATTGTCTGACAGAAGTGAAAAATGTAAATTTGCATTTTCAACCAAACATGCTAGAAATGCTCCAATTTAGCTAATTAGCTTATTGTGAGAATATTACAAACGTCTGACAACACTGAAAAATGTAAATTTCCAATTTCAACCGAAGATGCTAGAAATGCTCCAATTGAGCTAATTAGCTTATTGTGAGAATATTGCAATTGTCTGACAAAAGTGAAAAATGTAAATTTCCAATTTCAACCAAACGTGCTAGAAATGCTCCAATTGAGCTAATTAGCTTATTGTGAGAATATTACAAACGTCTGACAAAAGTGAAAAATGTAAATTTGCAATTTCAACCAAACATGCTAGAAATGCTCAAATTGCGCAAATAAGCCTACTGTAAGAATTTTACAAACGTCTGACAAAACTGAAAAATGTAAATTTCCAATTTCAACCAAACATGTTAAAAATGCTCCAATTGAGCTAATTAGCTTATTGTGAGAATATTACAAACGTCTGACAAAAGTGAAAAATGTAAATTTCCAATTTCAACCAAACATGCTAGAAATGCTCCAATTGAGCTAATTAGCTTATTGTGAGAATATTACAAACGTCTAACAAAATTGAAAAATGTAAATTTCCAATTTCAACCAAACGTGCTAGAAATGCTCCAATTGAGCTAATTAGCTTATTGTGAGAATATTACAAACGTCTGACAAAAGTGAAAAATGTAAATTTCCACTTTCAACCAAACATGCTAGAAATGCTCCAATTGAGCTAATTAGCTTATTGAGAGAATATTGCAATTGTTTGACAAAAGTGAAAAATGTAAATTTCCAATTTCAACCAAACGTGCTAGAAATGCTCCAATTGAGCTAATAAGCTTATTGTGAGAATATTACAAACGTCTGACAACACTGAAAAATGTAAATTTCCAATTTCAACCAAACATGCTAGAAATGCTCCAATTGAGCTAATTAGCTTATTGTGAGAATAATGCAATTGTCTGACAAAAGTGAAAAATGTAAATTTCCAATTTCAACCAAACGTGCTAGAAATGCTCCAATTGAGCTAATTAGCTTATTGTGAGAATATTACAAACGTCTGACAAAAGTGAAAAATGTAAATTTCCAATTTCAACCAAACATGCTAGAAATGCTCCAATTAAGCTAATTAGCTTATTGAGAGAATATTGCAATTGTTTGACAAAAGTGAAAAATGTAAATTTCCAATTTTAACCAAACGTGCTAGAAATGCTCCAATTGAGCTAATTAGCTTATTGTGAGAATATTACAAACGTCTGACAAAAGTGAAAAATGTAAGTTTCCAATTTCAACCAAACATGCTAGAAATGCTCCAATTGAGCTAATTAGCTTATTGTGAGAATATTGCAATTGTCTGACAAAAGTGAAAAATGTAAATTTCCAATTTCAACCAAACATGCTAGAAATGCTCCAATTGAGCTAATTAGCTTATTGTGAGAATATTACAAACGTCTAACAAAATTGAAAAATGTAAATTTCCAATTTCAACCAAACATGCTAGAAATGCTCCAATTTAGCTAATTAGCTTATTGTGAGAATATTACAAACGTCTGACAACACTGAAAAATGTAAATTTCCAATTTCAACCAAACATGCTAGAAATGCTCCAATTGAGCTAATTAGCTTATTGTGAGAATATTACAAACGTCTGACAAAAGTGAAAAATGTAAATTTCCAATTTCAACCAAACATGCTAGAAATGCTCAAATTGCGCAAATAAGCCTACTGTAAGAATTTTACAAACGTCTGACAAAACTGAAAAATGTAAATTTCCAATTTCAACCAAACATGCTAGAAATGCTCCAATTGAGCTAATTAGCTTATTGTGAGAATATTGCAATTGTCTGACAAAAGTGAAAAATGTAAATTTCCAATTTCAACCAAACATGCTAGAAATGCTCCAATTGAGCTAATTAGCTTATTGTGAGAATATTACAAACGTCTAACAAAATTGAAAAATGTAAATTTCCAATTTCAACCAAACATGCTAGAAATGCTCCAATTTAGCTAATTAGCTTATTGTGAGAATATTACAAACGTCTGACAACACTGAAAAATGTAAATTTCCAATTTCAACCAAACATGCTAGAAATGCTCCAATTGAGCTAATTAGCTTATTGTGAGAATATTACAAACGTCTGACAAAAGTGAAAAATGTAAATTTCCAATTTCAACCAAACATGCTAGAAATGCTCAAATTGCGCAAATAAGCCTGCTGTAAGAATTTTACAAACGTCTGACAAAACTGAAAAATGTAAATTTCCAATTTCAACCAAACATGCTAAAAATGCTCCAATTGAGCTAATTAGCTTATTGTGAGAGTATTACAAACGTCTAACAAAAGTGAAAAATGTAAATTTCCAATTTCAACCAAACATGCTAGAAATGCTCCAATTGAGCTAATTAGCTTATTGAGAGAATATTGCAATTGTTTGACAAAAGTGAAAAATGTAAATTTCCAATTTCAACCAAACATGCTAGAAATGCTCCAATTGAGCTAATTAGCTTATTGTGAGAATAATGCAATTGTCTGACAAAAGTGAAAAATGTAAATTTCCAATTTCAACCAAACGTGCTAGAAATGCTCCAATTGAGCTAATTAGCTTATTGTGAGAATATTACAAACGTCTGACAAAAGTGAAAAATGTAAATTTCCAATTTCAACCAAACGTGCTAGAAATGCTCCAATTGAGCTAATTAGCTTATTGTGAGAATATTACAAACGTCTGACAAAAGTGAAAAATGTAAATTTGCAATTTCAACCAAACATGCTAGAAATGCTCAAATTGCGCAAATAAGCCTACTGTAAGAATTTTACAAACGTCTGACAAAACTGAAAAATGTAAATTTCCAATTTCAACCAAACATGTTAAAAATGCTCCAATTGAGCTAATTAGCTTATTGTGAGAATATTACAAACGTCTGACAAAAGTGAAAAATGTAAATTTCCAATTTCAACCAAACATGCTAGAAATGCTCCAATTGAGCTAATTAGCTTATTGTGAGAATATTACAAACGTCTAACAAAATTGAAAAATGTAAATTTCCAATTTCAACCAAACGTGCTAGAAATGCTCCAATTGAGCTAATTAGCTTATTGTGAGAATATTAAAAACGTCTGACAAAAGTGAAAAATGTAAATTTCCAATTTCAACCAAACATGCTAGAAATGCTCCAATTGAGCTAATTAGCTTATTGAGAGAATATTGCAATTGTTTGACAAAAGTGAAAAATGTAAATTTCCAATTTCAACCAAACATGCTAGAAATGCTCCAATTGAGCTAATTAGCTTATTGTGAGAATATTGCAATTGTCTGACAGAAGTGAAAAATGTAAATTTGCATTTTCAACCAAACATGCTAGAAATGCTCCAATTTAGCTAATTAGCTTATTGTGAGAATATTACAAACGTCTGACAACACTGAAAAATGTAAATTTCCAATTTCAACCGAAGATGCTAGAAATGCTCCAATTGAGCTAATTAGCTTATTGTGAGAATATTGCAATTGTCTGACAAAAGTGAAAAATGTAAATTTCCAATTTCAACCAAACGTGCTAGAAATGCTCCAATTGAGCTAATTAGCTTATTGTGAGAATATTACAAACGTCTGACAAAAGTGAAAAATGTAAATTTGCAATTTCAACCAAACATGCTAGAAATGCTCAAATTGCGCAAATAAGCCTACTGTAAGAATTTTACAAACGTCTGACAAAACTGAAAAATGTAAATTTCCAATTTCAACCAAACATGTTAAAAATGCTCCAATTGAGCTAATTAGCTTATTGTGAGAATATTACAAACGTCTAACAAAATTGAAAAATGTAAATTTCCAATTTCAACCAAACGTGCTAGAAATGCTCCAATTGAGCTAATTAGCTTATTGTGAGAATATTACAAACGTCTGACAAAAGTGAAAAATGTAAATTTCCAATTTCAACCAAACATGCTAGAAATGCTCCAATTGAGCTAATTAGCTTATTGAGAGAATATTGCAATTGTTTGACAAAAGTGAAAAATGTAAATTTCCAATTTCAACCAAACGTGCTAGAAATGCTCCAATTGAGCTAATAAGCTTATTGTGAGAATATTACAAACGTCTGACAACACTGAAAAATGTAAATTTCCAATTTCAACCAAACATGCTAGAAATGCTCCAATTGAGCTAATTAGCTTATTGTGAGAATAATGCAATTGTCTGACAAAAGTGAAAAATGTAAATTTCCAATTTCAACCAAACGTGCTAGAAATGCTCCAATTGAGCTAATTAGCTTATTGTGAGAATATTACAAACGTCTGACAAAAGTGAAAAATGTAAATTTCCAATTTCAACCAAACATGCTAGAAATGCTCCAATTAAGCTAATTAGCTTATTGAGAGAATATTGCAATTGTTTGACAAAAGTGAAAAATGTAAATTTCCAATTTTAACCAAACGTGCTAGAAATGCTCCAATTGAGCTAATTAGCTTATTGTGAGAATATTACAAACGTCTGACAAAAGTGAAAAATGTAAGTTTCCAATTTCAACCAAACATGCTAGAAATGCTCCAATTGAGCTAATTAGCTTATTGTGAGAATATTGCAATTGTCTGACAAAAGTGAAAAATGTAAATTTCCAATTTCAACCAAACATGCTAGAAATGCTCCAATTGAGCTAATTAGCTTATTGTGAGAATATTACAATCGTCTAACAAAATTGAAAAATGTAAATTTCCAATTTCAACCAAACATGCTAGAAATGCTCCAATTGAGCTAATTAGCTTATTGAGAGAATATTGCAATTGTTTGACAAAAGTGAAAAATGTAAATTTCCAATTTCAACCAAACGTGCTAGAAATGCTCCAATTGAGCTAATAAGCTTATTGTGAGAATATTACAAACGTCTGACAACACTGAAAAATGTAAATTTCCAATTTCAACCAAACATGCTAGAAATGCTCCAATTGAGCTAATTAGCTTATTGTGAGAATATTACAAACGTCTGACAAAAGTGAAAAATGTAAATTTCCAATTTCAACCAAACATGCTAGAAATGCTCAAATTGCGCAAATAAGCCTACTGTAAGAATTTTACAAACGTCTGACAAAACTGAAAAATGTAAATTTCCAATTTCAACCAAACATGCTAGAAATGCTCCAATTGAGCTAATTAGCTTATTGTGAGAATATTGCAATTGTCTGACAAAAGTGAAAAATGTAAATTTCCAATTTCAACCAAACATGCTAGAAATGCTCCAATTGAGCTAATTAGCTTATTGTGAGAATAATGCAATTGTCTGACAAAAGTGAAAAATGTAAATTTCCAATTTCAACCAAACGTGCTAGAAATGCTCCAATTGAGCTAATTAGCTTATTGTGAGAATATTACAAACGTCTGACAAAAGTGAAAAATGTAAATTTCCAATTTCAACCAAACGTGCTAGAAATGCTCCAATTGAGCTAATTAGCTTATTGTGAGAATATTACAAACGTCTGACAAAAGTGAAAAATGTAAATTTGCAATTTCAACCAAACATGCTAGAAATGCTCAAATTGCGCAAATAAGCCTACTGTAAGAATTTTACAAACGTCTGACAAAACTGAAAAATGTAAATTTCCAATTTCAACCAAACATGTTAAAAATGCTCCAATTGAGCTAATTAGCTTATTGTGAGAATATTACAAACGTCTGACAAAAGTGAAAAATGTAAATTTCCAATTTCAACCAAACATGCTAGAAATGCTCCAATTGAGCTAATTAGCTTATTGTGAGAATATTACAAACGTCTAACAAAATTGAAAAATGTAAATTTCCAATTTCAACCAAACGTGCTAGAAATGCTCCAATTGAGCTAATTAGCTTATTGTGAGAATATTAAAAACGTCTGACAAAAGTGAAAAATGTAAATTTCCAATTTCAACCAAACATGCTAGAAATGCTCCAATTGAGCTAATTAGCTTATTGAGAGAATATTGCAATTGTTTGACAAAAGTGAAAAATGTAAATTTCCAATTTCAACCAAACATGCTAGAAATGCTCCAATTGAGCTAATTAGCTTATTGTGAGAATATTGCAATTGTCTGACAGAAGTGAAAAATGTAAATTTGCATTTTCAACCAAACATGCTAGAAATGCTCCAATTTAGCTAATTAGCTTATTGTGAGAATATTACAAACGTCTGACAACACTGAAAAATGTAAATTTCCAATTTCAACCGAAGATGCTAGAAATGCTCCAATTGAGCTAATTAGCTTATTGTGAGAATATTGCAATTGTCTGACAAAAGTGAAAAATGTAAATTTCCAATTTCAACCAAACGTGCTAGAAATGCTCCAATTGAGCTAATTAGCTTATTGTGAGAATATTACAAACGTCTGACAAAAGTGAAAAATGTAAATTTGCAATTTCAACCAAACATGCTAGAAATGCTCAAATTGCGCAAATAAGCCTACTGTAAGAATTTTACAAACGTCTGACAAAACTGAAAAATGTAAATTTCCAATTTCAACCAAACATGTTAAAAATGCTCCAATTGAGCTAATTAGCTTATTGTGAGAATATTACAAACGTCTAACAAAATTGAAAAATGTAAATTTCCAATTTCAACCAAACGTGCTAGAAATGCTCCAATTGAGCTAATTAGCTTATTGTGAGAATATTACAAACGTCTGACAAAAGTGAAAAATGTAAATTTCCAATTTCAACCAAACATGCTAGAAATGCTCCAATTGAGCTAATTAGCTTATTGAGAGAATATTGCAATTGTTTGACAAAAGTGAAAAATGTAAATTTCCAATTTCAACCAAACGTGCTAGAAATGCTCCAATTGAGCTAATAAGCTTATTGTGAGAATATTACAAACGTCTGACAACACTGAAAAATGTAAATTTCCAATTTCAACCAAACATGCTAGAAATGCTCCAATTGAGCTAATTAGCTTATTGTGAGAATAATGCAATTGTCTGACAAAAGTGAAAAATGTAAATTTCCAATTTCAACCAAACGTGCTAGAAATGCTCCAATTGAGCTAATTAGCTTATTGTGAGAATATTACAAACGTCTGACAAAAGTGAAAAATGTAAATTTCCAATTTCAACCAAACATGCTAGAAATGCTCCAATTAAGCTAATTAGCTTATTGAGAGAATATTGCAATTGTTTGACAAAAGTGAAAAATGTAAATTTCCAATTTTAACCAAACGTGCTAGAAATGCTCCAATTGAGCTAATTAGCTTATTGTGAGAATATTACAAACGTCTGACAAAAGTGAAAAATGTAAGTTTCCAATTTCAACCAAACATGCTAGAAATGCTCCAATTGAGCTAATTAGCTTATTGTGAGAATATTGCAATTGTCTGACAAAAGTGAAAAATGTAAATTTCCAATTTCAACCAAACATGCTAGAAATGCTCCAATTGAGCTAATTAGCTTATTGTGAGAATATTACAATCGTCTAACAAAATTGAAAAATGTAAATTTCCAATTTCAACCAAACATGCTAGAAATGCTCCAATTTAGCTAATTAGCTTATTGTGAGAATATTACAAACGTCTGACAACACTGAAAAATGTAAATTTCCAATTTCAACCAAACATGCTAGAAATGCTCCAATTGAGCTAATTAGCTTATTGTGAGAATATTACAAACGTCTGACAAAAGTGAAAAATGTAAATTTCCAATTTCAACCAAACATGCTAGAAATGCTCAAATTGCGCAAATAAGCCTACTGTAAGAATTTTACAAACGTCTGACAAAACTGAAAAATGTAAATTTCCAATTTCAACCAAACATGCTAAAAATGCTCCAATTGAGCTAATTAGCTTATTGTGAGAGTATTACAAACGTCTGACAAAAGTGAAAAATGTAAATTTCCAATTTCAACCAAACATGCTAGAAATGCTCCAATTGAGCTAATTAGCTTATTGTGAGAATATTACAAACGTCTGACAAAAGTGAAAAATGTAAATTTCCAATTTCAACCAAACGTGCTAGAAATGCTCCAATTGAGCTAATTAGCTTATTGTGAGAATATTACAAACGTCTGACAACACTGAAAAATGTAAATTTCCAATTTCAACCGAAAATGCTAGAAATGCTCCAATTGAGCTAATTAGCTTATTGTGAGAATAATGCAATTGTCTGACAAAAGTGAAAAATGTAAATTTCCAATTTCAACCAAACGTGCTAGAAATGCTCCAATTGAGCTAATTAGCTTATTGTGAGAATATTACAAACGTCTGACAAAAGTGAAAAATGTAAATTTCCAATTTCAACCAAACATGCTAGAAATGCTCCAATTAAGCTAATTAGCTTATTGAGAGAATATTGCAATTGTTTGACAAAAGTGAAAAATGTAAATTTCCAATTTCAACCAAACATGCTAGAAATGCTCCAATTGAGCTAATTAGCTTATTGAGAGAATATTGCAATTGTTTGACAAAAGTGAAAAATGTAAATTTCCAATTTCAACCAAACATGCTAGAAATGCTCCAATTGGGCTAATTAGCTTATTGTGAGAATATTGCAATTGTCTGACAAAAGTGAAAAATGTAAATTTCCAATTTCAACCAAACATGCTAGAAATGCTCCAATTGAGCTAATTAGCTTATTGTGAGAATATTACAAACGTCTAACAAAATTGAAAAATGTAAATTTCCAATTTCAACCAAACATGCTAGAAATGCTCCAATTGAGCTAATTAGCTTATTGTGAGAATATTGCAATTGTCTGACAGAAGTGAAAAATGTAAATTTGCAATTTCAACCAAAAATGCTAGAAATGCTCCAATTTAGCTAATTAGCTTATTGTGAGAATATTACAAACGTCTGACAAAAGTGAAAAATGTAAATTTCCAATTTCAACCAAACATGCTAGAAATGCTCCAATTGAGCTAATTAGCTTATTGTGAGAATATTGCAATTGTCTGACAAAAGTGAAAAATGTAAATTTCCAATTTCAACCAAACATGCTAGAAATGCTCCAATTGAGCTAATTAGCTTATTGTGAGAATATTACAAACGTCTAACAAAATTGAAAAATGTAAATTTCCAATTTCAACCAAACATGCTAGAAATGCTCCAATTGAGCTAATTAGCTTATTGTGAGAATATTGCAATTGTCTGACAGAAGTGAAAAATGTAAATTTGCATTTTCAACCAAACATGCTAGAAATGCTCCAATTGAGCTAATTAGCTTATTGTGAGAATATTACAAACGTCTGACAACACTGAAAAATGTAAATTTCCAATTTCAACCGAAGATGCTAGAAATGCTCCAATTGAGCTAATTAGCTTATTGTGAGAATATTGCAATTGTCTGACAAAAGTGAAAAATGTAAATTTCCAATTTCAACCAAACGTGCTAGAAATGCTCCAATTGAGCTAATTAGCTTATTGTGAGAATATTACAAACGTCTGACAAAAGTGAAAAATGTAAATTTGCAATTTCAACCAAACATGCTAGAAATGCTCAAATTGCGCAAATAAGCCTAATGTAAGAATTTTACAAACGTCTGACAAAACTGAAAAATGTAAATTTCCAATTTCAACCAAACATGTTAAAAATGCTCCAATTGAGCTAATTAGCTTATTGTGAGAATATTACAAACGTCTGACAAAAGTGAAAAATGTAAATTTCCAATTTCAACCAAACATGCTAGAAATGCTCCAATTGAGCTAATTAGCTTATTGTGAGAATATTACAAACGTCTAACAAAATTGAAAAATGTAAATTTCCAATTTCAACCAAACGTGCTAGAAATGCTCCAATTGAGCTAATTAGCTTATTGTGAGAATATTAAAAACGTCTGACAAAAGTGAAAAATGTAAATTTCCAATTTCAACCAAACATGCTAGAAATGCTCCAATTGAGCTAATTAGCTTATTGAGAGAATATTGCAATTGTTTGACAAAAGTGAAAAATGTAAATTTCCAATTTCAACCAAACATGCTAGAAATGCTCCAATTGAGCTAATTAGCTTATTGTGAGAATATTGCAATTGTCTGACAGAAGTGAAAAATGTAAATTTGCATTTTCAACCAAACATGCTAGAAATGCTCCAATTTAGCTAATTAGCTTATTGTGAGAATATTACAAACGTCTGACAACACTGAAAAATGTAAATTTCCAATTTCAACCGAAGATGCTAGAAATGCTCCAATTGAGCTAATTAGCTTATTGTGAGAATATTGCAATTGTCTGACAAAAGTGAAAAATGTAAATTTCCAATTTCAACCAAACGTGCTAGAAATGCTCCAATTGAGCTAATTAGCTTATTGTGAGAATATTACAAACGTCTGACAAAAGTGAAAAATGTAAATTTGCAATTTCAACCAAACATGCTAGAAATGCTCAAATTGCGCAAATAAGCCTACTGTAAGAATTTTACAAACGTCTGACAAAACTGAAAAATGTAAATTTCCAATTTCAACCAAACATGTTAAAAATGCTCCAATTGAGCTAATTAGCTTATTGTGAGAATATTACAAACGTCTGACAAAAGTGAAAAATGTAAATTTCCAATTTCAACCAAACATGCTAGAAATGCTCCAATTGAGCTAATTAGCTTATTGTGAGAATATTACAAACGTCTAACAAAATTGAAAAATGTAAATTTCCAATTTCAACCAAACGTGCTAGAAATGCTCCAATTGAGCTAATTAGCTTATTGTGAGAATATTACAAACGTCTGACAAAAGTGAAAAATGTAAATTTCCACTTTCAACCAAACATGCTAGAAATGCTCCAATTGAGCTAATTAGCTTATTGAGAGAATATTGCAATTGTTTGACAAAAGTGAAAAATGTAAATTTCCAATTTCAACCAAACGTGCTAGAAATGCTCCAATTGAGCTAATAAGCTTATTGTGAGAATATTACAAACGTCTGACAACACTGAAAAATGTAAATTTCCAATTTCAACCAAACATGCTAGAAATGCTCCAATTGAGCTAATTAGCTTATTGTGAGAATAATGCAATTGTCTGACAAAAGTGAAAAATGTAAATTTCCAATTTCAACCAAACGTGCTAGAAATGCTCCAATTGAGCTAATTAGCTTATTGTGAGAATATTACAAACGTCTGACAAAAGTGAAAAATGTAAATTTCCAATTTCAACCAAACATGCTAGAAATGCTCCAATTAAGCTAATTAGCTTATTGAGAGAATATTGCAATTGTTTGACAAAAGTGAAAAATGTAAATTTCCAATTTTAACCAAACGTGCTAGAAATGCTCCAATTGAGCTAATTAGCTTATTGTGAGAATATTACAAACGTCTGACAAAAGTGAAAAATGTAAGTTTCCAATTTCAACCAAACATGCTAGAAATGCTCCAATTGAGCTAATTAGCTTATTGTGAGAATATTGCAATTGTCTGACAAAAGTGAAAAATGTAAATTTCCAATTTCAACCAAACATGCTAGAAATGCTCCAATTGAGCTAATTAGCTTATTGTGAGAATATTACAAACGTCTAACAAAATTGAAAAATGTAAATTTCCAATTTCAACCAAACATGCTAGAAATGCTCCAATTTAGCTAATTAGCTTATTGTGAGAATATTACAAACGTCTGACAACACTGAAAAATGTAAATTTCCAATTTCAACCAAACATGCTAGAAATGCTCCAATTGAGCTAATTAGCTTATTGTGAGAATATTACAAACGTCTGACAAAAGTGAAAAATGTAAATTTCCAATTTCAACCAAACATGCTAGAAATGCTCAAATTGCGCAAATAAGCCTACTGTAAGAATTTTACAAACGTCTGACAAAACTGAAAAATGTAAATTTCCAATTTCAACCAAACATGCTAGAAATGCTCCAATTGAGCTAATTAGCTTATTGTGAGAATATTGCAATTGTCTGACAAAAGTGAAAAATGTAAATTTCCAATTTCAACCAAACATGCTAGAAATGCTCCAATTGAGCTAATTAGCTTATTGTGAGAATATTACAAACGTCTAACAAAATTGAAAAATGTAAATTTCCAATTTCAACCAAACATGCTAGAAATGCTCCAATTTAGCTAATTAGCTTATTGTGAGAATATTACAAACGTCTGACAACACTGAAAAATGTAAATTTCCAATTTCAACCAAACATGCTAGAAATGCTCCAATTGAGCTAATTAGCTTATTGTGAGAATATTACAAACGTCTGACAAAAGTGAAAAATGTAAATTTCCAATTTCAACCAAACATGCTAGAAATGCTCAAATTGCGCAAATAAGCCTGCTGTAAGAATTTTACAAACGTCTGACAAAACTGAAAAATGTAAATTTCCAATTTCAACCAAACATGCTAAAAATGCTCCAATTGAGCTAATTAGCTTATTGTGAGAGTATTACAAACGTCTAACAAAAGTGAAAAATGTAAATTTCCAATTTCAACCAAACATGCTAGAAATGCTCCAATTGAGCTAATTAGCTTATTGAGAGAATATTGCAATTGTTTGACAAAAGTGAAAAATGTAAATTTCCAATTTCAACCAAACATGCTAGAAATGCTCCAATTGAGCTAATTAGCTTATTGTGAGAATAATGCAATTGTCTGACAAAAGTGAAAAATGTAAATTTCCAATTTCAACCAAACGTGCTAGAAATGCTCCAATTGAGCTAATTAGCTTATTGTGAGAATATTACAAACGTCTGACAAAAGTGAAAAATGTAAATTTCCAATTTCAACCAAACGTGCTAGAAATGCTCCAATTGAGCTAATTAGCTTATTGTGAGAATATTACAAACGTCTGACAAAAGTGAAAAATGTAAATTTGCAATTTCAACCAAACATGCTAGAAATGCTCAAATTGCGCAAATAAGCCTACTGTAAGAATTTTACAAACGTCTGACAAAACTGAAAAATGTAAATTTCCAATTTCAACCAAACATGTTAAAAATGCTCCAATTGAGCTAATTAGCTTATTGTGAGAATATTACAAACGTCTGACAAAAGTGAAAAATGTAAATTTCCAATTTCAACCAAACATGCTAGAAATGCTCCAATTGAGCTAATTAGCTTATTGTGAGAATATTACAAACGTCTAACAAAATTGAAAAATGTAAATTTCCAATTTCAACCAAACGTGCTAGAAATGCTCCAATTGAGCTAATTAGCTTATTGTGAGAATATTAAAAACGTCTGACAAAAGTGAAAAATGTAAATTTCCAATTTCAACCAAACATGCTAGAAATGCTCCAATTGAGCTAATTAGCTTATTGAGAGAATATTGCAATTGTTTGACAAAAGTGAAAAATGTAAATTTCCAATTTCAACCAAACATGCTAGAAATGCTCCAATTGAGCTAATTAGCTTATTGTGAGAATATTGCAATTGTCTGACAGAAGTGAAAAATGTAAATTTGCATTTTCAACCAAACATGCTAGAAATGCTCCAATTTAGCTAATTAGCTTATTGTGAGAATATTACAAACGTCTGACAACACTGAAAAATGTAAATTTCCAATTTCAACCGAAGATGCTAGAAATGCTCCAATTGAGCTAATTAGCTTATTGTGAGAATATTGCAATTGTCTGACAAAAGTGAAAAATGTAAATTTCCAATTTCAACCAAACGTGCTAGAAATGCTCCAATTGAGCTAATTAGCTTATTGTGAGAATATTACAAACGTCTGACAAAAGTGAAAAATGTAAATTTGCAATTTCAACCAAACATGCTAGAAATGCTCAAATTGCGCAAATAAGCCTACTGTAAGAATTTTACAAACGTCTGACAAAACTGAAAAATGTAAATTTCCAATTTCAACCAAACATGTTAAAAATGCTCCAATTGAGCTAATTAGCTTATTGTGAGAATATTACAAACGTCTAACAAAATTGAAAAATGTAAATTTCCAATTTCAACCAAACGTGCTAGAAATGCTCCAATTGAGCTAATTAGCTTATTGTGAGAATATTACAAACGTCTGACAAAAGTGAAAAATGTAAATTTCCAATTTCAACCAAACATGCTAGAAATGCTCCAATTGAGCTAATTAGCTTATTGAGAGAATATTGCAATTGTTTGACAAAAGTGAAAAATGTAAATTTCCAATTTCAACCAAACGTGCTAGAAATGCTCCAATTGAGCTAATAAGCTTATTGTGAGAATATTACAAACGTCTGACAACACTGAAAAATGTAAATTTCCAATTTCAACCAAACATGCTAGAAATGCTCCAATTGAGCTAATTAGCTTATTGTGAGAATAATGCAATTGTCTGACAAAAGTGAAAAATGTAAATTTCCAATTTCAACCAAACGTGCTAGAAATGCTCCAATTGAGCTAATTAGCTTATTGTGAGAATATTACAAACGTCTGACAAAAGTGAAAAATGTAAATTTCCAATTTCAACCAAACATGCTAGAAATGCTCCAATTAAGCTAATTAGCTTATTGAGAGAATATTGCAATTGTTTGACAAAAGTGAAAAATGTAAATTTCCAATTTTAACCAAACGTGCTAGAAATGCTCCAATTGAGCTAATTAGCTTATTGTGAGAATATTACAAACGTCTGACAAAAGTGAAAAATGTAAGTTTCCAATTTCAACCAAACATGCTAGAAATGCTCCAATTGAGCTAATTAGCTTATTGTGAGAATATTGCAATTGTCTGACAAAAGTGAAAAATGTAAATTTCCAATTTCAACCAAACATGCTAGAAATGCTCCAATTGAGCTAATTAGCTTATTGTGAGAATATTACAATCGTCTAACAAAATTGAAAAATGTAAATTTCCAATTTCAACCAAACATGCTAGAAATGCTCCAATTGAGCTAATTAGCTTATTGAGAGAATATTGCAATTGTTTGACAAAAGTGAAAAATGTAAATTTCCAATTTCAACCAAACGTGCTAGAAATGCTCCAATTGAGCTAATAAGCTTATTGTGAGAATATTACAAACGTCTGACAACACTGAAAAATGTAAATTTCCAATTTCAACCAAACATGCTAGAAATGCTCCAATTGAGCTAATTAGCTTATTGTGAGAATAATGCAATTGTCTGACAAAAGTGAAAAATGTAAATTTCCAATTTCAACCAAACGTGCTAGAAATGCTCCAATTGAGCTAATTAGCTTATTGTGAGAATATTACAAACGTCTGACAAAAGTGAAAAATGTAAATTTCCAATTTCAACCAAACATGCTAGAAATGCTCCAATTAAGCTAATTAGCTTATTGAGAGAATATTGCAATTGTTTGACAAAAGTGAAAAATGTAAATTTCCAATTTTAACCAAACGTGCTAGAAATGCTCCAATTGAGCTAATTAGCTTATTGTGAGAATATTACAAACGTCTGACAAAAGTGAAAAATGTAAGTTTCCAATTTCAACCAAACATGCTAGAAATGCTCCAATTGAGCTAATTAGCTTATTGTGAGAATATTGCAATTGTCTGACAAAAGTGAAAAATGTAAATTTCCAATTTCAACCAAACATGCTAGAAATGCTCCAATTGAGCTAATTAGCTCATTGTGAGAATATTACAAACGTCTAACAAAATTGAAAAATGTAAATTTCCAATTTCAACCAAACATGCTAGAAATGCTCCAATTTAGCTAATTAGCTTATTGTGAGAATATTACAAACGTCTGACAACACTGAAAAATGTAAATTTCCAATTTCAACCAAACATGCTAGAAATGCTCCAATTGAGCTAATTAGCTTATTGTGAGAATATTACAAACGTCTGACAAAAGTGAAAAATGTAAATTTCCAATTTCAACCAAACATGCTAGAAATGCTCAAATTGCGCAAATAAGCCTACTGTAAGAATTTTACAAACGTCTGACAAAACTGAAAAATGTAAATTTCCAATTTCAACCAAACATGCTAGAAATGCTCCAATTGAGCTAATTAGCTTATTGTTAGAATATTGCAATTGTCTGACAAAAGTGAAAAATGTAAATTTCCAATTTCAACCAAACATGCTAGAAATGCTCCAATTGAGCTAATTAGCTTATTGTGAGAATATTACAAACGTCTAACAAAATTGAAAAATGTAAATTTCCAATTTCAACCAAACATGCTAGAAATGCTCCAATTTAGCTAATTAGCTTATTGTGAGAATATTACAAACGTCTGACAACACTGAAAAATGTAAATTTCCAATTTCAACCAAACATGCTAGAAATGCTCCAATTGAGCTAATTAGCTTATTGTGAGAATATTACAAACGTCTGACAAAAGTGAAAAATGTAAATTTCCAATTTCAACCAAACATGCTAGAAATGCTCAAATTGCGCAAATAAGCCTGCTGTAAGAATTTTACAAACGTCTGACAAAACTGAAAAATGTAAATTTCCAATTTCAACCAAACATGCTAAAAATGCTCCAATTGAGCTAATTAGCTTATTGTGAGAGTATTACAAACGTCTAACAAAAGTGAAAAATGTAAATTTCCAATTTCAACCAAACATGCTAGAAATGCTCCAATTGAGCTAATTAGCTTATTGAGAGAATATTGCAATTGTTTGACAAAAGTGAAAAATGTAAATTTCCAATTTCAACCAAACATGCTAGAAATGCTCCAATTGAGCTAATTAGCTTATTGTGAGAATAATGCAATTGTCTGACAAAAGTGAAAAATGTAAATTTCCAATTTCAACCAAACGTGCTAGAAATGCTCCAATTGAGCTAATTAGCTTATTGTGAGAATATTACAAACGTCTGACAAAAGTGAAAAATGTAAATTTCCAATTTCAACCAAACGTGCTAGAAATGCTCCAATTGAGCTAATTAGCTTATTGTGAGAATATTACAAACGTCTGACAAAAGTGAAAAATGTAAATTTGCAATTTCAACCAAACATGCTAGAAATGCTCAAATTGCGCAAATAAGCCTACTGTAAGAATTTTACAAACGTCTGACAAAACTGAAAAATGTAAATTTCCAATTTCAACCAAACATGTTAAAAATGCTCCAATTGAGCTAATTAGCTTATTGTGAGAATATTACAAACGTCTGACAAAAGTGAAAAATGTAAATTTCCAATTTCAACCAAACATGCTAGAAATGCTCCAATTGAGCTAATTAGCTTATTGTGAGAATATTACAAACGTCTAACAAAATTGAAAAATGTAAATTTCCAATTTCAACCAAACGTGCTAGAAATGCTCCAATTGAGCTAATTAGCTTATTGTGAGAATATTAAAAACGTCTGACAAAAGTGAAAAATGTAAATTTCCAATTTCAACCAAACATGCTAGAAATGCTCCAATTGAGCTAATTAGCTTATTGAGAGAATATTGCAATTGTTTGACAAAAGTGAAAAATGTAAATTTCCAATTTCAACCAAACATGCTAGAAATGCTCCAATTGAGCTAATTAGCTTATTGTGAGAATATTGCAATTGTCTGACAGAAGTGAAAAATGTAAATTTGCATTTTCAACCAAACATGCTAGAAATGCTCCAATTTAGCTAATTAGCTTATTGTGAGAATATTACAAACGTCTGACAACACTGAAAAATGTAAATTTCCAATTTCAACCGAAGATGCTAGAAATGCTCCAATTGAGCTAATTAGCTTATTGTGAGAATATTGCAATTGTCTGACAAAAGTGAAAAATGTAAATTTCCAATTTCAACCAAACGTGCTAGAAATGCTCCAATTGAGCTAATTAGCTTATTGTGAGAATATTACAAACGTCTGACAAAAGTGAAAAATGTAAATTTGCAATTTCAACCAAACATGCTAGAAATGCTCAAATTGCGCAAATAAGCCTACTGTAAGAATTTTACAAACGTCTGACAAAACTGAAAAATGTAAATTTCCAATTTCAACCAAACATGTTAAAAATGCTCCAATTGAGCTAATTAGCTTATTGTGAGAATATTACAAACGTCTAACAAAATTGAAAAATGTAAATTTCCAATTTCAACCAAACGTGCTAGAAATGCTCCAATTGAGCTAATTAGCTTATTGTGAGAATATTACAAACGTCTGACAAAAGTGAAAAATGTAAATTTCCAATTTCAACCAAACATGCTAGAAATGCTCCAATTGAGCTAATTAGCTTATTGAGAGAATATTGCAATTGTTTGACAAAAGTGAAAAATGTAAATTTCCAATTTCAACCAAACGTGCTAGAAATGCTCCAATTGAGCTAATAAGCTTATTGTGAGAATATTACAAACGTCTGACAACACTGAAAAATGTAAATTTCCAATTTCAACCAAACATGCTAGAAATGCTCCAATTGAGCTAATTAGCTTATTGTGAGAATAATGCAATTGTCTGACAAAAGTGAAAAATGTAAATTTCCAATTTCAACCAAACGTGCTAGAAATGCTCCAATTGAGCTAATTAGCTTATTGTGAGAATATTACAAACGTCTGACAAAAGTGAAAAATGTAAATTTCCAATTTCAACCAAACATGCTAGAAATGCTCCAATTAAGCTAATTAGCTTATTGAGAGAATATTGCAATTGTTTGACAAAAGTGAAAAATGTAAATTTCCAATTTTAACCAAACGTGCTAGAAATGCTCCAATTGAGCTAATTAGCTTATTGTGAGAATATTACAAACGTCTGACAAAAGTGAAAAATGTAAGTTTCCAATTTCAACCAAACATGCTAGAAATGCTCCAATTGAGCTAATTAGCTTATTGTGAGAATATTGCAATTGTCTGACAAAAGTGAAAAATGTAAATTTCCAATTTCAACCAAACATGCTAGAAATGCTCCAATTGAGCTAATTAGCTTATTGTGAGAATATTACAATCGTCTAACAAAATTGAAAAATGTAAATTTCCAATTTCAACCAAACATGCTAGAAATGCTCCAATTTAGCTAATTAGCTTATTGTGAGAATATTACAAACGTCTGACAACACTGAAAAATGTAAATTTCCAATTTCAACCAAACATGCTAGAAATGCTCCAATTGAGCTAATTAGCTTATTGTGAGAATATTACAAACGTCTGACAAAAGTGAAAAATGTAAATTTCCAATTTCAACCAAACATGCTAGAAATGCTCAAATTGCGCAAATAAGCCTACTGTAAGAATTTTACAAACGTCTGACAAAACTGAAAAATGTAAATTTCCAATTTCAACCAAACATGCTAAAAATGCTCCAATTGAGCTAATTAGCTTATTGTGAGAGTATTACAAACGTCTGACAAAAGTGAAAAATGTAAATTTCCAATTTCAACCAAACATGCTAGAAATGCTCCAATTGAGCTAATTAGCTTATTGTGAGAATATTACAAACGTCTGACAAAAGTGAAAAATGTAAATTTCCAATTTCAACCAAACGTGCTAGAAATGCTCCAATTGAGCTAATTAGCTTATTGTGAGAATATTACAAACGTCTGACAACACTGAAAAATGTAAATTTCCAATTTCAACCGAAAATGCTAGAAATGCTCCAATTGAGCTAATTAGCTTATTGTGAGAATAATGCAATTGTCTGACAAAAGTGAAAAATGTAAATTTCCAATTTCAACCAAACGTGCTAGAAATGCTCCAATTGAGCTAATTAGCTTATTGTGAGAATATTACAAACGTCTGACAAAAGTGAAAAATGTAAATTTCCAATTTCAACCAAACATGCTAGAAATGCTCCAATTAAGCTAATTAGCTTATTGAGAGAATATTGCAATTGTTTGACAAAAGTGAAAAATGTAAATTTCCAATTTCAACCAAACATGCTAGAAATGCTCCAATTGAGCTAATTAGCTTATTGAGAGAATATTGCAATTGTTTGACAAAAGTGAAAAATGTAAATTTCCAATTTCAACCAAACATGCTAGAAATGCTCCAATTGGGCTAATTAGCTTATTGTGAGAATATTGCAATTGTCTGACAAAAGTGAAAAATGTAAATTTCCAATTTCAACCAAACATGCTAGAAATGCTCCAATTGAGCTAATTAGCTTATTGTGAGAATATTACAAACGTCTAACAAAATTGAAAAATGTAAATTTCCAATTTCAACCAAACATGCTAGAAATGCTCCAATTGAGCTAATTAGCTTATTGTGAGAATATTGCAATTGTCTGACAGAAGTGAAAAATGTAAATTTGCAATTTCAACCAAAAATGCTAGAAATGCTCCAATTTAGCTAATTAGCTTATTGTGAGAATATTACAAACGTCTGACAAAAGTGAAAAATGTAAATTTCCAATTTCAACCAAACATGCTAGAAATGCTCCAATTGAGCTAATTAGCTTATTGTGAGAATATTGCAATTGTCTGACAAAAGTGAAAAATGTAAATTTCCAATTTCAACCAAACATGCTAGAAATGCTCCAATTGAGCTAATTAGCTTATTGTGAGAATATTACAAACGTCTAACAAAATTGAAAAATGTAAATTTCCAATTTCAACCAAACATGCTAGAAATGCTCCAATTGAGCTAATTAGCTTATTGTGAGAATATTGCAATTGTCTGACAGAAGTGAAAAATGTAAATTTGCATTTTCAACCAAACATGCTAGAAATGCTCCAATTGAGCTAATTAGCTTATTGTGAGAATATTACAAACGTCTGACAACACTGAAAAATGTAAATTTCCAATTTCAACCGAAGATGCTAGAAATGCTCCAATTGAGCTAATTAGCTTATTGTGAGAATATTGCAATTGTCTGACAAAAGTGAAAAATGTAAATTTCCAATTTCAACCAAACGTGCTAGAAATGCTCCAATTGAGCTAATTAGCTTATTGTGAGAATATTACAAACGTCTGACAAAAGTGAAAAATGTAAATTTGCAATTTCAACCAAACATGCTAGAAATGCTCAAATTGCGCAAATAAGCCTAATGTAAGAATTTTACAAACGTCTGACAAAACTGAAAAATGTAAATTTCCAATTTCAACCAAACATGTTAAAAATGCTCCAATTGAGCTAATTAGCTTATTGTGAGAATATTACAAACGTCTGACAAAAGTGAAAAATGTAAATTTCCAATTTCAACCAAACATGCTAGAAATGCTCCAATTGAGCTAATTAGCTTATTGTGAGAATATTACAAACGTCTAACAAAATTGAAAAATGTAAATTTCCAATTTCAACCAAACGTGCTAGAAATGCTCCAATTGAGCTAATTAGCTTATTGTGAGAATATTAAAAACGTCTGACAAAAGTGAAAAATGTAAATTTCCAATTTCAACCAAACATGCTAGAAATGCTCCAATTGAGCTAATTAGCTTATTGAGAGAATATTGCAATTGTTTGACAAAAGTGAAAAATGTAAATTTCCAATTTCAACCAAACATGCTAGAAATGCTCCAATTGAGCTAATTAGCTTATTGTGAGAATATTGCAATTGTCTGACAGAAGTGAAAAATGTAAATTTGCATTTTCAACCAAACATGCTAGAAATGCTCCAATTTAGCTAATTAGCTTATTGTGAGAATATTACAAACGTCTGACAACACTGAAAAATGTAAATTTCCAATTTCAACCGAAGATGCTAGAAATGCTCCAATTGAGCTAATTAGCTTATTGTGAGAATATTGCAATTGTCTGACAAAAGTGAAAAATGTAAATTTCCAATTTCAACCAAACGTGCTAGAAATGCTCCAATTGAGCTAATTAGCTTATTGTGAGAATATTACAAACGTCTGACAAAAGTGAAAAATGTAAATTTGCAATTTCAACCAAACATGCTAGAAATGCTCAAATTGCGCAAATAAGCCTACTGTAAGAATTTTACAAACGTCTGACAAAACTGAAAAATGTAAATTTCCAATTTCAACCAAACATGTTAAAAATGCTCCAATTGAGCTAATTAGCTTATTGTGAGAATATTACAAACGTCTGACAAAAGTGAAAAATGTAAATTTCCAATTTCAACCAAACATGCTAGAAATGCTCCAATTGAGCTAATTAGCTTATTGTGAGAATATTACAAACGTCTAACAAAATTGAAAAATGTAAATTTCCAATTTCAACCAAACGTGCTAGAAATGCTCCAATTGAGCTAATTAGCTTATTGTGAGAATATTACAAACGTCTGACAAAAGTGAAAAATGTAAATTTCCAATTTCAACCAAACATGCTAGAAATGCTCCAATTGAGCTAATTAGCTTATTGAGAGAATATTGCAATTGTTTGACAAAAGTGAAAAATGTAAATTTCCAATTTCAACCAAACGTGCTAGAAATGCTCCAATTGAGCTAATAAGCTTATTGTGAGAATATTACAAACGTCTGACAACACTGAAAAATGTAAATTTCCAATTTCAACCAAACATGCTAGAAATGCTCCAATTGAGCTAATTAGCTTATTGTGAGAATAATGCAATTGTCTGACAAAAGTGAAAAATGTAAATTTCCAATTTCAACCAAACATGCTAGAAATGCTCCAATTAAGCTAATTAGCTTATTGAGAGAATATTGCAATTGTTTGACAAAAGTGAAAAATGTAAATTTCCAATTTTAACCAAACGTGCTAGAAATGCTCCAATTGAGCTAATTAGCTTATTGTGAGAATATTACAAACGTCTGACAAAAGTGAAAAATGTAAGTTTCCAATTTCAACCAAACATGCTAGAAATGCTCCAATTGAGCTAATTAGCTTATTGTGAGAATATTGCAATTGTCTGACAAAAGTGAAAAATGTAAATTTCCAATTTCAACCAAACATGCTAGAAATGCTCCAATTGAGCTAATTAGCTTATTGTGAGAATATTACAAACGTCTAACAAAATTGAAAAATGTAAATTTCCAATTTCAACCAAACATGCTAGAAATGCTCCAATTTAGCTAATTAGCTTATTGTGAGAATATTACAAACGTCTGACAACACTGAAAAATGTAAATTTCCAATTTCAACCAAACATGCTAGAAATGCTCCAATTGAGCTAATTAGCTTATTGTGAGAATATTACAAACGTCTGACAAAAGTGAAAAATGTAAATTTCCAATTTCAACCAAACATGCTAGAAATGCTCAAATTGCGCAAATAAGCCTACTGTAAGAATTTTACAAACGTCTGACAAAACTGAAAAATGTAAATTTCCAATTTCAACCAAACATGCTAAAAATGCTCCAATTGAGCTAATTAGCTTATTGTGAGAGTATTACAAACGTCTGACAAAAGTGAAAAATGTAAATTTCCAATTTCAACCAAACATGCTAGAAATGCTCCAATTGAGCTAATTAGCTTATTGTGAGAATATTACAAACGTCTGACAAAAGTGAAAAATGTAAATTTCCAATTTCAACCAAACGTGCTAGAAATGCTCCAATTGAGCTAATTAGCTTATTGTGAGAATATTACAAACGTCTGACAACACTGAAAAATGTAAATTTCCAATTTCAACCGAAAATGCTAGAAATGCTCCAATTGAGCTAATTAGCTTATTGTGAGAATAATGCAATTGTCTGACAAAAGTGAAAAATGTAAATTTCCAATTTCAACCAAACGTGCTAGAAATGCTCCAATTGAGCTAATTAGCTTATTGTGAGAATATTACAAACGTCTGACAAAAGTGAAAAATGTAAATTTCCAATTTCAACCAAACATGCTAGAAATGCTCCAATTAAGCTAATTAGCTTATTGAGAGAATATTGCAATTGTTTGACAAAAGTGAAAAATGTAAATTTCCAATTTCAACCAAACATGCTAGAAATGCTCCAATTGAGCTAATTAGCTTATTGAGAGAATATTGCAATTGTTTGACAAAAGTGAAAAATGTAAATTTCCAATTTCAACCAAACATGCTAGAAATGCTCCAATTGGGCTAATTAGCTTATTGTGAGAATATTGCAATTGTCTGACAAAAGTGAAAAATGTAAATTTCCAATTTCAACCAAACATGCTAGAAATGCTCCAATTGAGCTAATTAGCTTATTGTGAGAATATTACAAACGTCTAACAAAATTGAAAAATGTAAATTTCCAATTTCAACCAAACATGCTAGAAATGCTCCAATTGAGCTAATTAGCTTATTGTGAGAATATTGCAATTGTCTGACAGAAGTGAAAAATGTAAATTTGCAATTTCAACCAAAAATGCTAGAAATGCTCCAATTTAGCTAATTAGCTTATTGTGAGAATATTACAAACGTCTGACAAAAGTGAAAAATGTAAATTTCCAATTTCAACCAAACATGCTAGAAATGCTCCAATTGAGCTAATTAGCTTATTGTGAGAATATTGCAATTGTCTGACAAAAGTGAAAAATGTAAATTTCCAATTTCAACCAAACATGCTAGAAATGCTCCAATTGAGCTAATTAGCTTATTGTGAGAATATTACAAACGTCTAACAAAATTGAAAAATGTAAATTTCCAATTTCAACCAAACATGCTAGAAATGCTCCAATTGAGCTAATTAGCTTATTGTGAGAATATTGCAATTGTCTGACAGAAGTGAAAAATGTAAATTTGCATTTTCAACCAAACATGCTAGAAATGCTCCAATTGAGCTAATTAGCTTATTGTGAGAATATTACAAACGTCTGACAACACTGAAAAATGTAAATTTCCAATTTCAACCGAAGATGCTAGAAATGCTCCAATTGAGCTAATTAGCTTATTGTGAGAATATTGCAATTGTCTGACAAAAGTGAAAAATGTAAATTTCCAATTTCAACCAAACGTGCTAGAAATGCTCCAATTGAGCTAATTAGCTTATTGTGAGAATATTACAAACGTCTGACAAAAGTGAAAAATGTAAATTTGCAATTTCAACCAAACATGCTAGAAATGCTCAAATTGCGCAAATAAGCCTAATGTAAGAATTTTACAAACGTCTGACAAAACTGAAAAATGTAAATTTCCAATTTCAACCAAACATGCTAAAAATGCTCCAATTGAGCTAATTAGCTTATTGTGAGAATATTACAAACGTCTGACAAAAATGAAAAATGTAAATTTCCAATTTCAACCAAACATGCTAGAAATGCTCCAATTGAGCTAATTAGCTTATTGTGAGAATATCACAAACGTCTAACAAAATTGAAAAATGTAAATTTCCAATTTCAACCAAACGTGCTAGAAATGCTCCAATTGAGCTAATTAGCTTATTGTGAGAATATTACAAACGTCTGACAAAAGTGAAAAATGTAAATTTCCAATTTCAACCAAACATGCTAGAAATGCTCCAATTGAGCTAATTAGCTTATTGAGAGAATATTGCAATTGTTTGACAAAAGTGAAAAATGTAAATTTTTAATTTCAACCAAACATGCTAGAAATGCTCCAATTGAGCTAATTAGCTTATTGAGAGAATATTGCAATTGTTTGACAAAAGTGAAAAATGTAAATTTCCAATTTCAACCAAACGTGCTAGAAATGCTCCAATTGAGCTAATAAGCTTATTGTGAGAATATTACAAACGTCTGACAACACTGAAAAATGTAAATTTCCAATTTCAACCAAACATGCTAGAAATGCTCCAATTGAGCTAATTAGCTTATTGTGAGAATAATGCAATTGTCTGACAAAAGTGAAAAATGTAAATTTCCAATTTCAACCAAACATGCTAGAAATGCTCCAATTAAGCTAATTAGCTTATTGAGAGAATATTGCAATTGTTTGACAAAAGTGAAAAATGTAAATTTCCAATTTTAACCAAACGTGCTAGAAATGCTCCAATTGAGCTAATTAGCTTATTGTGAGAATATTACAAACGTCTGACAAAAGTGAAAAATGTAAATTTCCAATTTCAACCAAACATGCTAGAAATGCTCCAATTGAGCTAATTAGCTTATTGTGAGAATATTGCAATTGTCTGACAAAAGTGAAAAATGTAAATTTCCAATTTCAACCAAACATGCTAGAAATGCTCCAATTGAGCTAATTAGCTTATTGTGAGAATATTACAAACGTCTAACAAAATTGAAAAATGTAAATTTCCAATTTCAACCAAACATGCTAGAAATGCTCCAATTTAGCTAATTAGCTTATTGTGAGAATATTACAAACGTCTGACAACACTGAAAAATGTAAATTTCCAATTTCAACCAAACATGCTAGAAATGCTCCAATTGAGCTAATTAGCTTATTGTGAGAATATTACAAACGTCTGACAAAAGTGAAAAATGTAAATTTCCAATTTCAACCAAACATGCTAGAAATGCTCAAATTGCGCAAATAAGCCTACTGTAAGAATTTTACAAACGTCTGACAAAACTGAAAAATGTAAATTTCCAATTTCAACCAAACATGCTAAAAATGCTCCAATTGAGCTAATTAGCTTATTGTGAGAATATTACAAACGTCTGACAAAAGTGAAAAATGTAAATTTCCAATTTCAACCAAACATGCTAGAAATGCTCCAATTGAGCTAATTAGCTTATTGTGAGAATATTACAAACGTCTGACAAAAGTGAAAAATGTAAATTTCCAATTTCAACCAAACATGCTAGAAATGCTCAAATTGAGCTAATTAGCTTATTGTGAGAATATTACAAACGTCTAACAAAATTGAAAAATGTAAATTTCCAATTTCAACCAAACATGCTAGAAATGCTCCAATTGAGCTAATTAGCTTATTGTGAGAATATTGCAATTGTCTGACAGAAGTGAAAAATGTAAATTTGCATTTTCAACCAAACATGCTAGAAATGCTCCAATTTAGCTAATTAGCTTATTGTGAGAATATTACAAACGTCTGACAACACTGAAAAATGTAAATTTCCAATTTCAACCAAACATGCTAGAAATGCTCCAATTGAGCTAATTAGCTTATTGTGAGAATATTGCAATTGTCTGACAAAAGTGAAAAATGTAAATTTCCAATTTCAACCAAACGTGCTAGAAATGCTCCAATTGAGCTAATTAGCTTATTGTGAGAATATTACAAACGTCTGACAAAAGTGAAAAATGTAAATTTGCAATTTCAACCAAACATGCTAGAAATGCTCAAATTGCGCAAATAAGCCTACTGTAAGAATTTTACAAACGTCTGTCAAAACTGAAAAATGTAAATTTCCAATTTCAACCAAACGTGCTAGAAATGCTCCAATTGAGCTAATTAGCTTATTGTGAGAATATTGCAATTGTCTGACAGAAGTGAAAAATGTAAATTTCCAATTTCAACCAAACATGCTAGAAATGCTCCAATTGAGCTAATTAGCTTATTGTGAGAATATTGCAATTGTCTGACAAAAGTGAAAAAAGTAAATTTCCAATTTCAACCAAACATGCTAGAAATGCTCAAATTGCGCAAATAAGCCTACTGTAAGAATTTTACAAACGTCTGACAAAACTGAAATATGTAAATTTCCAATTTCAACCAAACATGCTAAAATTGCTCCAATTGAGCTAATTAGCTTATTGTGAGAATATTACAAACGTCTGACAAAAGTGAAAAATGTAAATTTCCAATTTCAACCAAACATGCTAGAAATGCTCAAATTGCGCAAATAAGCCTACTGTAAGAATTTTACAAACGTCTGACAAAACTGAAAAATGTAAATTTCCAATTTCAACCAAACATGCTAGAAATGCTCCAATTGAGCTAATTAGCTTATTGTGAGAATATTACAAACGTCTAACAAAATTGAAAAATGTAAATTTCCAATTTCAACCAAACGTGCTAGAAATGCTCCAATTGAGCTAATTAGCTTATTGTGAGAATATTACAAACGTCTGACAAAAGTGAAAAATGTAAATTTCCAATTTCAACCAAACATGCTAGAAATGCTCCAATTGAGCTAATTAGCTTATTGAGAGAATATTGCAATTGTTTGACAAAAGTGAAAAATGTAAATTTCTAATTTCAACCAGACATGCTAGAAATGCTCCATTTGAGCTAATTAGCTTATTGAGAGAATATTGCAATTGTTTGACAAAAGTGAAAAATGTAAATTTCCAATTTCAACCAAACGTGCTAGAAATGCTCCAATTGAGCTAATTAGCTTATTGTGAGAATATTACAAACGTCTGACAACACTGAAAAATGTAAATTTCCAATTTCAACCAAACATGCTAGAAATGCTCCAATTGAGCTAATTAGCTTATTGAGAGAATATTGCAATTGTTTGACAAAAGTGAAAAATGTAAATTTCCAATTTCAACCAAACATGCTAGAAATGCTCAAATTGCGCAAATAAACCTACTGTAAGAATTTTACAAACGTCTGACAAAACTGAAAAATGTAAATTTCCAATTTCAACCAAACATGCTAGAAATGCTCCAATTGAGCTAATTAGCTTATTGTGAGAATATTACAAACGTCTAACAAAATTGAAAAATGTAAATTTCCAATTTCAACCAAACGTGCTAGAAATGCTCCAATTGAGCTAATTAGCTTATTGTGAGAATATTACAAACGTCTGACAAAAGTGAAAAATGTAAATTTCCAATTTCAACCAAACATGCTAGAAATGCTCCAATTGAGCTAATTAGCTTATTGAGAGAATATTGCAATTGTTTGACAAAAGTGAAAAATGTAAATTTCCAATTTCAACCAAACGTGCTAGAAATGCTCCAATTGAGCTAATTAGCTTATTGTGAGAATATTACAAACGTCTGACAACACTGAAAAATGTAAATTTCCAATTTCAACCAAACATGCTAGAAATGCTCAAATTGCGCAAATAAGCCTACTGTAAGAATTTTACAAACGTCTGACAAAAGTGAAAAATGTAAATTTGCAATTTCAACCAAACATGCTAGAAATGCTCCAATTGAGCTAATTAGCTTATTGTGAGAATATTACAAACGTCTAACAAAATTGAAAAATGTAAATTTCCAATTTCAACCAAACATGCTAGAAATGCTCCAATTGAGCTAATTAGCTTATTGTGAGAATATTGCAATTGTCTGACAGAAGTGAAAAATGTAAATTTGCAATTTCAACCAAAAATGCTAGAAATGCTCCAATTTAGCTAATTAGCTTATTGTGAGAATATTACAAACGTCTGACAAAAGTGAAAAATGTAAATTTCCAATTTCAACCAAACATGCTAGAAATGCTCCAATTGAGCTAATTAGCTTATTGTGAGAATATTGCAATTGTCTGACAAAAGTGAAAAATGTAAATTTCCAATTTCAACCAAACATGCTAGAAATGCTCCAATTGAGCTAATTAGCTTATTGTGAGAATATTACAAACGTCTAACAAAATTGAAAAATGTAAATTTCCAATTTCAACCAAACATGCTAGAAATGCTCCAATTGAGCTAATTAGCTTATTGTGAGAATATTGCAATTGTCTGACAGAAGTGAAAAATGTAAATTTGCATTTTCAACCAAACATGCTAGAAATGCTCCAATTGAGCTAATTAGCTTATTGTGAGAATATTACAAACGTCTGACAACACTGAAAAATGTAAATTTCCAATTTCAACCGAAGATGCTAGAAATGCTCCAATTGAGCTAATTAGCTTATTGTGAGAATATTGCAATTGTCTGACAAAAGTGAAAAATGTAAATTTCCAATTTCAACCAAACGTGCTAGAAATGCTCCAATTGAGCTAATTAGCTTATTGTGAGAATATTACAAACGTCTGACAAAAGTGAAAAATGTAAATTTGCAATTTCAACCAAACATGCTAGAAATGCTCAAATTGCGCAAATAAGCCTAATGTAAGAATTTTACAAACGTCTGACAAAACTGAAAAATGTAAATTTCCAATTTCAACCAAACATGCTAAAAATGCTCCAATTGAGCTAATTAGCTTATTGTGAGAATATTACAAACGTCTGACAAAAGTGAAAAATGTAAATTTCCAATTTCAACCAAACATGCTAGAAATGCTCCAATTGAGCTAATTAGCTTATTGTGAGAATATTACAAACGTCTAACAAAATAGAAAAATGTAAATTTCCAATTTCAACCAAACGTGCTAGAAATGCTCCAATTGAGCTAATTAGCTTATTGTGAGAATATTACAAACGTCTGACAAAAGTGAAAAATGTAAATTTCCAATTTCAACCAAACATGCTAGAAATGCTCCAATTGAGCTAATTAGCTTATTGAGAGAATATTGCAATTGTTTGACAAAAGTGAAAAATGTAAATTTCCAATTTCAACCAAACGTGCTAGAAATGCTATAATTGAGCTAATAAGCTTATTGTGAGAATATTACAAACGTCTGACAACACTGAAAAATGTAAATTTCCAATTTCAACCAAACATGCTAGAAATGCTCCAATTGAGCTAATTAGCTTATTGTGAGAATATTGCAATTGTCTGACAAAAGTGAAAAATGTAAATTTCCAATTTCAACCAAACATGCTAGAAATGCTCCAATTGAGCTAATTAGCTTATTGTGAGAATATTACAAACGTCTAACAAAATTGAAAAATGTAAATTTCCAATTTCAACCAAACATGCTAGAAATGCTCCAATTGAGCTAATTAGCTTATTGTGAGAATATTGCAATTGTCTGACAGAAGTGAAAAATGTAAATTTGCATTTTCAACCAAACATGCTAGAAATGCTCCAATTTAGCTAATTAGCTTATTGTGAGAATATTACAAACGTCTGACAACACTGAAAAATGTAAATTTCCAATTTCAACCGAAGATGCTAGAAATGCTCCAATTGAGCTAATTAGCTTATTGTGAGAATATTGCAATTGTCTGACAAAAGTGAAAAATGTAAATTTCCAATTTCAACCAAACGTGCTAGAAATGCTCCAATTGAGCTAATTAGCTTATTGTGAGAATATTACAAACGTCTGACAAAAGTGAAAAATGTAAATTTGCAATTTCAACCAAACATGCTAGAAATGCTCAAATTGCGCAAATAAGCCTACTGTAAGAATTTTACAAACGTCTGACAAAACTGAAAAATGTAAATTTCCAATTTCAACCAAACATGTTAAAAATGCTCCAATTGAGCTAATTAGCTTATTGTGAGAATATTACAAACGTCTGACAAAAGTGAAAAATGTAAATTTCCAATTTCAACCAAACATGCTAGAAATGCTCCAATTGAGCTAATTAGCTTATTGTGAGAATATTACAAACGTCTAACAAAATTGAAAAATGTAAATTTCCAATTTCAACCAAACGTGCTAGAAATGCTCCAATTGAGCTAATTAGCTTATTGTGAGAATATTAAAAACGTCTGACAAAAGTGAAAAATGTAAATTACCAATTTCAACCAAACATGCTAGAAATGCTCCAATTGAGCTAATTAGCTTATTGAGAGAATATTGCAATTGTTTGACAAAAGTGAAAAATGTAAATTTCCAATTTCAACCAAACATGCTAGAAATGCTCCAATTGAGCTAATTAGCTTATTGTGAGAATATTGCAATTGTCTGACAGAAGTGAAAAATGTAAATTTGCATTTTCAACCAAACATGCTAGAAATGCTCCAATTTAGCTAATTAGCTTATTGTGAGAATATTACAAACGTCTGACAACACTGAAAAATGTAAATTTCCAATTTCAACCGAAGATGCTAGAAATGCTCCAATTGAGCTAATTAGCTTATTGTGAGAATATTGCAATTGTCTGACAAAAGTGAAAAATGTAAATTTCCAATTTCAACCAAACGTGCTAGAAATGCTCCAATTGAGCTAATTAGCTTATTGTGAGAATATTACAAACGTCTGACAAAAGTGAAAAATGTAAATTTGCAATTTCAACCAAACATGCTAGAAATGCTCAAATTGCGCAAATAAGCCTACTGTAAGAATTTTACAAACGTCTGACAAAACTGAAAAATGTAAATTTCCAATTTCAACCAAACATGTTAAAAATGCTCCAATTGAGCTAATTAGCTTATTGTGAGAATATTACAAACGTCTGACAAAAGTGAAAAATGTAAATTTCCAATTTCAACCAAACATGCTAGAAATGCTCCAATTGAGCTAATTAGCTTATTGTGAGAATATTACAAACGTCTAACAAAATTGAAAAATGTAAATTTCCAATTTCAACCAAACGTGCTAGAAATGCTCCAATTGAGCTAATTAGCTTATTGTGAGAATATTACAAACGTCTGACAAAAGTGAAAAATGTAAATTTCCAATTTCAACCAAACATGCTAGAAATGCTCCAATTGAGCTAATTAGCTTATTGAGAGAATATTGCAATTGTTTGACAAAAGTGAAAAATGTAAATTTCCAATTTCAACCAAACGTGCTAGAAATGCTCCAATTGAGCTAATAAGCTTATTGTGAGAATATTACAAACGTCTGACAACACTGAAAAATGTAAATTTCCAATTTCAACCAAACATGCTAGAAATGCTCCAATTGAGCTAATTAGCTTATTGTGAGAATAATGCAATTGTCTGACAAAAGTGAAAAATGTAAATTTCCAATTTCAACCAAACGTGCTAGAAATGCTCCAATTGAGCTAATTAGCTTATTGTGAGAATATTACAAACGTCTGACAAAAGTGAAAAATGTAAATTTCCAATTTCAACCAAACATGCTAGAAATGCTCCAATTAAGCTAATTAGCTTATTGAGAGAATATTGCAATTGTTTGACAAAAGTGAAAAATGTAAATTTCCAATTTTAACCAAACGTGCTAGAAATGCTCCAATTGAGCTAATTAGCTTATTGTGAGAATATTACAAACGTCTGACAAAAGTGAAAAATGTAAGTTTCCAATTTCAACCAAACATGCTAGAAATGCTCCAATTGAGCTAATTAGCTTATTGTGAGAATATTGCAATTGTCTGACAAAAGTGAAAAATGTAAATTTCCAATTTCAACCAAACATGCTAGAAATGCTCAAATTGCGCAAATAAGCCTACTGTAAGAATTTTACAAACGTCTGACAAAACTGAAAAATGTAAATTTCCAATTTCAACCAAACATGCTAAAAATGCTCCAATTGAGCTAATTAGCTTATTGTGAGAGTATTACAAACGTCTGACAAAAGTGAAAAATGTAAATTTCCAATTTCAACCAAACATGCTAGAAATGCTCCAATTGAGCTAATTAGCTTATTGTGAGAATATTACAAACGTCTGACAAAAGTGAAAAATGTAAATTTCCAATTTCAACCAAACGTGCTAGAAATGCTCCAATTGAGCTAATTAGCTTATTGTGAGAATATTACAAACGTCTGACAACACTGAAAAATGTAAGTTTCCAATTTCAACCGAAAATGCTAGAAATGCTCCAATTGAGCTAATTAGCTTATTGTGAGAATAATGCAATTGTCTGACAAAAGTGAAAAATGTAAATTTCCAATTTCAACCAAACGTGCTAGAAATGCTCCAATTGAGCTAATTAGCTTATTGTGAGAATATTACAAACGTCTGACAAAAGTGAAAAATGTAAATTTCCAATTTCAACCAAACATGCTAGAAATGCTCCAATTAAGCTAATTAGCTTATTGAGAGAATATTGCAATTGTTTGACAAAAGTGAAAAATGTAAATTTCCAATTTCAACCAAACATGCTAGAAATGCTCCAATTGAGCTAATTAGCTTATTGAGAGAATATTGCAATTGTTTGACAAAAGTGAAAAATGTAAATTTCCAATTTCAACCAAACATGCTAGAAATGCTCCAATTGGGCTAATTAGCTTATTGTGAGAATATTGCAATTGTCTGACAAAAGTGAAAAATGTAAATTTCCAATTTCAACCAAACATGCTAGAAATGCTCCAATTGAGCTAATTAGCTTATTGTGAGAATATTACAAACGTCTAACAAAATTGAAAAATGTAAATTTCCAATTTCAACCAAACATGCTAGAAATGCTCCAATTGAGCTAATTAGCTTATTGTGAGAATATTGCAATTGTCTGACAGAAGTGAAAAATGTAAATTTGCAATTTCAACCAAAAATGCTAGAAATGCTCCAATTTAGCTAATTAGCTTATTGTGAGAATATTACAAACGTCTGACAAAAGTGAAAAATGTAAATTTCCAATTTCAACCAAACATGCTAGAAATGCTCCAATTGAGCTAATTAGCTTATTGTGAGAATATTGCAATTGTCTGACAAAAGTGAAAAATGTAAATTTCCAATTTCAACCAAACATGCTAGAAATGCTCCAATTGAGCTAATTAGCTTATTGTGAGAATATTACAAACGTCTAACAAAATTGAAAAATGTAAATTTCCAATTTCAACCAAACATGCTAGAAATGCTCCAATTGAGCTAATTAGCTTATTGTGAGAATATTGCAATTGTCTGACAGAAGTGAAAAATGTAAATTTGCATTTTCAACCAAACATGCTAGAAATGCTCCAATTGAGCTAATTAGCTTATTGTGAGAATATTACAAACGTCTGACAACACTGAAAAATGTAAATTTCCAATTTCAACCGAAGATGCTAGAAATGCTCCAATTGAGCTAATTAGCTTATTGTGAGAATATTGCAATTGTCTGACAAAAGTGAATAATGTAAATTTCCAATTTCAACCAAACGTGCTAGAAATGCTCCAATTGAGCTAATTAGCTTATTGTGAGAATATTACAAACGTCTGACAAAAGTGAAAAATGTAAATTTGCAATTTCAACCAAACATGCTAGAAATGCTCAAATTGCGCAAATAAGCCTAATGTAAGAATTTTACAAACGTCTGACAAAACTGAAAAATGTAAATTTCCAATTTCAACCAAACATGCTAAAAATGCTCCAATTGAGCTAATTAGCTTATTGTGAGAATATTACAAACGTCTGACAAAAGTGAAAAATGTAAATTTCCAATTTCAACCAAACATGCTAGAAATGCTCCAATTGAGCTAATTAGCTTATTGTGAGAATATTACAAACGTCTAACAAAATTGAAAAATGTAAATTTCCAATTTCAACCAAACATGCTAGAAATGCTCCAATTTAGCTAATTAGCTTATTGTGAGAATATTACAAACGTCTGACAACACTGAAAAATGTAAATTTCCAATTTCAACCAAACATGCTAGAAATGCTCCAATTGAGCTAATTAGCTTATTGTGAGAATATTACAAACGTCTGACAAAAGTGAAAAATGTAAATTTCCAATTTCAACCAAACATGCTAGAAATGCTCAAATTGCGCAAATAAGCCTACTGTAAGAATTTTACAAACGTCTGACAAAACTGAAAAATGTAAATTTCCAATTTCAACCAAACATGCTAAAAATGCTCCAATTGAGCTAATTAGCTTATTGTGAGAATATTACAAACGTCTGACAAAAGTGAAAAATGTAAATTTCCAATTTCAACCAAACATGCTAGAAATGCTCCAATTGAGCTAATTAGCTTATTGTGAGAATATTACAAATGTCTGACAAAAGTGAAAAATGTAAATTTCCAATTTCAACCAAACATGCTAGAAATGCTCAAATTGAGCTAATTAGCTTATTGTGAGAATATTACAAACGTCTAACAAAATTGAAAAATGTAAATTTCCAATTTCAACCAAACATGCTAGAAATGCTCCAATTGAGCTAATTAGCTTATTGTGAGAATATTGCAATTGTCTGACAGAAGTGAAAATATAAATTTGCATTTTCAACCAAACATGCTAGAAATGCTCCAATTTAGCTAATTAGCTTATTGTGAGAATATTACAAACGTCTGACAACACTGAAAAATGTAAATTTCAAATTTCAACCGAAGATGCTAGAAATGCTCCAATTGAGCTAATTAGCTTATTGTGAGAATATTGCAATTGTCTGACAAAAGTGAAAAATGTAAATTTCCAATTTCAACCAAACGTGCTAGAAATGCTCCAATTGAGCTAATTAGCTTATTGTGAGAATATTACAAACGTCTGACAAAAGTGAAAAATGTAAATTTGCAATTTCAACCAAACATGCTAGAAATGCTCAAATTGCGCAAATAAGCCTACTGTAAGAATTTTACAAACGTCTGTCAAAACTGAAAAATGTAAATTTCCAATTTCAACCAAACATGCTAAAAATGCTCCAATTGAGCTAATTAGCTTATTGTGAGAATATTACAAACGTCTGACAAAAGTGAAAAATGTAAATTTCCAATTTCAACCAAACATGCTAGAAATGCTCCAATTGAGCTAATTAGCTTATTGTGAGAATATTACAAACGTCTAACAAAATTGAAAAATGTAAATTTCCAATTTCAACCAAACGTGCTAGAAATGCTCCAATTGAGCTAATTAGCTTATTGTGAGAATATTACAAACGTCTGACAAAAGTGAAAAATGTAAATTTCCAATTTCAACCAAACGTGCTAGAAATGCTCCAATTGAGCTAATTAGCTTATTGAGAGAATATTGCAATTGTTTGACAATAGTGAAAAATGTAAATTTCCAATTTCAACCAAACGTGCTAGAAATGCTCCAATTGAGCTAATTAGCTTATTGTGAGAATATTACAAACGTCTGACAAAAGTGAAAAATGTAAATTTGCAATTTCAACCAAACGTGCTAGAAATGCTCCAATTGAGCTAATTAGCTTATTGTGAGAATATTACAAACGTCTGACAACACTGAAAAATGTAAATTTCCAATTTCAACCAAACATGCTAGAAATGCTCAAATTGCGCAAATAAGCCTACTGTAAGAATTTTACAAACGTCTGACAAAAGTGAAAAATGTAAATTTGCAATTTCAACCAAACATGCTAGAAATGCTCCAATTGAGCTAATTAGCTTATTGTGAGAATATTACAAACGTCTAACAAAATTGAAAAATGTAAATTTCCAATTTCAACCAAACATGCTAGAAATGCTCCAATTGAGCTAATTAGCTTATTGTGAGAATATTGCAATTGTCTGACAGAAGTGAAAAATGTAAATTTGCAATTTCAACCAAAAATGCTAGAAATGCTCCAATTTAGCTAATTAGCTTATTGTGAGAATATTACAAACGTCTGACAAAAGTGAAAAATGTAAATTTCCAATTTCAACCAAACATGCTAGAAATGCTCCAATTGAGCTAATTAGCTTATTGTGAGAATATTGCAATTGTCTGACAAAAGTGAAAAATGTAAATTTCCAATTTCAACCAAACATGCTAGAAATGCTCCAATTGAGCTAATTAGCTTATTGTGAGAATATTACAAACGTCTAACAAAATTGAAAAATGTAAATTTCCAATTTCAACCAAACATGCTAGAAATGCTCCAATTGAGCTAATTAGCTTATTGTGAGAATATTGCAATTGTCTGACAGAAGTGAAAAATGTAAATTTGCATTTTCAACCAAACATGCTAGAAATGCTCCAATTGAGCTAATTAGCTTATTGTGAGAATATTACAAACGTCTGACAACACTGAAAAATGTAAATTTCCAATTTCAACCGAAGATGCTAGAAATGCTCCAATTGAGCTAATTAGCTTATTGTGAGAATATTGCAATTGTCTGACAAAAGTGAAAAATGTAAATTTCCAATTTCAACCAAACGTGCTAGAAATGCTCCAATTGAGCTAATTAGCTTATTGTGAGAATATTACAAACGTCTGACAAAAGTGAAAAATGTAAATTTGCAATTTCAACCAAACATGCTAGAAATGCTCAAATTGCGCAAATAAGCCTAATGTAAGAATTTTACAAACGTCTGACAAAACTGAAAAATGTAAATTTCCAATTTCAACCAAACATGCTAAAAATGCTCCAATTGAGCTAATTAGCTTATTGTGAGAATATTACAAACGTCTGACAAAAGTGAAAAATGTAAATTTCCAATTTCAACCAAACATGCTAGAAATGCTCCAATTGAGCTAATTAGCTTATTGTGAGAATATTACAAACGTCTAACAAAATAGAAAAATGTAAATTTCCAATTTCAACCAAACGTGCTAGAAATGCTCCAATTGAGCTAATTAGCTTATTGTGAGAATATTACAAACGTCTGACAAAAGTGAAAAATGTAAATTTCCAATTTCAACCAAACATGCTAGAAATGCTCCAATTGAGCTAATTAGCTTATTGAGAGAATATTGCAATTGTTTGACAAAAGTGAAAAATGTAAATTTCCAATTTCAACCAAACGTGCTAGAAATGCTATAATTGAGCTAATAAGCTTATTGTGAGAATATTACAAACGTCTGACAACACTGAAAAATGTAAATTTCCAATTTCAACCAAACATGCTAGAAATGCTCCAATTGAGCTAATTAGCTTATTGTGAGAATATTGCAATTGTCTGACAAAAGTGAAAAATGTAAATTTCCAATTTCAACCAAACATGCTAGAAATGCTCCAATTGAGCTAATTAGCTTATTGTGAGAATATTACAAACGTCTAACAAAATTGAAAAATGTAAATTTCCAATTTCAACCAAACATGCTAGAAATGCTCCAATTGAGCTAATTAGCTTATTGTGAGAATATTGCAATTGTCTGACAGAAGTGAAAAATGTAAATTTGCATTTTCAACCAAACATGCTAGAAATGCTCCAATTTAGCTAATTAGCTTATTGTGAGAATATTACAAACGTCTGACAACACTGAAAAATGTAAATTTCCAATTTCAACCGAAGATGCTAGAAATGCTCCAATTGAGCTAATTAGCTTATTGTGAGAATATTGCAATTGTCTGACAAAAGTGAAAAATGTAAATTTCCAATTTCAACCAAACGTGCTAGAAATGCTCCAATTGAGCTAATTAGCTTATTGTGAGAATATTACAAACGTCTGACAAAAGTGAAAAATGTAAATTTGCAATTTCAACCAAACATGCTAGAAATGCTCAAATTGCGCAAATAAGCCTACTGTAAGAATTTTACAAACGTCTGACAAAACTGAAAAATGTAAATTTCCAATTTCAACCAAACATGTTAAAAATGCTCCAATTGAGCTAATTAGCTTATTGTGAGAATATTACAAACGTCTGACAAAAGTGAAAAATGTAAATTTCCAATTTCAACCAAACATGCTAGAAATGCTCCAATTGAGCTAATTAGCTTATTGTGAGAATATTACAAACGTCTAACAAAATTGAAAAATGTAAATTTCCAATTTCAACCAAACGTGCTAGAAATGCTCCAATTGAGCTAATTAGCTTATTGTGAGAATATTAAAAACGTCTGACAAAAGTGAAAAATGTAAATTACCAATTTCAACCAAACATGCTAGAAATGCTCCAATTGAGCTAATTAGCTTATTGAGAGAATATTGCAATTGTTTGACAAAAGTGAAAAATGTAAATTTCCAATTTCAACCAAACATGCTAGAAATGCTCCAATTGAGCTAATTAGCTTATTGTGAGAATATTGCAATTGTCTGACAGAAGTGAAAAATGTAAATTTGCATTTTCAACCAAACATGCTAGAAATGCTCCAATTTAGCTAATTAGCTTATTGTGAGAATATTACAAACGTCTGACAACACTGAAAAATGTAAATTTCCAATTTCAACCGAAGATGCTAGAAATGCTCCAATTGAGCTAATTAGCTTATTGTGAGAATATTGCAATTGTCTGACAAAAGTGAAAAATGTAAATTTCCAATTTCAACCAAACGTGCTAGAAATGCTCCAATTGAGCTAATTAGCTTATTGTGAGAATATTACAAACGTCTGACAAAAGTGAAAAATGTAAATTTGCAATTTCAACCAAACATGCTAGAAATGCTCAAATTGCGCAAATAAGCCTACTGTAAGAATTTTACAAACGTCTGACAAAACTGAAAAATGTAAATTTCCAATTTCAACCAAACATGTTAAAAATGCTCCAATTGAGCTAATTAGCTTATTGTGAGAATATTACAAACGTCTGACAAAAGTGAAAAATGTAAATTTCCAATTTCAACCAAACATGCTAGAAATGCTCCAATTGAGCTAATTAGCTTATTGTGAGAATATTACAAACGTCTAACAAAATTGAAAAATGTAAATTTCCAATTTCAACCAAACGTGCTAGAAATGCTCCAATTGAGCTAATTAGCTTATTGTGAGAATATTACAAACGTCTGACAAAAGTGAAAAATGTAAATTTCCAATTTCAACCAAACATGCTAGAAATGCTCCAATTGAGCTAATTAGCTTATTGAGAGAATATTGCAATTGTTTGACAAAAGTGAAAAATGTAAATTTCCAATTTCAACCAAACGTGCTAGAAATGCTCCAATTGAGCTAATAAGCTTATTGTGAGAATATTACAAACGTCTGACAACACTGAAAAATGTAAATTTCCAATTTCAACCAAACATGCTAGAAATGCTCCAATTGAGCTAATTAGCTTATTGTGAGAATAATGCAATTGTCTGACAAAAGTGAAAAATGTAAATTTCCAATTTCAACCAAACGTGCTAGAAATGCTCCAATTGAGCTAATTAGCTTATTGTGAGAATATTACAAACGTCTGACAAAAGTGAAAAATGTAAATTTCCAATTTCAACCAAACATGCTAGAAATGCTCCAATTAAGCTAATTAGCTTATTGAGAGAATATTGCAATTGTTTGACAAAAGTGAAAAATGTAAATTTCCAATTTTAACCAAACGTGCTAGAAATGCTCCAATTGAGCTAATTAGCTTATTGTGAGAATATTACAAACGTCTGACAAAAGTGAAAAATGTAAGTTTCCAATTTCAACCAAACATGCTAGAAATGCTCCAATTGAGCTAATTAGCTTATTGTGAGAATATTGCAATTGTCTGACAAAAGTGAAAAATGTAAATTTCCAATTTCAACCAAACATGCTAGAAATGCTCAAATTGCGCAAATAAGCCTACTGTAAGAATTTTACAAACGTCTGACAAAACTGAAAAATGTAAATTTCCAATTTCAACCAAACATGCTAAAAATGCTCCAATTGAGCTAATTAGCTTATTGTGAGAGTATTACAAACGTCTGACAAAAGTGAAAAATGTAAATTTCCAATTTCAACCAAACATGCTAGAAATGCTCCAATTGAGCTAATTAGCTTATTGTGAGAATATTACAAACGTCTGACAAAAGTGAAAAATGTAAATTTCCAATTTCAACCAAACGTGCTAGAAATGCTCCAATTGAGCTAATTAGCTTATTGTGAGAATATTACAAACGTCTGACAACACTGAAAAATGTAAGTTTCCAATTTCAACCGAAAATGCTAGAAATGCTCCAATTGAGCTAATTAGCTTATTGTGAGAATAATGCAATTGTCTGACAAAAGTGAAAAATGTAAATTTCCAATTTCAACCAAACGTGCTAGAAATGCTCCAATTGAGCTAATTAGCTTATTGTGAGAATATTACAAACGTCTGACAAAAGTGAAAAATGTAAATTTCCAATTTCAACCAAACATGCTAGAAATGCTCCAATTAAGCTAATTAGCTTATTGAGAGAATATTGCAATTGTTTGACAAAAGTGAAAAATGTAAATTTCCAATTTCAACCAAACATGCTAGAAATGCTCCAATTGAGCTAATTAGCTTATTGAGAGAATATTGCAATTGTTTGACAAAAGTGAAAAATGTAAATTTCCAATTTCAACCAAACATGCTAGAAATGCTCCAATTGGGCTAATTAGCTTATTGTGAGAATATTGCAATTGTCTGACAAAAGTGAAAAATGTAAATTTCCAATTTCAACCAAACATGCTAGAAATGCTCCAATTGAGCTAATTAGCTTATTGTGAGAATATTACAAACGTCTAACAAAATTGAAAAATGTAAATTTCCAATTTCAACCAAACATGCTAGAAATGCTCCAATTGAGCTAATTAGCTTATTGTGAGAATATTGCAATTGTCTGACAGAAGTGAAAAATGTAAATTTGCAATTTCAACCAAAAATGCTAGAAATGCTCCAATTTAGCTAATTAGCTTATTGTGAGAATATTACAAACGTCTGACAAAAGTGAAAAATGTAAATTTCCAATTTCAACCAAACATGCTAGAAATGCTCCAATTGAGCTAATTAGCTTATTGTGAGAATATTGCAATTGTCTGACAAAAGTGAAAAATGTAAATTTCCAATTTCAACCAAACATGCTAGAAATGCTCCAATTGAGCTAATTAGCTTATTGTGAGAATATTACAAACGTCTAACAAAATTGAAAAATGTAAATTTCCAATTTCAACCAAACATGCTAGAAATGCTCCAATTGAGCTAATTAGCTTATTGTGAGAATATTGCAATTGTCTGACAGAAGTGAAAAATGTAAATTTGCATTTTCAACCAAACATGCTAGAAATGCTCCAATTGAGCTAATTAGCTTATTGTGAGAATATTACAAACGTCTGACAACACTGAAAAATGTAAATTTCCAATTTCAACCGAAGATGCTAGAAATGCTCCAATTGAGCTAATTAGCTTATTGTGAGAATATTGCAATTGTCTGACAAAAGTGAATAATGTAAATTTCCAATTTCAACCAAACGTGCTAGAAATGCTCCAATTGAGCTAATTAGCTTATTGTGAGAATATTACAAACGTCTGACAAAAGTGAAAAATGTAAATTTGCAATTTCAACCAAACATGCTAGAAATGCTCAAATTGCGCAAATAAGCCTAATGTAAGAATTTTACAAACGTCTGACAAAACTGAAAAATGTAAATTTCCAATTTCAACCAAACATGCTAAAAATGCTCCAATTGAGCTAATTAGCTTATTGTGAGAATATTACAAACGTCTGACAAAAGTGAAAAATGTAAATTTCCAATTTCAACCAAACATGCTAGAAATGCTCCAATTGAGCTAATTAGCTTATTGTGAGAATATTACAAACGTCTAACAAAATTGAAAAATGTAAATTTCCAATTTCAACCAAACATGCTAGAAATGCTCCAATTTAGCTAATTAGCTTATTGTGAGAATATTACAAACGTCTGACAACACTGAAAAATGTAAATTTCCAATTTCAACCAAACATGCTAGAAATGCTCCAATTGAGCTAATTAGCTTATTGTGAGAATATTACAAACGTCTGACAAAAGTGAAAAATGTAAATTTCCAATTTCAACCAAACATGCTAGAAATGCTCAAATTGCGCAAATAAGCCTACTGTAAGAATTTTACAAACGTCTGACAAAACTGAAAAATGTAAATTTCCAATTTCAACCAAACATGCTAAAAATGCTCCAATTGAGCTAATTAGCTTATTGTGAGAATATTACAAACGTCTGACAAAAGTGAAAAATGTAAATTTCCAATTTCAACCAAACATGCTAGAAATGCTCCAATTGAGCTAATTAGCTTATTGTGAGAATATTACAAATGTCTGACAAAAGTGAAAAATGTAAATTTCCAATTTCAACCAAACATGCTAGAAATGCTCCAATTTAGCTAATTAGCTTATTGTGAGAATATTACAAACGTCTAACAAAATTGAAAAATGTAAATTTCCAATTTCAACCAAACATGCTAGAAATGCTCCAATTGAGCTAATTAGCTTATTGTGAGAATATTGCAATTGTCTGACAGAAGTGAAAATATAAATTTGCATTTTCAACCAAACATGCTAGAAATGCTCCAATTTAGCTAATTAGCTTATTGTGAGAATATTACAAACGTCTGACAACACTGAAAAATGTAAATTTCAAATTTCAACCGAAGATGCTAGAAATGCTCCAATTGAGCTAATTAGCTTATTGTGAGAATATTGCAATTGTCTGACAAAAGTGAAAAATGTAAATTTCCAATTTCAACCAAACGTGCTAGAAATGCTCCAATTGAGCTAATTAGCTTATTGTGAGAATATTACAAACGTCTGACAAAAGTGAAAAATGTAAATTTGCAATTTCAACCAAACATGCTAGAAATGCTCAAATTGCGCAAATAAGCCTACTGTAAGAATTTTACAAACGTCTGTCAAAACTGAAAAATGTAAATTTCCAATTTCAACCAAACATGCTAAAAATGCTCCAATTGAGCTAATTAGCTTATTGTGAGAATATTACAAACGTCTGACAAAAGTGAAAAATGTAAATTTCCAATTTCAACCAAACATGCTAGAAATGCTCCAATTGAGCTAATTAGCTTATTGTGAGAATATTACAAACGTCTAACAAAATTGAAAAATGTAAATTTCCAATTTCAACCAAACGTGCTAGAAATGCTCCAATTGAGCTAATTAGCTTATTGTGAGAATATTACAAACGTCTGACAAAAGTGAAAAATGTAAATTTCCAATTTCAACCAAACGTGCTAGAAATGCTCCAATTGAGCTAATTAGCTTATTGAGAGAATATTGCAATTGTTTGACAATAGTGAAAAATGTAAATTTCCAATTTCAACCAAACGTGCTAGAAATGCTCCAATTGAGCTAATTAGCTTATTGTGAGAATATTACAAACGTCTGACAAAAGTGAAAAATGTAAATTTGCAATTTCAACCAAACGTGCTAGAAATGCTCCAATTGAGCTAATTAGCTTATTGTGAGAATATTACAAACGTCTGACAACACTGAAAAATGTAAATTTCCAATTTCAACCAAACATGCTAGAAATGCTCCAATTGAGCTAATTAGCTTATTGTGAGAATAATGCAATTGTCTGACAAAAGTGAAAAATGTAAATTTCCAATTTCAACCAAACGTGCTAGAAATGCTCCAATTGAGCTAATTAGCTTATTGTGAGAATATTGCAATTGTCTGACAGAAGTGAAAAATGTAAATTTCCAATTTCAACCAAACATGCTAGAAATGCTCCAATTGAGCTAATTAGCTTATTGTGAGAATATTGCAATTGTCTGACAAAAGTGAAAAAAGTAAATTTCCAATTTCAACCAAACATGCTAGAAATGCTCAAATTGCGCAAATAAGCCTACTGTAAGAATTTTACAAACGTCTGACAAAACTGAAATATGTAAATTTCCAATTTCAACCAAACATGCTAAAATTGCTCCAATTGAGCTAATTAGCTTATTGTGAGAATATTACAAACGTCTGACAAAAGTGAAAAATGTAAATTTCCAATTTCAACCAAACATGCTAGAAATGCTCAAATTGCGCAAATAAGCCTACTGTAAGAATTTTACAAACGTCTGACAAAACTGAAAAATGTAAATTTCCAATTTCAACCAAACATGCTAAAAATGCTCCAATTGAGCTAATTAGCTTATTGTGAGAATATTACAAACGTCTGACAAAAGTGAAAAATGTAAATTTCCAATTTCAACCAAACATGCTAGAAATGCTCCAATTGAGCTAATTAGCTTATTGTGAGAATATTACAAACGTCTAACAAAATTGAAAAATGTAAATTTCCAATTTCAACCAAACGTGCTAGAAATGCTCCAATTGAGCTAATTAGCTTATTGAGAGAATATTGCAATTGTTTGACAAAAGTGAAAAATGTAAATTTCTAATTTCAACCAGACATGCTAGAAATGCTCCATTTGAGCTAATTAGCTTATTGAGAGAATATTGCAATTGTTTGACAAAAGTGAAAAATGTAAATTTCCAATTTCAACCAAACGTGCTAGAAATGCTCCAATTGAGCTAATTAGCTTATTGTGAGAATATTACAAACGTCTGACAACACTGAAAAATGTAAATTTCCAATTTCAACCAAACATGCTAGAAATGCTCCAATTGAGCTAATTAGCTTATTGAGAGAATATTGCAATTGTTTGACAAAAGTGAAAAATGTAAATTTCTAATTTCAACCAAACATGCTAGAAATGCTCCAATTGAGCTAATTAGCTTATTGAGAGAATATTGCAATTGTTTGACAAAAGTGAAAAATGTAAATTTCTAATTTCAACCAAACATGCTAGAAATGCTCCAATTGAGCTAATTAGCTTATTGTGAGAATATTACAAACGTCTAACAAAATTGAAAAATGTAAATTTCCAATTTCAACCAAACGTGCTAGAAATGCTCCAATTGAGCTAATTAGCTTATTGTGAGAATATTACAAACGTCTGACAAAAGTGAAAAATGTAAATTTCGAATTTCAACCAAACATGCTAGAAATGCTCCAATTGAGCTAATTAGCTTATTGAGAGAATATTGCAATTGTTTGACAAAAGTGAAAAATGTAAATTTCTAATTTCAACCAAACATGCTAGAAATGCTCCAATTGAGCTAATTAGCTTATTGAGAGAATATTGCAATTGTTTGACAAAAGTGAAAAATGTAAATTTCCAATTTCAACCAAACGTGCTAGAAATGCTCCAATTGAGCTAATTAGCTTATTGTGAGAATATTACAAACGTCTGACAACACTGAAAAATGTAAATTTCCAATTTCAACCAAACATGATAGAAATGCTCCAATTGAGCTAATTAGCTTATTGTGAGAATAATGCAATTGTCTGACAAAAGTGAAAAATGTAAATTTCCAATTTCAACCAAACGTGCTAGAAATGCTCCAATTGAGCTAATTAGCTTATTGTGAGAATATTACAAACGTCTGACAAAAGTGAAAAATGTAAATTTCCAATTTCAACCAAACATGCTAGAAATGCTCCAATTAAGCTAATTAGCTTATTGAGAGAATATTGCAATTGTTTGACAAAAGTGAAAAATGTAAATTTCCAATTTCAACCAAACATGCTAGAAATGCTCCAATTGAGCTAATTAGCTTATTGAGAGAATATTGCAATTGTTTGACAAAAGTGAAAAATGTAAATTTCCAATTTCAACCAAACGTGCTAGAAATGCTCCAATTGAGCTAATTAGCTTATTGTGAGAATATTACAAACGTCTGACAAAAGTGAAAAATGTAAATTTCCAATTTCAACCAAACATGCTAGAAATGCTCCAATTGAGCTAATTAGCTTATTGTGAGAATATTGCAATTGTCTGACAAAAGTGAAAAATGTAAATTTCCAATTTCAACCAAACATGCTAGAAATGCTCCAATTGAGCTAATTAGCTTATTGTGAGAATATTACAAACGTCTAACAAAATTGAAAAATGTAAATTTCCAATTTCAACCAAACATGCTAGAAATGCTCCAATTGAGCTAATTAGCTTATTGTGAGAATATTGCAATTGTCTGACAGAAGTGAAAAATGTAAATTTGCAATTTCAACCAAACATGCTAGAAATGCTCCAATTTAGCTAATTAGCTTATTGTGAGAATATTACAAACGTCTGACAACACTGAAAAATGTAAATTTCCAATTTCAACCAAACATGCTAGAAATGCTCCAATTGAGCTAATTAGCTTATTGTGAGAATATTGCAATTGTCTGAAAAAAGTGAAAAAAGTAAATTTCCAATTTCAACCAAACATGCTAGAAATGCTCAAATTGCGCAAATAAGCCTACTGTAAGAATTTTACAAACGTCTGACAAAACTGAAATATGTAAATTTCCAATTTCAACCAAACATGCTAAAATTGCTCCAATTGAGCTAATTAGCTTATTGTGAGAATATTACAAACGTCTGACAAAAGTGAAAAATGTAAATTTCCAATTTCAACCAAACATGCTAGAAATGCTCAAATTGCGCAAATAAGCCTACTGTAAGAATTTTACAAACGTCTGACAAAACTGAAAAATGTAAATTTCCAATTTCAACCAAACATGCTAAAAATGCTCCAATTGAGCTAATTTGCTTATTGTGAGAATATTACAAACGTCTGACAAAAGTGAAAAATGTAAATTTCCAATTTCAACCAAACATGCTAGAAATGCTCCAATTGAGCTAATTAGCTTATTGTGAGAATATTACAAACGTCTAACAAAATTGAAAAATGTAAATTTCCAATTTCAACCAAACGTGCTAGAAATGCTCCAATTGAGCTAATTAGCTTATTGTGAGAATATTACAAACGTCTGACAAAAGTAAAAAATGTAAATTTCCAATTTCAACCAAACATGCTAGAAATGCTCCAATTGAGCTAATTAGCTTATTGAGAGAATATTGCAATTGTTTGACAAAAGTGAAAAATGTAAATTTCTAATTTCAACCAGACATGCTAGAAATGCTCCATTTGAGCTAATTAGCTTATTGAGAGAATATTGCAATTGTTTGACAAAAGTGAAAAATGTAAATTTCCAATTTCAACCAAACGTGCTAGAAATGCTCCAATTGAGCTAATTAGCTTATTGTGAGAATATTACAAACGTCTGACAACACTGAAAAATTTAAATTTCCAATTTCAACCAAACATGCTAAAAATGCTCCAATTGAGCTAATTAGCTTATTGTGAGAATAATGCAATTGTCTGGCAAAAGTGAAAAATGTAAATTTCCAATTTCAACCAAACGTGCTAGAAATGCTCCAATTGAGCTAATTAGCTTATTGTGAGAATATTACAAACGTCTGACAAAAGTGAAAAATGTAAATTTCCAATTTCAACCAAACATGCTAGAAATGCTCCAATTAAGCTAATTAGCTTATTGAGAGAATATTGCAATTGTTTGACAAAAGTGAAAAATGTAAATTTCCAATTTCAACCAAACATGCTAGAAATGCTCCAATTGAGCTAATTAGCTTATTGAGAGAATATTGCAATTGTTTGACAAAAGTGAAAAATGTAAATTTCCAATTTCAACCAAACGTGCTAGAAATGCTCCAATTGAGCTAATTAGCTTATTGTGAGAATATTACAAACGTCTGACAAAAGTGAAAAATGTAAATTTCCAATTTCAACCAAACATGCTAGAAATGCTCCAATTGAGCTAATTAGCTTATTGTGAGAATATTGCAATTGTCTGAGAAAAGTGAAAAAAGTAAATTTCCAATTTCAACCAAACATGCTAGAAATGCTCCAATTGAGCTAATTAGCTTATTGTGAGAATATTACAAACGTCTAACAAAATTGAAAAATGTAAATTTCCAATTTCAACCAAACATGCTAGAAATGCTCCAATTGAGCTAATTAGCTTATTGTGAGAATATTGCAATTGTCTGACAGAAGTGAAAAATCTAAATTTGCAATTTCAACCAAACATGCTAGAAATGCTCCAATTTAGCTAATTAGCTTATTGTGAGAATATTACAAACGTCTGACAACACTGAAAAATGTAAGTTTCCAATTTCAACCAAACATGCTAGAAATGCTCCAATTGAGCTAATTAGCTTATTGTGAGAATATTGCAATTGTCTGACAAAAGTGAAAAAAGTAAATTTCCAATTTCAACCAAACATGCTAGAAATGCTCAAATTGCGCAAATAAGCCTACTGTAAGAATTTTACAAACGTCTGACAAAACTGAAAAATGTAAATTTCCAATTTCAACCAAACATGCTAAAATTGCTCCAATTGGGCTAATTAGCTTATTGTGAGAATATTACAAACGTCTGACAAAAGTGAAAAATGTAAATTTCCAATTTCAACCAAACATGCTAGAAATGCTCCAATTGAGCTAATTAGCTTATTGTGAGAATATTGCAATTGTCTGACAAAAGTGAAAAATGTAAATTTCCAATTTCAACCAAACATGCTAGAAATGCTCCAATTGAGCTAATTAGCTTATTGTGAGAATATCACAAACGTCTAACAAAGTTGAAAAATGTAAATTTCCAATTTCAACCAAACATGCTAGAAATGCTCCAATTGAGCTAATTAGCTTATTGTGAGAATATTGCAATTGTCTGACAGAAGTGAAAAATGTAAATTTGCAATTTCAACCAAACATGCTAGAAATGCTCCAATTTAGCTAATTAGCTTATTGTGAGAATATTACAAACGTCTGACAACACTGAAAAATGTAAATTTCCAATTTCAACCGAAGGTGCTAGAAATGCTCCAATTGAGCTAATTAGCTTATTGTGAGAATATTGCAATTGTCTGACAAAAGTGAAAAATGTAAATTTCCAATTTCAACCAAACATGCTAGAAATGCTCTAATTGAGCTAATTAGCTTATTGTGAGAATATTGCAATTGTCTGACAGAAGTGAAAAATGTAAATTTGCAATTTCAACCAAACATGCTAGAAATGCTCCAATTTAGCTAATTAGCTTATTGTGAGAATATTACAAACGTCTGACAACACTGAAAAATGTAAATTTCCAATTTCAACCAAACATGCTAGAAATGCTCCAATTGAGCTAATTAGCTTATTGTGAGAATATTGCAATTGTCTGACAAAAGTGAAAAATTTAAATTTCCAATTTCAACCAAACATGCTAGAAATGCTCCAATTGAGCTAATTAGCTTATTGTGAGAATATTGCAATTGTCTGACAAAAGTGAAAAATTTAAATTTCCAATTTCAACCAAACATGCTAGAAATGCTCCAATTGAGCTAATTAGCTTATTGTGAGAATATAACAAACGTCTAACAAAATTGAAAAATGTAAATTTCCAATTTCAACCAAACATGCTAGAAATGCTCCAATTGAGCTAATTAGCTTATTGTGAGAATATTGCAATTGTCTGACAGAAGAGAAAAATGTAAATTTGCAATTTCAACCAAACATGCTAGAAATGCTCCAATTTAGCTACTTAGCTTATTGTGAGAATATTACAAACGTCTGACAACACTGAAAAATGTAAATTTCCAATTTCAACCGAAGGTGCTAGAAATGCTCCAATTGAGCTAATTAGCTTATTGTGAGAATATTGCAATTGTCTGACAAAAGTGAAAAATGTAAATTTCCAATTTCAACCAAACGTGCTAGAAATGCTCCAATTGAGCTAATTAGCTTATTGTGAGAATATTACAAACGTCTGACAAAAGTGAAAAATGTAAATTTCCAATTTCAACCAAACATGCTAGAAATGCTCCAATTGAGCTAATTAGCTTATTGTGAGAATATTACAAACGTCTAACAAAATTGAAAAATGTAAATTTCCAATTTCAACCAAACATGCTAGAAATGCTCCAATTGAGCTAATTAGCTTATTGTGAGAATATTGCAATTGTCTGACAGAAGTGAAAAATGTAAATTTGCAATTTCAACCAAACATGCTAGAAATGCTCAAATTGCGCAAATAAGCCTAATGTAAGAATTTTACAAACGTCTGACAAAACTGAAAAATGTAAATTTCCAATTTCAACCAAACATGCTAAAAATGCTCCAATTGAGCTAATTAGCTTATTGAGAGAATATTGCAATTGTTTGACAAAAGTGAAAAATGTAAATTTCCAATTTCAACCGAACATGCTAAAAATGCTCCAATTGAGCTAATTAGCTTATTGTGAGAATATTACAAACGTCTGACAAAAGTGAAAAATGTAAATTTCCAATTTCAACCAAACATGCTAGAAATGCTCCAATTGAGCTAATTAGCTTATTGTGAGAATATTACAAACGTCTAACAAAATTGAAAAATGTAAATTTCCAATTTCAACCAAACGTGCTAGAAATGCTCCAATTGAGCTAATTAGCTTATTGTGAGAATATTACAAACGTCTGACAAAAGTGAAAAATGTAAATTTCCAATTTCAACCAAACATGCTAGAAATGCTCCAATTGAGCTAATTAGCTTATTGAGAGAATATTGCAATTGTTTGACAAAAGTGAAAAATGTAAATTTCTAATTTCAACCAGACATGCTAGAAATGCTCCATTTGAGCTAATTAGCTTATTGAGAGAATATTGCAATTGTTTGACAAAAGTGAAAAATGTAAATTTCCAATTTCAACCAAACATGCTAGAAATGCTCCAATTGAGCTAATTAGCTTATTGTGAGAATAATGCAATTGTCTGGCAAAAGTGAAAAATGTAAATTTCCAATTTCAACCAAACGTGCTAGAAATGCTCCAATTGAGCTAATTAGCTTATTGTGAGAATATTACAAACGTCTGACAAAAGTGAAAAATGTAAATTTCCAATTTCAACCAAACATGCTAGAAATGCTCCAATTAAGCTAATTAGCTTATTGAGAGAATATTGCAATTGTTTGACAAAAGTGAAAAATGTAAATTTCCAATTTCAACCAAACATGCTAGAAATGCTCCAATTGAGCTAATTAGCTTATTGAGAGAATATTGCAATTGTTTGACAAAAGTGAAAAATGTAAATTTCCAATTTCAACCAAACGTGCTAGAAATGCTCCAATTGAGCTAATTAGCTTATTGTGAGAATATTACAAACGTCTGACAAAAGTGAAAAATGTAAATTTCCAATTTCAACCAAACATGCTAGAAATGCTCCAATTGAGCTAATTAGCTTATTGTGAGAATATTGCAATTGTCTGAGAAAAGTGAAAAAAGTAAATTTCCAATTTCAACCAAACATGCTAGAAATGCTCCAATTGAGCTAATTAGCTTATTGTGAGAATATTACAAACGTCTAACAAAATTGAAAAATGTAAATTTCCAATTTCAACCAAACATGCTAGAAATGCTCCAATTGAGCTAATTAGCTTATTGTGAGAATATTGCAATTGTCTGACAGAAGTGAAAAATGTAAATTTGCAATTTCAACCAAACATGCTAGAAATGCTCCAATTTAGCTAATTAGCTTATTGTGAGAATATTACAAACGTCTGACAACACTGAAAAATGTAAGTTTCCAATTTCAACCAAACATGCTAGAAATGCTCCAATTGAGCTAATTAGCTTATTGTGAGAATATTGCAATTGTCTGACAAAAGTGAAAAATGTAAATTTCCAATTTCAACCAAACATGCTAGAAATGCTCAAATTGCGCAAATAAGCCTACTGTAAGAATTTTACAAACGTCTGACAAAACTGAAAAATGTAAATTTCCAATTTCAACCAAACATGCTAAAATTGCTCCAATTGGGCTAATTAGCTTATTGTGAGAATATTACAAACGTCTGACAAAAGTGAAAAATGTAAATTTCCAATTTCAACCAAACATGCTAGAAATGCTCCAATTGAGCTAATTAGCTTATTGTGAGAATATTGCAATTGTCTGACAAAAGTGAAAAATGTAAATTTCCAATTTCAACCAAACATGCTAGAAATGCTCCAATTGAGCTAATTAGCTTATTGTGAGAATATCACAAACGTCTAACAAAGTTGAAAAATGTAAATTTCCAATTTCAACCAAACATGCTAGAAATGCTCCAATTGAGCTAATTAGCTTATTGTGAGAATATTGCAATTGTCTGACAGAAGTGAAAAATGTAAATTTGCAATTTCAACCAAACATGCTAGAAATGCTCCAATTTAGCTAATTAGCTTATTGTGAGAATATTACAAACGTCTGACAACACTGAAAAATGTAAATTTCCAATTTCAACCGAAGGTGCTAGAAATGCTCCAATTGAGCTAATTAGCTTATTGTGAGAATATTGCAATTGTCTGACAAAAGTGAAAAATGTAAATTTCCAATTTCAACCAAACATGCTAGAAATGCTCCAATTGAGCTAATTAGCTTATTGTGAGAATATTGCAATTGCCTGACAGAAGTGAAAAATGTAAATTTGCAATTTCAACCAAACATGCTAGAAATGCTCCAATTTAGCTAATTAGCTTATTGTGAGAATATTACAAACGTCTGACAACACTGAAAAATGTAAATTTCCAATTTCAACCAAACATGCTAGAAATGCTCCAATTGAGCTAATTAGCTTATTGTGAGAATATTGCAATTGTCTGACAAAAGTGAAAAAAGTAAATTTCCAATTTCAACCAAACATGCTAGAAATGCTCAAATTGCGCAAATAAGCCTACTGTAAGAATTTTACAAACGTCTGACAAAACTGAAAAATGTAAATTTTAATTTCAACCCAACATGCTAAAATTGCTCCAATTGAGCTAATTAGCTTATTGTGAGAATATTACAAACGTCTGACAAAAGTGAAAAATGTAAATTTCCAATTTCAACCAAACATGCTAGAAATGCTCCAATTGAGCTAATTAGCTTATTGTGAGAATATTGCAATTGTCTGACAAAAGTGAAAAATGTAAATTTCCAATTTCAACCAAACATGCTGGAAATGCTCCAATTTAGCTACTTAGCTTATTGTGAGAATATTACAAACGTCTGACAACACTGAAAAATGTAAATTTCCAATTTCAACCGAAGGTGCTAGAAATGCTCCAATTGAGCTAATTAGCTTATTGTGAGAATATTGCAATTGTCTGACAAAAGTGAAAAATGTAAATTTCCAATTTCAACCAAACGTGCTAGAAATGCTCCAATTGAGCTAATTAGCTTATTGTGAGAATATTACAAACGTCTGACAAAAGTGAAAAATGTAAATTTCCAATTTCAACCAAACATGCTAGAAATGCTCCAATTGAGCTAATTAGCTTATTGTGAGAATATTACAAACGTCTAACAAAATTGAAAAATGTAAATTTCCAATTTCAACCAAACATGCTAGAAATGCTCCAATTGAGCTAATTAGCTTATTGTGAGAATATTGCAATTGTCTGACAGAAGTGAAAAATGTAAATTTGCAATTTCAACCAAACGTGCTAGAAATGCTCAAATTGCGCAAATAAGCCTACTGTAAGAATTTTACAAACGTCTGACAAAACTGAAAAATGTAAATTTGCAATTTCAACCAAACATGCTAAAAATGCTCCAATTGAGCTAATTAGCTTATTGAGAGAATATTGCAATTGTTTGACAAAAGTGAAAAATGTAAATTTCCAATTTCAACCAAACGTGCTAGAAATGCTCCAATTGAGCTAATTAGCTTATTGTGAGAATATTACAAACGTCTGACAACACTGAAAAATGTAAATTTCCAATTTCAACCGAAGATGCTAGAAATGCTCCAATTGAGCTAATTAGCTTATTGTGAGAATAATGCAATTGTCTGACAAAAGTGAAAAATGTAAATTTCCAATTTCAACAAACGTGCTAGAAATGCTCCAATTGAGCTAATTAGCCTATTGTGAGAATATTACAAACGTCTGACAACACTGAAAAATGTAAATTTCCAATTTCAACCGAAGATGCTAGAAATGCTCCAATTGAGCTAATTAGCTTATTGTGAGAATATTACAAACGTCTGACAACACTGAAAAATGTAAATTTCCAATTTCAACCAAACATGCTAGAAACGCTCCAATTGAGCTAATTAGCTTATTGTGAGAATAATGCAATCGTCTGACAAAAGTGAAAAATGTAAATTTCCAATTTCAACCAAACGTGCTAGAAATGCTCCAATTGAGCTAATTAGCTTACTGTGAGAATATTACAAACGTCTGACAAAAGTGAAAAATGTAAATTTCCAATTTCAACCAAACATGCTAGAAATGCTCCAATTAAGCTAATTAGCTTATTGAGAGAATATTGCAATTGTTTGACAAAAGTGAAAAATGTAAATTTCCAATTTCAACCAAACATGCTAGAAATGCTCCAATTGAGCTAATTAGCTTATTGAGAGAATATTGCAATTGTTTGACAAAAGTGAAAAATGTAAATTTCCAATTTCAACCAAACGTGCTAGAAATGCTCCAATTGAGCTAATTAGCTTATTGTGAGAATATTACAAACGTCTGACAAAAGTGAAAAATGTAAATTTCCAATTTCAACCAAACATGCTAGAAATGCTCCAATTGAGCTAATTAGCTTATTGAGAGAATATTGCAATTGTTTGACAAAAGTGAAAAATGTAAATTTCTAATTTCAACCAAACATGCTAGAAATGCTCCAATTGAGCTAATTAGCTTATTGAGAGAATATTGCAATTGTTTGACAAAAGTGAAAAATGTAAATTTCCAATTTCAACCAAACGTGCTAGAAATGCTCCAATTGAGCTAATTAGCTTATTGTGAGAATATTACAAACGTCTGACAACACTGAAAAATGTAAATTTCCAATTTCAACCAAACATGCTAGAAATGCTCCAATTAAGCTAATTAGCATATTGAGAGAATATTGCAATTGTTTGACAAAAGTGAAAAATGTAAATTTCCAAATTCAACCAAACATGCTAGAAATGCTCCAATTGAGCTAATTAGCTTATTGAGAGAATATTGCAATTGTTTGACAAAAGTGAAAAATGTAAATTTCCAATTTCAACCAAACGTGCTAGAAATGCTCCAATTGAGCTAATTAGCTTATTGTGAGAATATTACAAACGTCTGACAAAAGTGAAAAATGTAAATTTCCAATTTCAACCAAACATGCTAGAAATGCTCCAATTGAGCTAATTAGCTTATTGTGAGAATATTGCAATTGTCTGACAAAAGTGAAAAATGTAAATTTCCAATTTCAACCAAACATGCTAGAAATGCTCCAATTGAGCTAATTAGCTTATTGTGAGAATATTACAAACGTCTAACAAAATTGAAAAATGTAAATTTCCAATTTCAACCAAACATGCTAGAAATGCTCCAATTTAGCTAATTAGCTTATTGTGAGAATATTACAAACGTCTGACAACACTGAAAAATGTAAATTTCCAATTTCAACCAAACATGCTAGAAATGCTCCAATTGAGCTAATTAGCTTATTGTGAGAATATTGCAATTGTCTGACAAAAGTGAAAAAAGTAAATTTCCAATTTCAACCAAACATGCTAGAAATGCTCAAATTGCGCAAATAAGCCTACTGTAAGAATTTTACAAACGTCTGACAAAACTGAAAAATGTAAATTTCCAATTTCAACCAAACATGCTAAAATTGCTCCAATTGAGCTAATTAGCTTATTGTGAGAATAATACAAACGTCTGACAAAAGTGAAAAATGTAAATTTCCAATTTCAACCAAACATGCTAGAAATGCTCAAATTGCGCAAATAAGCCTACTGTAAGAATTTTACAAACGTCTGACAAAACTGAAAAATGTAAATTTCCAATTTCAACCAAACATGCTAAAAATGCTCCAATTGAGCTAATTAGCTTATTGTGAGAATATTACAAACGTCTGACAAAAGTGAAAAATTTAAATTTCCAATTTCAACCAAACATGCTAGAAATGCTCCAATTGAGCTAATTAGCTTATTGTGAGAATATTACAAACGTCTAACAAAATTGAAAAATGTAAATTTCCAATTTCAACCAAACGTGCTAGAAATGCTCCAATTGAGCTAATTAGCTTATTGTGAGAATATTACAAACGTCTGACAAAAGTGAAAAATGTAAATTTCCAATTTCAACCAAACATGCTAGAAATGCTCCAATTGAGCTAATTAGCTTATTGAGAGAATATTGCAATTGTTTGACAAAAGTGAAAAATGTAAATTTCTAATTTCAACCAGACATGCTAGAAATGCTCCATTTGAGCTAATTAGCTTATTGAGAGAATATTGCAATTGTTTGACAAAAGTGAAAAATGTAAATTTCCAATTTCAACCAAACGTGCTAGAAATGCTCCAATTGAGCTAATTAGCTTATTGTGAGAATATTACAAACGTCTGACAAAAGTGAAAAATGTAAATTTCCAATTTCAACCAAACATGCTAGAAATGCTCCAATTGAGCTAATTAGCTTATTGTGAGAATATTGCAATTGTCTGACAAAAGTGAAAAATGTAAATTTCCAATTTCAACCAAACATGCTAGAAATGCTCCAATTGAGCTAATTAGCTTATTGTGAGAATATCACAAACGTCTAACAAAGTTGAAAAATGTAAATTTCCAATTTCAACCAAACATGCTAGAAATGCTCCAATTGAGCTAATTAGCTTATTGTGAGAATATTGCAATTGTCTGACAGAAGTGAAAAATGTAAATTTGCAATTTCAACCAAACATGCTAGAAATGCTCCAATTAAGCTAATTAGCTTATTGTGAGAATATTACAAACGTCTGACAACACTGAAAAATGTAAATTTCCAATTTCAACCAAACGTGCTAGAAATGCTCCAATTGAGCTAATTAGCTTATTGTGAGAATATTACAAACGTCTGACAAAAGTGAAAAATGTAAATTTCCAATTTCAACCAAACATGCTAGAAATGCTCCAATTAAGCTAATTAGCTTATTGAGAGAATATTGCAATTGTTTGACAAAAGTGAAAAATGTAAATTTCCAATTTCAACCAAACATGCTAGAAATGCTCCAATTGAGCTAATTAGCTTATTGAGAGAATATTGCAATTGTTTGACAAAAGTGAAAAATGTAAATTTCCAATTTCAACCAAACGTGCTAGAAATGCTCCAATTGAGCTAATTAGCTTATTGTGAGAATATTACAAACGTCTGACAAAAGTGAAAAATGTAAATTTCCAATTTCAACCAAACATGCTAGAAATGCTCCAATTGAGCTAATTAGCTTATTGAGAGAATATTGCAATTGTTTGACAAAAGTGAAAAATGTAAATTTCTAATTTCAACCAAACATGCTAGAAATGCTCCAATTGAGCTAATTAGCTTATTGAGAGAATATTGCAATTGTTTGACAAAAGTGAAAAATGTAAATTTCCAATTTCAACCAAACGTGCTAGAAATGCTCCAATTGAGCTAATTAGCTTATTGTGAGAATATTACAAACGTCTGACAACACTGAAAAATGTAAATTTCCAATTTCAACCAAACATGCTAGAAATGCTCCAATTGAGCTAATTAGCTTATTGTGAGAATAATGCAATTGTCTGACAAAAGTGAAAAATGTAAATTTCCAATTTCAACCAAACGTGCTAGAAATGCTCCAATTGAGCTAATTAGCTTATTGTGAGAATATTACAAACGTCTGACAAAAGTGAAAAATGTAAATTTCCAATTTCAACCAAACATGCTAGAAATGCTCCAATTAAGCTAATTAGCTTATTGAGAGAATATTGCAATTGTTTGACAAAAGTGAAAAATGTAAATTTCCAAATTCAACCAAACATGCTAGAAATGCTCCAATTGAGCTAATTAGCTTATTGTGAGAATATTGCAATTGTCTGACAAAAGTGAAAAATGTAAATTTCCAATTTCAACCAAACATGCTAGAAATGCTCCAATTGAGCTAATTAGCTTATTGTGAGAATATTACAAACGTCTAACAAAATTGAAAAATGTAAATTTCCAATTTCAACCAAACATGCTAGAAATGCTCCAATTTAGCTAATTAGCTTATTGTGAGAATATTACAAACGTCTGACAACACTGAAAAATGTAAATTTCCAATTTCAACCAAACATGCTAAAATTGCTCCAATTGAGCTAATTAGCTTATTGTGAGAATATCACAAACGTCTGACAAAAGTGAAAAATGTAAATTTCCAATTTCAACCAAACATGCTAGAAATGCTCAAATTGCGCAAATAAGCCTACTGTAAGAATTTTACAAACGTCTGACAAAACTGAAAAATGTAAATTTCCAATTTCAACCAAACATGCTAAAAATGCTCCAATTGAGCTAATTAGCTTATTGTGAGAATATTACAAACGTCTGACAAAAGTGAAAAATGTAAATTTCCAATTTCAACCAAACATGCTAGAAATGCTCCAATTGAGCTAATTAGCTTATTGTGAGAATATTACAAACGTCTAACAAAATTGAAAAATGTAAATTTCCAATTTCAACCAAACGTGCTAGAAATGCTCCAATTGAGCTAATTAGCTTATTGTGAGAATATTACAAACGTCTGACAAAAGTGAAAAATGTAAATTTCCAATTTCAACCAAACATGCTAGAAATGCTCCAATTGAGCTAATTAGCTTATTGAGAGAATATTGCAATTGTTTGACAAAAGTGAAAAATGTAAATTTCTAATTTCAACCAGACATGCTAGAAATGCTCCATTTGAGCTAATTAGCTTATTGAGAGAATATTGCAATTGTTTGACAAAAGTGAAAAATGTAAATTTCCAATTTCAACCAAACGTGCTAGAAATGCTCCAATTGAGCTAATTAGCTTATTGTGAGAATATTACAAACGTCTGACAAAAGTGAAAAATGTAAATTTCCAATTTCAACCAAACATGCTAGAAATGCTCCAATTGAGCTAATTAGCTTATTGTGAGAATATTGCAATTGTCTGACAAAAGTGAAAAATGTAAATTTCCAATTTCAACCAAACATGCTAGAAATGCTCCAATTGAGCTAATTAGCTTATTGTGAGAATATCACAAACGTCTAACAAAGTTGAAAAATGTAAATTTCCAATTTCAACCAAACATGCTAGAAATGCTCCAATTGAGCTAATTAGCTTATTGTGAGAATATTGCAATTGTCTGACAGAAGTGAAAAATGTAAATTTGCAATTTCAACCAAACATGCTTGAAATGCTCCAATTAAGCTAATTAGCTTATTGTGAGAATATTACAAACGTCTGACAACACTGAAAAATGTAAATTTCCAATTTCAACCGAAGGTGCTAGAAATGCTCCAATTGAGCTAATTAGCTTATTGTGAGAATATTGCAATTGTCTGACAAAAGTGAAAAATGTAAATTTCCAATTTCAACCAAACATGCTAGAAATGCTCCAATTGAGCTAATTAGCTTATTGTGAGAATATTGCAATTGTCTGACAGAAGTGAAAAATGTAAATTTGCAATTTCAACCAAACATGCTAGAAATGCTCCAATTTAGCTAATTAGCTTATTGTGAGAATATTACAAACGTCTGACAACACTGAAAAATGTAAATTTCCAATTTCAACCAAACATGCTAGAAATGCTCCAATTGAGCTAATTAGCTTATTGTGAGAATATTGCAATTGTCTGACAAAAGTGAAAAAAGTAAATTTCCAATTTCAACCAAACATGCTAGAAATGCTCAAATTGCGCAAATAAGCCTACTGTAAGAATTTTACAAACGTCTGACAAAACTGAAAAATGTAAATTTCCAATTTCAACCCAACATGCTAAAATTGCTCCAATTGAGCTAATTAGCTTATTGTGAGAATATTACAAACGTCTGACAAAAGTGAAAAATGTAAATTTCCAATTTCAACCAAACATGCTAGAAATGCTCCAATTGAGCTAATTAGCTTATTGTGAGAATATTGCAATTGTCTGACAAAAGTGAAAAATGTAAATTTCCAATTTCAACCAAACATGCTAGAAATGCTCCAATTGAGCTAATTAGCTTATTGTGAGAATATAACAAACGTCTAACAAAATTGAAAAATGTAAATTTCCAATTTCAACCAAACATGCTAGAAATGCTCCAATTGAGCTAATTAGCTTATTGTGAGAATATTGCAATTGTCTGACAAAAGTGAAAAATGTAAATTTCCAATTTCAACCAAACATGCTAGAAATGCTCCAATTTAGCTACTTAGCTTATTGTGAGAATATTACAAACGTCTGACAACACTGAAAAATGTAAATTTCCAATTTCAACCGAAGGTGCTAGAAATGCTCCAATTGAGCTAATTAGCTTATTGTGAGAATATTGCAATTGTCTGACAAAAGTGAAAAATGTAAATTTCCAATTTCAACCAAACGTGCTAGAAATGCTCCAATTGAGCTAATTAGCTTATTGTGAGAATATTACAAACGTCTGACAAAAGTGAAAAATGTAAATTTCCAATTTCAACCAAACATGCTAGAAATGCTCAAATTGCGCAAATAAGCCTACTGTAAGAATTTTACAAACGTCTGACAAAACTGAAAAATGTAAATTTCCAATTTCAACCAAACATGCTAAAATTGCTCCAATTGAGCTAATTAGCTTATTGTGAGAATAATACAAACGTCTGACAAAAGTGAAAAATGTAAATTTCCAATTTCAACCAAACATGCTAGAAATGCTCAAATTGCGCAAATAGGCCTACTGTAAGAATTTTACAAACGTCTGACAAAACTGAAAAATGTAAATTTCCAATTTCAACCAAACATGCTAAAAATGCTCCAATTGAGCTAATTAGCTTATTGTGAGAATATTACAAACGTCTGACAAAAGTGAAAAATGTAAATTTCCAATTTCAACCAAACATGCTAGAAATGCTCCAATTGAGCTAATTAGCTTATTGTGAGAATATTACAAACGTCTAACAAAATTGAAAAATGTAAATTTCCAATTTCAACCAAACGTGCTAGAAATGCTCCAATTGAGCTAATTAGCTTATTGTGAGAATATTACAAACGTCTGACAAAAGTGAAAAATGTAAATTTCCAATTTCAACCAAACATGCTAGAAATGCTCCAATTGAGCTAATTAGCTTATTGAGAGAATATTGCAATTGTTTGACAAAAGTGAAAAATGTAAATTTCTAATTTCAACCAGACATGCTAGAAATGCTCCATTTGAGCTAATTAGCTTATTGAGAGAATATTGCAATTGTTTGACAAAAGTGAAAAATGTAAATTTCCAATTTCAACCAAACGTGCTAGAAATGCTCCAATTGAGCTAATTAGCTTATTGTGAGAATATTACAAACGTCTGACAAAAGTGAAAAATGTAAATTTCCAATTTCAACCAAACATGCTAGAAATGCTCCAATTGAGCTAATTAGCTTATTGTGAGAATATTGCAATTGTCTGACAAAAGTGAAAAATGTAAATTTCCAATTTCAACCAAACATGCTAGAAATGCTCCAATTGAGCTAATTAGCTTATTGTGAGAATATCACAAACGTCTAACAAAGTTGAAAAATGTAAATTTCCAATTTCAACCAAACATGCTAGAAATGCTCCAATTGAGCTAATTAGCTTATTGTGAGAATATTGCAATTGTCTGACAGAAGTGAAAAATGTAAATTTGCAATTTCAACCAAACATGCTAGAAATGCTCCAATTAAGCTAATTAGCTTATTGTGAGAATATTACAAACGTCTGACAACACTGAAAAATGTAAATTTCCAATTTCAACCAAACGTGCTAGAAATGCTCCAATTGAGCTAATTAGCTTATTGTGAGAATATTACAAACGTCTGACAAAAGTGAAAAATGTAAATTTCCAATTTCAACCAAACATGCTAGAAATGCTCCAATTAAGCTAATTAGCTTATTGAGAGAATATTGCAATTGTTTGACAAAAGTGAAAAATGTAAATTTCCAATTTCAACCAAACATGCTAGAAATGCTCCAATTGAGCTAATTAGCTTATTGAGAGAATATTGCAATTGTTTGACAAAAGTGAAAAATGTAAATTTCCAATTTCAACCAAACGTGCTAGAAATGCTCCAATTGAGCTAATTAGCTTATTGTGAGAATATTACAAACGTCTGACAAAAGTGAAAAATGTAAATTTCCAATTTCAACCAAACATGCTAGAAATGCTCCAATTGAGCTAATTAGCTTATTGAGAGAATATTGCAATTGTTTGACAAAAGTGAAAAATGTAAATTTCCAATTTCAACCAAACGTGCTAGAAATGCTCCAATTGAGCTAATTAGCTTATTGTGAGAATATTACAAACGTCTGACAGAAGTGAAAAATGTAAATTTCCAATTTCAACCAAACATGCTAGAAATGCTCCAATTGAGCTAATTAGCTTATTGTGAGAATATTGCAATTGTCTGACAAAAGTGAAAAATGTAAATTTCCAATTTCAACCAAACATGCTAGAAATGCTCCAATTGAGCTAATTAGCTTATTGTGAGAATATTACAAACGTCTAACAAAATTGAAAAATGTAAATTTCCAATTTCAACCAAACATGCTAGAAATGCTCCAATTGAGCTAATTAGCTTATTGTGAGAATATTGCAATTGTCTGACAGAAGTGAAAAATGTAAATTTGCAATTTCAACCAAACATGCTAGAAATGCTCCAATTTAGCTAATTAGCTTATTGTGAGAATATTACAAACGTCTGACAACACTGAAAAATGTAAATTTCCAATTTCAACCAAACATGCTAGAAATGCTCCAATTGAGCTAATTAGCTTATTGTGAGAATATTGCAATTGTCTGACAAAAGTGAAAAAAGTAAATTTCCAATTTCAACCAAACATGCTAGAAATGCTCAAATTGCGCAAATAAGCCTACTGTAAGAATTTTACAAACGTCTGACAAAACTGAAATATGTAAATTTCCAATTTCAACCAAACATGCTAAAATTGCTCCAATTGAGCTAATTAGCTTATTGTGAGAATATTACAAACGTCTGACAAAGGTGAAAAATGTAAATTTCCAATTTCAACCAAACATGCTAGAAATGCTCAAATTGCGCAAATAAGCCTACTGTAAGAATTTTACAAACGTCTGACAAAACTGAAAAATGTAAATTTCCAATTTCAACCAAACATGCTAAAAATGCTCCAATTGAGCTAATTAGCTTATTGTGAGAATATTACAAACGTCTGACAAAAGTGAAAAATGTAAATTTCCAATTTCAACCAAACATGCTAGAAATGCTCCAATTGAGCTAATTAGCTTATTGTGAGAATATTACAAACGTCTAACAAAATTGAAAAATGTAAATTTCCAATTTCAACCAAACGTGCTAGAAATGCTCCAATTGAGCTAATTAGCTTATTGTGAGAATATTACAAACGTCTGACAAAAGTGAAAAATGTAAATTTCCAATTTCAACCAAACATGCTAGAAATGCTCCAATTGAGCTAATTAGCTTATTGAGAGAATATTGCAATTGTTTGACAAAAGTGAAAAATGTAAATTTCTAATTTCAACCAGACATGCTAGAAATGCTCCATTTGAGCTAATTAGCTCATTGAGAGAATATTGCAATTGTTTGACAAAAGTGAAAAATGTAAATTTCCAATTTCAACCAAACGTGCTAGAAATGCTCCAATTGAGCTAATTAGCTTATTGTGAGAATATTACAAACGTCTGACAACACTGAAAAATGTAAATTTCCAATTTCAACCAAACATGCTAGAAATGCTCCAATTGAGCTAATTAGCTTATTGAGAGAATATTGCAATTGTTTGACAAAAGTGAAAAATCTAAATTTCTAATTTCAACCAAACATGCTAGAAATGCTCCAATTGAGCTAATTAGCTTATTGAGAGAATATTGCAATTGTTTGACAAAAGTGAAAAATGTAAATTTCTAATTTCAACCAAACATGCTAGAAATGCTCCAATTGAGCTAATTAGCTTATTGAGAGAATATTGCAATTGTTTGACAAAAGTGAAAAATGTAAATTTCCAATTTCAACCAAACGTGCTAGAAATGCTCCAATTGAGCTAATTAGCTTATTGTGAGAATATTACAAACGTCTGACAAAAGTGAAAAATGTAAATTTCCAATTTCAACCAAACATGCTAGAAATGCTCCAATTGAGCTAATTAGCTTATTGAGAGAATATTGCAATTGTTTGACAAAAGTGAAAAATGTAAATTTCTAATTTCAACCAAACATGCTAGAAATGCTCCAATTGAGCTAATTAGCTTATTGAGAGAATATTGCAATTGTTTGACAAAAGTGAAAAATGTAAATTTCCAATTTCAACCAAACGTGCTAGAAATGCTCCAATTGAGCTAATTAGCTTATTGTGAGAATATTACAAACGTCTGACAACACTGAAAAATGTAAATTTCCAATTTCAACCAAACATGCTAGAAATGCTCCAATTGAGCTAATTAGCTTATTGTGAGAATAATGCAATTGTCTGACAAAAGTGAAAAATGTAAATTTCCAATTTCAACCAAACGTGCTAGAAATGCTCCAATTGAGCTAATTAGCTTATTGTGAGAATATTACAAACGTCTGACAAAAGTGAAAAATGTAAATTTCCAATTTCAACCAAACATGCTAGAAATGCTCCAATTAAGCTAATTAGCTTATTGAGAGAATATTGCAATTGTTTGACAAAAGTGAAAAATGTAAATTTCCAATTTCAACCAAACATGCTAGAAATGCTCCAATTGAGCTAATTAGCTTATTGAGAGAATATTGCAATTGTTTGACAAAAGTGAAAAATGTAAATTTCCAATTTCAACCAAACGTGCTAGAAATGCTCCAATTGAGCTAATTAGCTTATTGTGAGAATATTACAAACGTCTGACAAAAGTGAAAAATGTAAATTTCCAATTTCAACCAAACATGCTAGAAATGCTCCAATTGAGCTAATTAGCTTATTGTGAGAATATTGCAATTGTCTGACAAAAGTGAAAAATGTAAATTTCCAATTTCAACCAAACATGCTAGAAATGCTCCAATTTAGCTAATTAGCTTATTGTGAGAATATTACAAACGTCTGACAACACTGAAAAATGTAAATTTCCAATTTCAACCAAACATGCTAGAAATGCTCCAATTGAGCTAATTAGCTTATTGTGAGAATATTGCAATTGTCTGACAAAAGTGAAAAAAGTAAATTTCCAATTTCAACCAAACATGCTAGAAATGCTCAAATTGCGCAAATAAGCCTACTGTAAGAATTTTACAAACGTCTGACAAAACTGAAATATGTAAATTTCCAATTTCAACCAAACATGCTAAAATTGCTCCAATTGAGCTAATTAGCTTATTGTGAGAATATTACAAACGTCTGACAAAAGTGAAAAATGTAAATTTCCAATTTCAACCAAACATGCTAGAAATGCTCAAATTGCGCAAATAAGCCTACTGTAAGAATTTTACAAACGTCTGACAAAACTGAAAAATGTAAATTTCCAATTTCAACCAAACATGCTAAAAATGCTCCAATTGAGCTAATTAGCTTATTGTGAGAATATTACAAACGTCTGACAAAAGTGAAAAATGTAAATTTCCAATTTCAACCAAACATGCTAGAAATGCTCCAATTGAGCTAATTAGCTTATTGTGAGAATATTACAAACGTCTAACAAAATTGAAAAATGTAAATTTCCAATTTCAACCAAACGTGCTAGAAATGCTCCAATTGAGCTAATTAGCTTATTGTGAGAATATTACAAACGTCTGACAAAAGTAAAAAATGTAAATTTCCAATTTCAACCAAACATGCTAGAAATGCTCCAATTGAGCTAATTAGCTTATTGAGAGAATATTGCAATTGTTTGACAAAAGTGAAAAATGTAAATTTCTAATTTCAACCAGACATGCTAGAAATGCTCCATTTGAGCTAATTAGCTTATTGAGAGAATATTGCAATTGTTTGACAAAAGTGAAAAATGTAAATTTCCAATTTCAACCAAACGTGCTAGAAATGCTCCAATTGAGCTAATTAGCTTATTGTGAGAATATTACAAACGTCTGACAACACTGAAAAATTTAAATTTCCAATTTCAACCAAACATGCTAGAAATGCTCCAATTGAGCTAATTAGCTTATTGTGAGAATAATGCAATTGTCTGGCAAAAGTGAAAAATGTAAATTTCCAATTTCAACCAAACGTGCTAGAAATGCTCCAATTGAGCTAATTAGCTTATTGTGAGAATATTACAAACGTCTGACAAAAGTGAAAAATGTAAATTTCCAATTTCAACCAAACATGCTAGAAATGCTCCAATTAAGCTAATTAGCTTATTGAGAGAATATTGCAATTGTTTGACAAAAGTGAAAAATGTAAATTTCCAATTTCAACCAAACATGCTAGAAATGCTCCAATTGAGCTAATTAGCTTATTGAGAGAATATTGCAATTGTTTGACAAAAGTGAAAAATGTAAATTTCCAATTTCAACCAAACGTGCTAGAAATGCTCCAATTGAGCTAATTAGCTTATTGTGAGAATATTACAAACGTCTGACAAAAGTGAAAAATGTAAATTTCCAATTTCAACCAAACATGCTAGAAATGCTCCAATTGAGCTAATTAGCTTATTGTGAGAATATTGCAATTGTCTGAGAAAAGTGAAAAAAGTAAATTTCCAATTTCAACCAAACATGCTAGAAATGCTCCAATTGAGCTAATTAGCTTATTGTGAGAATATTACAAACGTCTAACAAAATTGAAAAATGTAAATTTCCAATTTCAACCAAACATGCTAGAAATGCTCCAATTGAGCTAATTAGCTTATTGTGAGAATATTGCAATTGTCTGACAGAAGTGAAAAATGTAAATTTGCAATTTCAACCAAACATGCTAGAAATGCTCCAATTTAGCTAATTAGCTTATTGTGAGAATATTACAAACGTCTGACAACACTGAAAAATGTAAGTTTCCAATTTCAACCAAACATGCTAGAAATGCTCCAATTGAGCTAATTAGCTTATTGTGAGAATATTGCAATTGTCTGACAAAAGTGAAAAAAGTAAATTTCCAATTTCAACCAAACATGCTAGAAATGCTCAAATTGCGCAAATAAGCCTACTGTAAGAATTTTACAAACGTCTGACAAAACTGAAAAATGTAAATTTCCAATTTCAACCAAACATGCTAAAATTGCTCCAATTGGGCTAATTAGCTTATTGTGAGAATATTACAAACGTCTGACAAAAGTGAAAAATGTAAATTTCCAATTTCAACCAAACATGCTAGAAATGCTCCAATTGAGCTAATTAGCTTATTGTGAGAATATTGCAATTGTCTGACAAAAGTGAAAAATGTAAATTTCCAATTTCAACCAAACATGCTAGAAATGCTCCAATTGAGCTAATTAGCTTATTGTGAGAATATCACAAACGTCTAACAAAGTTGAAAAATGTAAATTTCCAATTTCAACCAAACATGCTAGAAATGCTCCAATTGAGCTAATTAGCTTATTGTGAGAATATTGCAATTGTCTGACAGAAGTGAAAAATGTAAATTTGCAATTTCAACCAAACATGCTAGAAATGCTCCAATTTAGCTAATTAGCTTATTGTGAGAATATTACAAACGTCTGACAACACTGAAAAATGTAAATTTCCAATTTCAACCGAAGGTGCTAGAAATGCTCCAATTGAGCTAATTAGCTTATTGTGAGAATATTGCAATTGTCTGACAAAAGTGAAAAATGTAAATTTCCAATTTCAACCAAACATGCTAGAAATGCTCCAATTGAGCTAATTAGCTTATTGTGAGAATATTGCAATTGTCTGACAGAAGTGAAAAATGTAAATTTGCAATTTCAACCAAACATGCTAGAAATGCTCCAATTTAGCTAATTAGCTTATTGTGAGAATATTACAAACGTCTGACAACACTGAAAAATGTAAATTTCCAATTTCAACCAAACATGCTAGAAATGCTCCAATTGAGCTAATTAGCTTATTGTGAGAATATTGCAATTGTCTGACAAAAGTGAAAAAAGTAAATTTCAAATTTCAACCAAACATGCTAGAAATGCTCAAATTGCGCAAATAAGCCTACTGTAAGAATTTTACAAACGTCTGACAAAACTGAAAAATGTAAATTTCCAATTTCAACCCAACATGCTAAAATTGCTCCAATTGAGCTAATTAGCTTATTGTGAGAATATTACAAACGTCTGACAAAAGTGAAAAATGTAAATTTCCAATTTCAACCAAACATGCTAGAAATGCTCCAATTGAGCTAATTAGCTTATTGTGAGAATATTGCAATTGTCTGACAAAAGTGAAAAATTTAAATTTCCAATTTCAACCAAACATGCTAGAAATGCTCCAATTGAGCTAATTAGCTTATTGTGAGAATATAACAAACGTCTAACAAAATTGAAAAATGTAAATTTCCAATTTCAACCAAACATGCTAGAAATGCTCCAATTGAGCTAATTAGCTTATTGTGAGAATATTGCAATTGTCTGACAGAAGAGAAAAATGTAAATTTGCAATTTCAACCAAACATGCTAGAAATGCTCCAATTTAGCTACTTAGCTTATTGTGAGAATATTACAAACGTCTGACAACACTGAAAAATGTAAATTTCCAATTTCAACCGAAGGTGCTAGAAATGCTCCAATTGAGCTAATTAGCTTATTGTGAGAATATTGCAATTGTCTGACAAAAGTGAAAAATGTAAATTTCCAATTTCAACCAAACGTGCTAGAAATGCTCCAATTGAGCTAATTAGCTTATTGTGAGAATATTACAAACGTCTGACAAAAGTGAAAAATGTAAATTTCCAATTTCAACCAAACATGCTAGAAATGCTCCAATTGAGCTAATTAGCTTATTGTGAGAATATTACAAACGTCTAACAAAATTGAAAAATGTAAATTTCCAATTTCAACCAAACATGCTAGAAATGCTCCAATTGAGCTAATTAGCTTATTGTGAGAATATTGCAATTGTCTGACAGAAGTGAAAAATGTAAATTTGCAATTTCAACCAAACATGCTAGAAATGCTCAAATTGCGCAAATAAGCCTACTGTAAGAATTTTACAAACGTCTGACAAAACTGAAAAATGTAAATTTCCAATTTCAACCAAACATGCTAAAAATGCTCCAATTGAGCTAATTAGCTTATTGAGAGAATATTGCAATTGTTTGACAAAAGTGAAAAATGTAAATTTCCAATTTCAACCAAACATGCTAAAAATGCTCCAATTGAGCTAATTAGCTTATTGTGAGAATATTACAAACGTCTGACAAAAGTGAAAAATGTAAATTTCCAATTTCAACCAAACATGCTAGAAATGCTCCAATTGAGCTAATTAGCTTATTGTGAGAATATTACAAACGTCTAACAAAATTGAAAAATGTAAATTTCCAATTTCAACCAAACGTGCTAGAAATGCTCCAATTGAGCTAATTAGCTTATTGTGAGAATATTACAAACGTCTGACAAAAGTGAAAAATGTAAATTTCCAATTTCAACCAAACATGCTAGAAATGCTCCAATTGAGCTAATTAGCTTATTGAGAGAATAATGCAATTGTTTGACAAAAGTGAAAAATGTAAATTTCTAATTTCAACCAGACATGCTAGAAATGCTCCATTTGAGCTAATTAGCTTATTGAGAGAATATTGCAATTGTTTGACAAAAGTGAAAAATGTAAATTTCCAATTTCAACCAAACATGCTAGAAATGCTCCAATTGAGCTAATTAGCTTATTGTGAGAATATTACAAACGTCTGACAACACTGAAAAATTTAAATTTCCAATTTCAACCAAACATGCTAGAAATGCTCCAATTGAGCTAATTAGCTTATTGTGAGAATAATGCAATTGTCTGGCAAAAGTGAAAAATGTAAATTTCCAATTTCAACCAAACGTGCTAGAAATGCTCCAATTGAGCTAATTAGCTTATTGTGAGAATATTACAAACGTCTGACAAAAGTGAAAAATGTAAATTTCCAATTTCAACCAAACATGCTAGAAATGCTCCAATTAAGCTAATTAGCTTATTGAGAGAATATTGCAATTGTTTGACAAAAGTGAAAAATGTAAATTTCCAATTTCAACCAAACATGCTAGAAATGCTCCAATTGAGCTAATTAGCTTATTGAGAGAATATTGCAATTGTTTGACAAAAGTGAAAAATGTAAATTTCCAATTTCAACCAAACGTGCTAGAAATGCTCCAATTGAGCTAATTAGCTTATTGTGAGAATATTACAAACGTCTGACAAAAGTGAAAAATGTAAATTTCCAATTTCAACCAAACATGCTAGAAATGCTCCAATTGAGCTAATTAGCTTATTGTGAGAATATTGCAATTGTCTGAGAAAAGTGAAAAAAGTAAATTTCCAATTTCAACCAAACATGCTAGAAATGCTCCAATTGAGCTAATTAGCTTATTGTGAGAATATTACAAACGTCTAACAAAATTGAAAAATGTAAATTTCCAATTTCAACCAAACATGCTAGAAATGCTCCAATTGAGCTAATTAGCTTATTGTGAGAATATTGCAATTGTCTGACAGAAGTGAAAAATGTAAATTTGCAATTTCAACCAAACATGCTAGAAATGCTCCAATTTAGCTAATTAGCTTATTGTGAGAATATTACAAACGTCTGACAACACTGAAAAATGTAAGTTTCCAATTTCAACCAAACATGCTAGAAATGCTCCAATTGAGCTAATTAGCTTATTGTGAGAATATTGCAATTGTCTGACAAAAGTGAAAAAAGTAAATTTCCAATTTCAACCAAACATGCTAGAAATGCTCAAATTGCGCAAATAAGCCTACTGTAAGAATTTTACAAACGTCTGACAAAACTGAAAAATGTAAATTTCCAATTTCAACCAAACATGCTAAAATTGCTCCAATTGGGCTAATTAGCTTATTGTGAGAATATTACAAACGTCTGACAAAAGTGAAAAATGTAAATTTCCAATTTCAACCAAACATGCTAGAAATGCTCCAATTGAGCTAATTAGCTTATTGTGAGAATATTGCAATTGTCTGACAAAAGTGAAAAATGTAAATTTCCAATTTCAACCAAACATGCTAGAAATGCTCCAATTGAGCTAATTAGCTTATTGTGAGAATATCACAAACGTCTAACAAAGTCGAAAAATGTAAATTTCCAATTTCAACCAAACATGCTAGAAATGCTCCAATTGAGCTAATTAGCTTATTGTGAGAATATTGCAATTGTCTGACAGAAGTGAAAAATGTAAATTTGCAATTTCAACCAAACATGCTAGAAATGCTCCAATTTAGCTAATTAGCTTATTGTGAGAATATTACAAACGTCTGACAACACTGAAAAATGTAAATTTCCAATTTCAACCGAAGGTGCCAGAAATGCTCCAATTGAGCTAATTAGCTTATTGTGAGAATATTGCAATTGTCTGACAAAAGTGAAAAATGTAAATTTCCAATTTCAACCAAACATGCTAGAAATGCTCCAATTGAGCTAATTAGCTTATTGTGAGAATATTGCAATTGTCTGACAGAAGTGAAAAATGTAAATTTGCAATTTCAACCAAACATGCTAGAAATGCTCCAATTTAGCTAATTAGCTTATTGTGAGAATATTACAAACGTCTGACAACACTGAAAAATGTAAATTTCCAATTTCAACCAAACATGCTAGAAATGCTCCAATTGAGCTAATTAGCTTATTGTGAGAATATTGCAATTGTCTGACAAAAGTGAAAAAAGTAAATTTCCAATTTCAACCAAACATGCTAGAAATGCTCAAATTGCGCAAATAAGCCTACTGTAAGAATTTTACAAACGTCTGACAAAACTGAAAAATGTAAATTTTAATTTCAACCCAACATGCTAAAATTGCTCCAATTGAGCTAATTAGCTTATTGTGAGAATATTACAAACGTCTGACAAAAGTGAAAAATGTAAATTTCCAATTTCAACCAAACATGCTAGAAATGCTCCAATTGAGCTAATTAGCTTATTGTGAGAATATTGCAATTGTCTGACAAAAGTGAAAAATGTAAATTTCCAATTTCAACCAAACATGCTGGAAATGCTCCAATTTAGCTACTTAGCTTATTGTGAGAATATTACAAACGTCTGACAACACTGAAAAATGTAAATTTCCAATTTCAACCGAAGGTGCTAGAAATGCTCCAATTGAGCTAATTAGCTTATTGTGAGAATATTGCAATTGTCTGACAAAAGTGAAAAATGTAAATTTCCAATTTCAACCAAACGTGCTAGAAATGCTCCAATTGAGCTAATTAGCTTATTGTGAGAATATTACAAACGTCTGACAAAAGTGAAAAATGTAAATTTCCAATTTCAACCAAACATGCTAGAAATGCTCCAATTGAGCTAATTAGCTTATTGTGAGAATATTACAAACGTCTAACAAAATTGAAAAATGTAAATTTCCAATTTCAACCAAACATGCTAGAAATGCTCCAATTGAGCTAATTAGCTTATTGTGAGAATATTGCAATTGTCTGACAGAAGTGAAAAATGTAAATTTGCAATTTCAACCAAACATGCTAGAAATGCTCAAATTGCGCAAATAAGCCTACTGTAAGAATTTTACAAACGTCTGACAAAACTGAAAAATGTAAATTTCCAATTTCAACCAAACATGCTAAAAATGCTCCAATTGAGCTAATTAGCTTATTGAGAGAATATTGCAATTGTTTGACAAAAGTGAAAAATGTAAATTTCCAATTTCAACCAAACGTGCTAGAAATGCTCCAATTGAGCTAATTAGCTTATTGTGAGAATATTACAAACGTCTGACAACACTGAAAAATGTAAATTTCCAATTTCAACCGAAGATGCTAGAAATGCTCCAATTGAGCTAATTAGCTTATTGTGAGAATAATGCAATTGTCTGACAAAAGTGAAAAATGTAAATTTCCAATTTCAACAAACGTGCTAGAAATGCTCCAATTGAGCTAATTAGCCTATTGTGAGAATATTACAAACGTCTGACAACACTGAAAAATGTAAATTTCCAATTTCAACCGAAGATGCTAGAAATGCTCCAATTGAGCTAATTAGCTTATTGTGAGAATATTACAAACGTCTGACAACACTGAAAAATGTAAATTTCCAATTTCAACCAAACATGCTAGAAACGCTCCAATTGAGCTAATTAGCTTATTGTGAGAATAATGCAATCGTCTGACAAAAGTGAAAAATGTAAATTTCCAATTTCAACCAAACGTGCTAGAAATGCTCCAATTGAGCTAATTAGCTTATTGTGAGAATATTACAAACGTCTGACAAAAGTGAAAAATGTAAATTTCCAATTTCAACCAAACATGCTAGAAATGCTCCAATTAAGCTAATTAGCTTATTGAGAGAATATTGCAATTGTTTGACAAAAGTGAAAAATGTAAATTTCCAATTTCAACCAAACATGCTAGAAATGCTCCAATTGAGCTAATTAGCTTATTGAGAGAATATTGCAATTGTTTGACAAAAGTGAAAAATGTAAATTTCCAATTTCAACCAAACGTGCTAGAAATGCTCCAATTGAGCTAATTAGCTTATTGTGAGAATATTACAAACGTCTGACAAAAGTGAAAAATGTAAATTTCCAATTTCAACCAAACATGCTAGAAATGCTCCAATTGAGCTAATTAGCTTATTGAGAGAATATTGCAATTGTTTGACAAAAGTGAAAAATGTAAATTTCTAATTTCAACCAAACATGCTAGAAATGCTCCAATTGAGCTAATTAGCTTATTGAGAGAATATTGCAATTGTTTGACAAAAGTGAAAAATGTAAATTTCCAATTTCAACCAAACGTGCTAGAAATGCTCCAATTGAGCTAATTAGCTTATTGTGAGAATATTACAAACGTCTGACAACACTGAAAAATGTAAATTTCCAATTTCAACCAAACATGCTAGAAATGCTCCAATTAAGCTAATTAGCTTATTGAGAGAATATTGCAATTGTTTGACAAAAGTGAAAAATGTAAATTTCCAAATTCAACCAAACATGCTAGAAATGCTCCAATTGAGCTAATTAGCTTATTGAGAGAATATTGCAATTGTTTGACAAAAGTGAAAAATGTAAATTTCCAATTTCAACCAAACGTGCTAGAAATGCTCCAATTGAGCTAATTAGCTTATTGTGAGAATATTACAAACGTCTGACAAAAGTGAAAAATGTAAATTTCCAATTTCAACCAAACATGCTAGAAATGCTCCAATTGAGCTAATTAGCTTATTGTGAGAATATTGCAATTGTCTGACAAAAGTGAAAAATGTAAATTTCCAATTTCAACCAAACATGCTAGAAATGCTCCAATTGAGCTAATTAGCTTATTGTGAGAATATTACAAACGTCTAACAAAATTGAAAAATGTAAATTTCCAATTTCAACCAAACATGCTAGAAATGCTCCAATTTAGCTAATTAGCTTATTGTGAGAATATTACAAACGTCTGACAACACTGAAAAATGTAAATTTCCAATTTCAACCAAACATGCTAGAAATGCTCCAATTGAGCTAATTAGCTTATTGTGAGAATATTGCAATTGTCTGACAAAAGTGAAAAAAGTAAATTTCCAATTTCAACCAAACATGCTAGAAATGCTCAAATTGCGCAAATAAGCCTACTGTAAGAATTTTACAAACGTCTGACAAAACTGAAAAATGTAAATTTCCAATTTCAACCAAACATGCTAAAATTGCTCCAATTGAGCTAATTAGCTTATTGTGAGAATAATACAAACGTCTGACAAAAGTGAAAAATGTAAATTTCCAATTTCAACCAAACATGCTAGAAATGCTCAAATTGCGCAAATAAGCCTACTGTAAGAATTTTACAAACGTCTGACAAAACTGAAAAATGTAAATTTCCAATTTCAACCAAACATGCTAAAAATGCTCCAATTGAGCTAATTAGCTTATTGTGAGAATATTACAAACGTCTGACAAAAGTGAAAAATTTAAATTTCCAATTTCAACCAAACATGCTAGAAATGCTCCAATTGAGCTAATTAGCTTATTGTGAGAATATTACAAACGTCTAACAAAATTGAAAAATGTAAATTTCCAATTTCAACCAAACGTGCTAGAAATGCTCCAATTGAGCTAATTAGCTTATTGTGAGAATATTACAAACGTCTGACAAAAGTGAAAAATGTAAATTTCCAATTTCAACCAAACATGCTAGAAATGCTCCAATTGAGCTAATTAGCTTATTGAGAGAATATTGCAATTGTTTGACAAAAGTGAAAAATGTAAATTTCTAATTTCAACCAGACATGCTAGAAATGCTCCATTTGAGCTAATTAGCTTATTGAGAGAATATTGCAATTGTTTGACAAAAGTGAAAAATGTAAATTTCCAATTTCAACCAAACGTGCTAGAAATGCTCCAATTGAGCTAATTAGCTTATTGTGAGAATATTACAAACGTCTGACAAAAGTGAAAAATGTAAATTTCCAATTTCAACCAAACATGCTAGAAATGCTCCAATTGAGCTAATTAGCTTATTGTGAGAATATTGCAATTGTCTGACAAAAGTGAAAAATGTAAATTTCCAATTTCAACCAAACATGCTAGAAATGCTCCAATTGAGCTAATTAGCTTATTGTGAGAATATCACAAACGTCTAACAAAGTTGAAAAATGTAAATTTCCAATTTCAACCAAACATGCTAGAAATGCTCCAATTGAGCTAATTAGCTTATTGTGAGAATATTGCAATTGTCTGACAGAAGTGAAAAATGTAAATTTGCAATTTCAACCAAACATGCTAGAAATGCTCCAATTAAGCTAATTAGCTTATTGTGAGAATATTACAAACGTCTGACAACACTGAAAAATGTAAATTTCCAATTTCAACCAAACGTGCTAGAAATGCTCCAATTGAGCTAATTAGCTTATTGTGAGAATATTACAAACGTCTGACAAAAGTGAAAAATGTAAATTTCCAATTTCAACCAAACATGCTAGAAATGCTCCAATTAAGCTAATTAGCTTATTGAGAGAATATTGCAATTGTTTGACAAAAGTGAAAAATGTAAATTTCCAATTTCAACCAAACATGCTAGAAATGCTCCAATTGAGCTAATTAGCTTGTTGAGAGAATATTGCAATTGTTTGACAAAAGTGAAAAATGTAAATTTCCAATTTCAACCAAACGTGCTAGAAATGCTCCAATTGAGCTAATTAGCTTATTGTGAGAATATTACAAACGTCTGACAAAAGTGAAAAATGTAAATTTCCAATTTCAACCAAACATGCTAGAAATGCTCCAATTGAGCTAATTAGCTTATTGAGAGAATATTGCAATTGTTTGACAAAAGTGAAAAATGTAAATTTCTAATTTCAACCAAACATGCTAGAAATGCTCCAATTGAGGTAATTAGCTTATTGAGAGAATATTGCAATTGTTTGACAAAAGTGAAAAATGTAAATTTCCAATTTCAACCAAACGTGCTAGAAATGCTCCAATTGAGCTAATTAGCTTATTGTGAGAATATTACAAACGTCTGACAACACTGAAAAATGTAAATTTCCAATTTCAACCAAACATGCTAGAAATGCTCCAATTGAGCTAATTAGCTTATTGTGAGAATAATGCAATTGTCTGACAAAAGTGAAAAATGTAAATTTCCAAATTCAACCAAACATGCTAGAAATGCTCCAATTGAGCTAATTAGCTTATTGAGAGAATATTGCAATTGTTTGTCAAAAGTGAAAAATGTAAATTTCCAATTTCAACCAAACGTGCTAGAAATGCTCCAATTGAGCTAATTAGCTTATTGTGAGAATATTACAAACGTCTGACAAAAGTGAAAAATGTAAATTTCCAATTTCAACCAAACATGCTAGAAATGCTCCAATTGAGCTAATTAGCTTATTGTGAGAATATTGCAATTGTCTGACAAAAGTGAAAAATGTAAATTTCCAATTTCAACCAAACATGCTAGAAATGCTCCAATTGAGCTAATTAGCTTATTGTGAGAATATTACAAACGTCTAACAAAATTGAAAAATGTAAATTTCCAATTTCAACCAAACATGCTAGAAATGCTCCAATTTAGCTAATTAGCTTATTGTGAGAATATTACAAACGTCTGACAACACTGAAAAATGTAAATTTCCAATTTCAACCAAACATGCTAGAAATGCTCCAATTGAGCTAATTAGCTTATTGTGAGAATATTGCAATTGTCTGACAAAAGTGAAAAAAGTAAATTTCCAATTTCAACCAAACATGCTAGAAATGCTCAAATTGCGCAAATAAGCCTACTGTAAGAATTTTACAAACGTCTGACAAAACTGAAAAATGTAAATTTCCAATTTCAACCAAACATGCTAAAATTGCTCCAATTGAGCTAATTAGCTTATTGTGAGAATAATACAAACGTCTGACAAAAGTGAAAAATGTAAATTTCCAATTTCAACCAAACATGCTAGAAATGCTCAAATTGCGCAAATAAGCCTACTGTAAGAATTTTACAAACGTCTGACAAAACTGAAAAATGTAAATTTCCAATTTCAACCAAACATGCTAAAAATGCTCCAATTGAGCTAATTAGCTTATTGTGAGAATATTACAAACGTCTGACAAAAGTGAAAAATGTAAATTTCCAATTTCAACCAAACATGCTAGAAATGCTCCAATTGAGCTAATTAGCTTATTGTGAGAATATTACAAACGTCTAACAAAATTGAAAAATGTAAATTTCCAATTTCAACCAAACGTGCTAGAAATGCTCCAATTGAGCTAATTAGCTTATTGTGAGAATATTACAAACGTCTGACAAAAGTGAAAAATGTAAATTTCCAATTTCAACCAAACATGCTAGAAATGCTCCAATTGAGCTAATTAGCTTATTGAGAGAATATTGCAATTGTTTGACAAAAGTGAAAAATGTAAATTTCTAATTTCAACCAGACATGCTAGAAATGCTCCATTTGAGCTAATTAGCTTATTGAGAGAATATTGCAATTGTTTGACAAAAGTGAAAAATGTAAATTTCCAATTTCAACCAAACGTGCTAGAAATGCTCCAATTGAGCTAATTAGCTTATTGTGAGAATATTACAAACGTCTGACAAAAGTGAAAAATGTAAATTTCCAATTTCAACCAAACATGCTAGAAATGCTCCAATTGAGCTAATTAGCTTATTGTGAGAATATTGCAATTGTCTGACAAAAGTGAAAAATGTAAATTTCCAATTTCAACCAAACATGCTAGAAATGCTCCAATTGAGCTAATTAGCTTATTGTGAGAATATCACAAACGTCTAACAAAGTTGAAAAATGTAAATTTCCAATTTCAACCAAACATGCTAGAAATGCTCCAATTGAGCTAATTAGCTTATTGTGAGAATATTGCAATTGTCTGACAGAAGTGAAAAATGTAAATTTGCAATTTCAACCAAACATGCTAGAAATGCTCCAATTAAGCTAATTAGCTTATTGTGAGAATATTACAAACGTCTGACAACACTGAAAAATGTAAATTTCCAATTTCAACCGAAGGTGCTAGAAATGCTCCAATTGAGCTAATTAGCTTATTGTGAGAATATTGCAATTGTCTGACAAAAGTGAAAAATGTAAATTTCCAATTTCAACCAAACATGCTAGAAATGCTCCAATTGAGCTAATTAGCTTATTGTGAGAATATTGCAATTGTCTGACAGAAGTGAAAAATGTAAATTTGCAATTTCAACCAAACATGCTAGAAATGCTCCAATTTAGCTAATTAGCTTATTGTGAGAATATTACAAACGTCTGACAACACTGAAAAATGTAAATTTCCAATTTCAACCAAACATGCTAGAAATGCTCCAATTGAGCTAATTAGCTTATTGTGAGAATATTGCAATTGTCTGACAAAAGTGAAAAAAGTAAATTTCCAATTTCAACCAAACATGCTAGAAATGCTCAAATTGCGCAAATAAGCCTACTGTAAGAATTTTACAAACGTCTGACAAAACTGAAAAATGTAAATTTCCAATTTCAACCCAACATGCTAAAATTGCTCCAATTGAGCTAATTAGCTTATTGTGAGAATATTACAAACGTCTGACAAAAGTGAAAAATGTAAATTTCCAATTTCAACCAAACATGCTAGAAATGCTCCAATTGAGCTAATTAGCTTATTGTGAGAATATTGCAATTGTCTGACAAAAGTGAAAAATGTAAATTTCCAATTTCAACCAAACATGCTAGAAATGCTCCAATTGAGCTAATTAGCTTATTGTGAGAATATAACAAACGTCTAACAAAATTGAAAAATGTAAATTTCCAATTTCAACCAAACATGCTAGAAATGCTCCAATTGAGCTAATTAGCTTATTGTGAGAATATTGCAATTGTCTGACAAAAGTGAAAAATGTAAATTTCCAATTTCAACCAAACATGCTAGAAATGCTCCAATTTAGCTACTTAGCTTATTGTGAGAATATTACAAACGTCTGACAACACTGAAAAATGTAAATTTCCAATTTCAACCGAAGGTGCTAGAAATGCTCCAATTGAGCTAATTAGCTTATTGTGAGAATATTGCAATTGTCTGACAAAAGTGAAAAATGTAAATTTCCAATTTCAACCAAACGTGCTAGAAATGCTCCAATTGAGCTAATTAGCTTATTGTGAGAATATTACAAACGTCTGACAAAAGTGAAAAATGTAAATTTCCAATTTCAACCAAACATGCTAGAAATGCTCAAATTGCGCAAATAAGCCTACTGTAAGAATTTTACAAACGTCTGACAAAACTGAAAAATGTAAATTTCCAATTTCAACCAAACATGCTAAAATTGCTCCAATTGAGCTAATTAGCTTATTGTGAGAATAATACAAACGTCTGACAAAAGTGAAAAATGTAAATTTCCAATTTCAACCAAACATGCTAGAAATGCTCAAATTGCGCAAATAGGCCTACTGTAAGAATTTTACAAACGTCTGACAAAACTGAAAAATGTAAATTTCCAATTTCAACCAAACATGCTAAAAATGCTCCAATTGAGCTAATTAGCTTATTGTGAGAATATTACAAACGTCTGACAAAAGTGAAAAATGTAAATTTCCAATTTCAACCAAACATGCTAGAAATGCTCCAATTGAGCTAATTAGCTTATTGTGAGAATATTACAAACGTCTAACAAAATTGAAAAATGTAAATTTCCAATTTCAACCAAACGTGCTAGAAATGCTCCAATTGAGCTAATTAGCTTATTGTGAGAATATTACAAACGTCTGACAAAAGTGAAAAATGTAAATTTCCAATTTCAACCAAACATGCTAGAAATGCTCCAATTGAGCTAATTAGCTTATTGAGAGAATATTGCAATTGTTTGACAAAAGTGAAAAATGTAGATTTCTAATTTCAACCAGACATGCTAGAAATGCTCCATTTGAGCTAATTAGCTTATTGAGAGAATATTGCAATTGTTTGACAAAAGTGAAAAATGTAAATTTCCAATTTCAACCAAACGTGCTAGAAATGCTCCAATTGAGCTAATTAGCTTATTGTGAGAATATTACAAACGTCTAACAAAATTGAAAAATGTAAATTTCCAATTTCAACCAAACATGCTAGAAATGCTCAAATTGCGCAAATAAGCCTACTGTAAGAATTTTACAAACGTCTGACAAAACTGAAAAATGTAAATTTCCAATTTCAACCAAACATGCTAAAAATGCTCCAATTGAGCTAATTAGCTTATTGTGAGAATATTACAAACGTCTGACAAAAGTGAAAAATTTAAATTTCCAATTTCAACCAAACATGCTAGAAATGCTCCAATTGAGCTAATTAGCTTATTGTGAGAATATTACAAACGTCTAACAAAATTGAAAAATGTAAATTTCCAATTTCAACCAAACGTGCTAGAAATGCTCCAATTGAGCTAATTAGCTTATTGTGAGAATATTACAAACGTCTGACAAAAGTGAAAAATGTAAATTTCCAATTTCAACCAAACATGCTAGAAATGCTCCAATTGAGCTAATTAGCTTATTGAGAGAATATTGCAATTGTTTGACAAAAGTGAAAAATGTAAATTTCTAATTTCAACCAGACATGCTAGAAATGCTCCATTTGAGCTAATTAGCTTATTGAGAGAATATTGCAATTGTTTGACAAAAGTGAAAAATGTAAATTTCCAATTTCAACCAAACGTGCTAGAAATGCTCCAATTGAGCTAATTAGCTTATTGTGAGAATATTACAAACGTCTGACAAAAGTGAAAAATGTAAATTTCCAATTTCAACCAAACATGCTAGAAATGCTCCAATTGAGCTAATTAGCTTATTGTGAGAATATTGCAATTGTCTGACAAAAGTGAAAAATGTAAATTTCCAATTTCAACCAAACATGCTAGAAATGCTCCAATTGAGCTAATTAGCTTATTGTGAGAATATAACAAACGTCTAACAAAGTTGAAAAATGTAAATTTCCAATTTCAACCAAACATGCTAGAAATGCTCCAATTGAGCTAATTAGCTTATTGTGAGAATATTGCAATTGTCTGACAGAAGTGAAAAATGTAAATTTGCAATTTCAACCAAACATGCTAGAAATGCTCCAATTAAGCTAATTAGCTTATTGTGAGAATATTACAAACGTCTGACAACACTGAAAAATGTAAATTTCCAATTTCAACCAAACGTGCTAGAAATGCTCCAATTGAGCTAATTAGCTTATTGTGAGAATATTACAAACGTCTGACAAAAGTGAAAAATGTAAATTTCCAATTTCAACCAAACATGCTAGAAATGCTCCAATTAAGCTAATTAGCTTATTGAGAGAATATTGCAATTGTTTGACAAAAGTGAAAAATGTAAATTTCCAATTTCAACCAAACATGCTAGAAATGCTCCAATTGAGCTAATTAGCTTATTGAGAGAATATTGCAATTGTTTGACAAAAGTGAAAAATGTAAATTTCCAATTTCAACCAAACGTGCTAGAAATGCTCCAATTGAGCTAATTAGCTTATTGTGAGAATATTACAAACGTCTGACAAAAGTGAAAAATGTAAATTTCCAATTTCAACCAAACATGCTAGAAATGCTCCAATTGAGCTAATTAGCTTATTGAGAGAATATTGCAATTGTTTGACAAAAGTGAAAAATGTAAATTTCTAATTTCAACCAAACATGCTAGAAATGCTCCAATTGAGCTAATTAGCTTATTGAGAGAATATTGCAATTGTTTGACAAAAGTGAAAAATGTAAATTTCCAATTTCAACCAAACGTGCTAGAAATGCTCCAATTGAGCTAATTAGCTTATTGTGAGAATATTACAAACGTCTGACAACACTGAAAAATGTAAATTTCCAATTTCAACCAAACATGCTAGAAATGCTCCAATTGAGCTAATTAGCTTACTGTGAGAATAATGCAATTGTCTGACAAAAGTGAAAAATGTAAATTTCCAATTTCAACCAAACGTGCTAGAAATGCTCCAATTGAGCTAATTAGCTTATTGTGAGAATATTACAAACGTCTGACAAAAGTGAAAAATGTAAATTTCCAATTTCAACCAAACATGCTAGAAATGCTCCAATTAAGCTAATTAGCTTATTGAGAGAATATTGCAATTGTTTGACAAAAGTGAAAAATGTAAATTTCCAAATTCAACCAAACATGCTAGAAATGCTCCAATTGAGCTAATTAGCTTATTGAGAGAATATTGCAATTGTTTGACAAAAGTGAAAAATGTAAATTTCCAATTTCAACCAAACGTGCTGGAAATGCTCCAATTGAGCTAATTAGCTTATTGTGAGAATATTACAAACGTCTGACAAAAGTGAAAAATGTAAATTTCCAATTTCAACCAAACATGCTAGAAATGCTCCAATTGAGCTAATTAGCTTATTGTGAGAATATTGCAATTGTCTGACAAAAGTGAAAAATGTAAATTTCCAATTTCAACCAAACATGCTAGAAATGCTCCAATTGAGCTAATTAGCTTATTGTGAGAATATTACAAACGTCTAACAAAATTGAAAAATGTAAATTTCCAATTTCAACCAAACATGCTAGAAATGCTCCAATTGAGCTAATTAGCTTATTGTGAGAATATCACAAACGTCTAACAAAGTTGAAAAATGTAAATTTCCAATTTCAACCAAACATGCTAGAAATGCTCCAATTGAGCTAATTAGCTTATTGTGAGAATATTGCAATTGTCTGACAGAAGTGAAAAATGTAAATTTGCAATTTCAACCAAACATGCTAAAATTGCTCCAATTGAGCTAATTAGCTTATTGTGAGAATAATACAAACGTCTGACAAAAGTGAAAAATGTAAATTTCCAATTTCAACCAAACATGCTAGAAATGCTCAAATTGCGCAAATAAGCCTACTGTAAGAATTTTACAAACGTCTGACAAAACTGAAAAATGTAAATTTCCAATTTCAACCAAACATGCTAAAAATGCTCCAATTGAGCTAATTAGCTTATTGTGAGAATATTACAAACGTCTGACAAAAGTGAAAAATTTAAATTTCCAATTTCAACCAAACATGCTAGAAATGCTCCAATTGAGCTAATTAGCTTATTGTGAGAATATTACAAACGTCTAACAAAATTGAAAAATGTAAATTTCCAATTTCAACCAAACATGCTAGAAATGCTCAAATTGCGCAAATAAGCCTACTGTAAGAATTTTACAAACGTCTGACAAAACTGAAAAATGTAAATTTCCAATTTCAACCAAACATGCTAAAAATGCTCCAATTGAGCTAATTAGCTTATTGTGAGAATATTACAAACGTCTGACAAAAGTGAAAAATTTAAATTTCCAATTTCAACCAAACATGCTAGAAATGCTCCAATTGAGCTAATTAGCTTATTGTGAGAATATTACAAACGTCTAACAAAATTGAAAAATGTAAATTTCCAATTTCAACCAAACGTGCTAGAAATGCTCCAATTGAGCTAATTAGCTTATTGTGAGAATATTACAAACGTCTGACAAAAGTGAAAAATGTAAATTTCCAATTTCAACCAAACATGCTAGAAATGCTCCAATTGAGCTAATTAGCTTATTGAGAGAATATTGCAATTGTTTGACAAAAGTGAAAAATGTAAATTTCTAATTTCAACCAGACATGCTAGAAATGCTCCATTTGAGCTAATTAGCTTATTGAGAGAATATTGCAATTGTTTGACAAAAGTGAAAAATGTAAATTTCCAATTTCAACCAAACGTGCTAGAAATGCTCCAATTGAGCTAATTAGCTTATTGTGAGAATATTACAAACGTCTGACAAAAGTGAAAAATGTAAATTTCCAATTTCAACCAAACATGCTAGAAATGCTCCAATTGAGCTAATTAGCTTATTGTGAGAATATTGCAATTGTCTGACAAAAGTGAAAAATGTAAATTTCCAATTTCAACCAAACATGCTAGAAATGCTCCAATTGAGCTAATTAGCTTATTGTGAGAATATCACAAACGTCTAACAAAGTTGAAAAATGTAAATTTCCAATTTCAACCAAACATGCTAGAAATGCTCCAATTGAGCTAATTAGCTTATTGTGAGAATATTGCAATTGTCTGACAGAAGTGAAAAATGTAAATTTGCAATTTCAACCAAACATGCTAGAAATGCTCCAATTAAGCTAATTAGCTTATTGTGAGAATATTACAAACGTCTGACAACACTGAAAAATGTAAATTTCCAATTTCAACCAAACGTGCTAGAAATGCTCCAATTGAGCTAATTAGCTTATTGTGAGAATATTACAAACGTCTGACAAAAGTGAAAAATGTAAATTTCCAATTTCAACCAAACATGCTAGAAATGCTCCAATTAAGCTAATTAGCTTATTGAGAGAATATTGCAATTGTTTGACAAAAGTGAAAAATGTAAATTTCCAATTTCAACCAAACATGCTAGAAATGCTCCAATTGAGCTAATTAGCTTATTGAGAGAATATTGCAATTGTTTGACAAAAGTGAAAAATGTAAATTTCCAATTTCAACCAAACGTGCTAGAAATGCTCCAATTGAGCTAATTAGCTTATTGTGAGAATATTACAAACGTCTGACAAAAGTGAAAAATGTAAATTTCCAATTTCAACCAAACATGCTAGAAATGCTCCAATTAAGCTAATTAGCTTATTGAGAGAATATTGCAATTGTTTGACAAAAGTGAAAAATGTAAATTTCCAATTTCAACCAAACATGCTAGAAATGCTCCAATTGAGCTAATTAGCTTATTGAGAGAATATTGCAATTGTTTGACAAAAGTGAAAAATGTAAATTTCCAATTTCAACCAAACGTGCTAGAAATGCTCCAATTGAGCTAATTAGCTTATTGTGAGAATATTACAAACGTCTGACAAAAGTGAAAAATGTAAATTTCCAATTTCAACCAAACATGCTAGAAATGCTCCAATTAAGCTAATTAGCTTATTGAGAGAATATTGCAATTGTTTGACAAAAGTGAAAAATGTAAATTTCCAATTTCAACCAAACATGCTAGAAATGCTCCAATTGAGCTAATTAGCTTATTGAGAGAATATTGCAATTGTTTGACAAAAGTGAAAAATGTAAATTTCCAATTTCAACCAAACGTGCTAGAAATGCTCCAATTGAGCTAATTAGCTTATTGTGAGAATATTACAAACGTCTGACAAAAGTGAAAAATGTAAATTTCCAATTTCAACCAAACATGCTAGAAATGCTCCAATTGAGCTAATTAGCTTATTGAGAGAATATTGCAATTGTTTGACAAAAGTGAAAAATGTAAATTTCTAATTTCAACCAAACATGCTAGAAATGCTCCAATTGAGCTAATTAGCTTATTGAGAGAATATTGCAATTGTTTGACAAAAGTGAAAAATGTAAATTTCCAATTTCAACCAAACGTGCTAGAAATGCTCCAATTGAGCTAATTAGCTTATTGTGAGAATATTACAAACGTCTGACAACACTGAAAAATGTAAATTTCCAATTTCAACCAAACATGCTAGAAATGCTCCAATTGAGCAAATTAGCTTATTGTGAGAATAATGCAATTGTCTGACAAAAGTGAAAAATGTAAATTTCCAATTTCAACCAAACGTGCTAGAAATGCTCCAATTGAGCTAATTAGCTTATTGTGAGAATATTACAAACGTCTGACAAAAGTGAAAAATGTAAATTTCCAATTTCAACCAAACATGCTAGAAATGCTCCAATTAAGCTAATTAGCTTATTGAGAGAATATTGCAATTGTTTGACAAAAGTGAAAAATGTAAATTTCCAAATTCAACCAAACATGCTAGAAATGCTCCAATTGAGCTAATTAGCTTATTGAGAGAATATTGCAATTGTTTGACAAAAGTGAAAAATGTAAATTTCCAATTTCAACCAAACGTGCTAGAAATGCTCCAATTGAGCTAATTAGCTTATTGTGAGAATATTACAAACGTCTGACAAAAGTGAAAAATGTAAATTTCCAATTTCAACCAAACATGCTAGAAATGCTCCAATTGAGCTAATTAGCTTATTGTGAGAATATTGCAATTGTCTGACAAAAGTGAAAAATGTAAATTTCCAATTTCAACCAAACATGCTAGAAATGCTCCAATTGAGCTAATTAGCTTATTGTGAGAATATTACAAACGTCTAACAAAATTGAAAAATGTAAATTTCCAATTTCAACCAAACATGCTAGAAATGCTCCAATTTAGCTAATTAGCTTATTGTGAGAATATTACAAACGTCTGACAACACTGAAAAATGTAAATTTCCAATTTCAACCAAACATGCTAGAAATGCTCCAATTGAGCTAATTAGCTTATTGTGAGAATATTGCAATTGTCTGACAAAAGTGAAAAAAGTAAATTTCCAATTTCAACCAAACATGCTAGAAATGCTCAAATTGCGCAAATAAGCCTACTGTAAGAATTTTACAAACGTCTGACAAAACTGAAAAATGTAAATTTCCAATTTCAACCAAACATGCTAAAATTGCTCTAATTGAGCTAATTAGCTTATTGTGAGAATAATACAAACGTCTGACAAAAGTGAAAAATGTAAATTTCCAATTTCAACCAAACATGCTAGAAATGCTCAAATTGCGCAAATAAGCCTACTGTAAGAATTTTACAAACGTCTGACAAAACTGAAAAATGTAAATTTCCAATTTCAACCAAACATGCTAGAAATGCTCCAATTGAGCTAATTAGCTTATTGTGAGAATAATGCAATTGTCTGACAAAAGTGAAAAATGTAAATTTCCAATTTCAACCAAACGTGCTAGAAATGCTCCAATTGAGCTAATTAGCTTATTGTGAGAATATTACAAACGTCTGACAAAAGTGAAAAATGTAAATTTCCAATTTCAACCAAACATGCTAGAAATGCTCCAATTAAGCTAATTAGCTTATTGAGAGAATATTGCAATTGTTTGACAAAAGTGAAAAATGTAAATTTCCAAATTCAACCAAACATGCTAGAAATGCTCCAATTGAGCTAATTAGCTTATTGAGAGAATATTGCAATTGTTTGACAAAAGTGAAAAATGTAAATTTCCAATTTCAACCAAACGTGCTAGAAATGCTCCAATTGAGCTAATTAGCTTATTGTGAGAATATTACAAACGTCTGACAAAAGTGAAAAATGTAAATTTCCAATTTCAACCAAACATGCTAGAAATGCTCCAATTGAGCTAATTAGCTTATTGTGAGAATATTGCAATTGTCTGACAAAAGTGAAAAATGTAAATTTCCAATTTCAACCAAACATGCTAGAAATGCTCCAATTGAGCTAATTAGCTTATTGTGAGAATATTACAAACGTCTAACAAAATTGAAAAATGTAAATTTCCAATTTCAACCAAACATGCTAGAAATGCTCCAATTTAGCTAATTAGCTTATTGTGAGAATATTACAAACGTCTAACAAAATTGAAAAATGTAAATTTCCAATTTCAACCAAACATGCTAGAAATGCTCCAATTGAGCAAATTAGCTTATTGTGAGAATAATGCAATTGTCTGACAAAAGTGAAAAATGTAAATTTCCAATTTCAACCAAACGTGCTAGAAATGCTCCAATTGAGCTAATTAGCTTATTGTGAGAATATTACAAACGTCTGACAAAAGTGAAAAATGTAAATTTCCAATTTCAACCAAACATGCTAGAAATGCTCCAATTAAGCTAATTAGCTTATTGAGAGAATATTGCAATTGTTTGACAAAAGTGAAAAATGTAAATTTCCAAATTCAACCAAACATGCTAGAAATGCTCCAATTGAGCTAATTAGCTTATTGAGAGAATATTGCAATTGTTTGACAAAAGTGAAAAATGTAAATTTCCAATTTCAACCAAACATGCTAGAAATGCTCCAATTGAGCTAATTAGCTTATTGTGAGAATATTACAAACGTCTAACAAAATTGAAAAATGTAAATTTCCAATTTCAACCAAACATGCTAGAAATGCTCCAATTTAGCTAATTAGCTTATTGTGAGAATATTACAAACGTCTGACAACACTGAAAAATGTAAATTTCCAATTTCAACCAAACATGCTAGAAATGCTCCAATTGAGCTAATTAGCTTATTGTGAGAATATTGCAATTGTCTGACAAAAGTGAAAAAAGTAAATTTCCAATTTCAACCAAACATGCTAGAAATGCTCAAATTGCGCAAATAAGCCTACTGTAAGAATTTTACAAACGTCTGACAAAACTGAAAAATGTAAATTTCCAATTTCAACCAAACATGCTAAAATTGCTCCAATTGAGCTAATTAGCTTATTGTGAGAATAATACAAACGTCTGACAAAAGTGAAAAATGTAAATTTCCAATTTCAACCAAACATGCTAGAAATGCTCAAATTGCGCAAATAAGCCTACTGTAAGAATTTTACAAACGTCTGACAAAACTGAAAAATGTAAATTTCCAATTTCAACCAAACATGCTAGAAATGCTCCAATTGAGCTAATTAGCTTATTGTGAGAATAATGCAATTGTCTGACAAAAGTGAAAAATGTAAATTTCCAATTTCAACCAAACATGCTAGAAATGCTCCAATTGAGCTAATTAGCTTATTGTGAGAATATTGCAATTGTCTGACAAAAGTGAAAAATGTAAATTTCCAATTTCAACCAAACATGCTAGAAATGCTCCAATTGAGCTAATTAGCTTATTGTGAGAATATTACAAACGTCTAACAAAATTGAAAAATGTAAATTTCCAATTTCAACCAAACATGCTAGAAATGCTCCAATTTAGCTAATTAGCTTATTGTGAGAATATTACAAACGTCTGACAACACTGAAAAATGTAAATTTCCAATTTCAACCAAACATGCTAGAAATGCTCAAATTGCGCAAATAAGCCTACTGTAAGAATTTTACAAACGTCTGACAAAACTGAAAAATGTAAATTTCCAATTTCAACCAAACATGCTAGAAATGCTCCAATTGAGCTAATTAGCTTATTGTGAGAATAATGCAATTGTCTGACAAAAGTGAAAAATGTAAATTTCCAATTTCAACCAAACATGCTAGAAATGCTCCAATTGAGCTAATTAGCTTATTGTGAGAATATTGCAATTGTCTGACAAAAGTGAAAAATGTAAATTTCCAATTTCAACCAAACATGCTAGAAATGCTCCAATTGAGCTAATTAGCTTATTGTGAGAATATTACAAACGTCTAACAAAATTGAAAAATGTAAATTTCCAATTTCAACCAAACATGCTAGAAATGCTCCAATTTAGCTAATTAGCTTATTGTGAGAATATTACAAACGTCTGACAACACTGAAAAATGTAAATTTCCAATTTCAACCAAACATGCTAGAAATGCTCCAATTGAGCTAATTAGCTTATTGTGAGAATATTGCAATTGTCTGACAAAAGTGAAAAAAGTAAATTTCCAATTTCAACCAAACATGCTAGAAATGCTCGAATTGCGCAAATAAGCCTACTGTAAGAATTTTACAAACGTCTGACAAAACTGAAAAATGTAAATTTCCAATTTCAACCAAACATGCTAAAATTGCTCCAATTGAGCTAATTAGCTTATTGTGAGAATAATACAAACGTCTGACAAAAGTGAAAAATGTAAATTTCCAATTTCAACCAAACATGCTAGAAATGCTCAAATTGCGCAAATAAGCCTACTGTAAGAATTTTACAAACGTCTGACAAAACTGAAAAATGTAAATTTCCAATTTCAACCAAACATGCTAGAAATGCTCCAATTGAGCTAATTAGCTTATTGTGAGAATAATGCAATTGTCTGACAAAAGTGAAAAATGTAAATTTCCAATTTCAACCAAACGTGCTAGAAATGCTCCAATTGAGCTAATTAGCTTATTGTGAGAATATTACAAACGTCTGACAAAAGTGAAAAATGTAAATTTCCAATTTCAACCAAACATGCTAGAAATGCTCCAATTAAGCTAATTAGCTTATTGAGAGAATATTGCAATTGTTTGACAAAAGTGAAAAATGTAAATTTCCAAATTCAACCAAACATGCTAGAAATGCTCCAATTGAGCTAATTAGCTTATTGAGAGAATATTGCAATTGTTTGACAAAAGTGAAAAATGTAAATTTCCAATTTCAACCAAACGTGCTAGAAATGCTCCAATTGAGCTAATTAGCTTATTGTGAGAATATTACAAACGTCTGACAAAAGTGAAAAATGTAAATTTCCAATTTCAACCAAACATGCTAGAAATGCTCCAATTGAGCTAATTAGCTTATTGTGAGAATATTGCAATTGTCTGACAAAAGTGAAAAATGTAAATTTCCAATTTCAACCAAACATGCTAGAATTGCTCCAATTGAGCTAATTAGCTTATTGTGAGAATATTACAAACGTCTAACAAAATTGAAAAATGTAAATTTCCAATTTCAACCAAACATGCTAGAAATGCTCCAATTTAGCTAATTAGCTTATTGTGAGAATATTACAAACGTCTAACAAAATTGAAAAATGTAAATTTCCAATTTCAACCAAACATGCTAGAAATGCTCCAATTGAGCAAATTAGCTTATTGTGAGAATAATGCAATTGTCTGACAAAAGTGAAAAATGTAAATTTCCAATTTCAACCAAACGTGCTAGAAATGCTCCAATTGAGCTAATTAGCTTATTGTGAGAATATTACAAACGTCTGACAAAAGTGAAAAATGTAAATTTCCAATTTCAACCAAACATGCTAGAAATGCTCCAATTAAGCTAATTAGCTTATTGAGAGAATATTGCAATTGTTTGACAAAAGTGAAAAATGTAAATTTCCAAATTCAACCAAACATGCTAGAAATGCTCCAATTGAGCTAATTAGCTTATTGAGAGAATATTGCAATTGTTTGACAAAAGTGAAAAATGTAAATTTCCAATTTCAACCAAACGTGCTAGAAATGCTCCAATTGAGCTAATTAGCTTATTGTGAGAATATTACAAACGTCTGACAAAAGTGAAAAATGTAAATTTCCAATTTCAACCAAACATGCTAGAAATGCTCCAATTGAGCTAATTAGCTTATTGTGAGAATATTGCAATTGTCTGACAAAAGTGAAAAATGTAAATTTCCAATTTCAACCAAACATGCTAGAAATGCTCCAATTGAGCTAATTAGCTTATTGTGAGAATATTACAAACGTCTAACAAAATTGAAAAATGTAAATTTCCAATTTCAACCAAACATGCTAGAAATGCTCCAATTTAGCTAATTAGCTTATTGTGAGAATATTACAAACGTCTGACAACACTGAAAAATGTAAATTTCCAATTTCAACCAAACATGCTAGAAATGCTCCAATTGAGCTAATTAGCTTATTGTGAGAATATTGCAATTGTCTGACAAAAGTGAAAAAAGTAAATTTCCAATTTCAACCAAACATGCTAGAAATGCTCAAATTGCGCAAATAAGCCTACTGTAAGAATTTTACAAACGTCTGACAAAACTGAAAAATGTAAATTTCCAATTTCAACCAAACATGCTAAAATTGCTCCAATTGAGCTAATTAGCTTATTGTGAGAATAATACAAACGTCTGACAAAAGTGAAAAATGTAAATTTCCAATTTCAACCAAACATGCTAGAAATGCTCAAATTGCGCAAATAAGCCTACTGTAAGAATTTTACAAACGTCTGACAAAACTGAAAAATGTAAATTTCCAATTTCAACCAAACATGCTAGAAATGCTCCAATTGAGCTAATTAGCTTATTGTGAGAATAATGCAATTGTCTGACAAAAGTGAAAAATGTAAATTTCCAATTTCAACCAAACGTGCTAGAAATGCTCCAATTGAGCTAATTAGCTTATTGTGAGAATATTACAAACGTCTGACAAAAGTGAAAAATGTAAATTTCCAATTTCAACCAAACATGCTAGAAATGCTCCAATTAAGCTAATTAGCTTATTGAGAGAATATTGCAATTGTTTGACAAAAGTGAAAAATGTAAATTTCCAAATTCAACCAAACATGCTAGAAATGCTCCAATTGAGCTAATTAGCTTATTGAGAGAATATTGCAATTGTTTGACAAAAGTGAAAAATGTAAATTTCCAATTTCAACCAAACGTGCTAGAAATGCTCCAATTGAGCTAATTAGCTTATTGTGAGAATATTACAAACGTCTGACAAAAGTGAAAAATGTAAATTTCCAATTTCAACCAAACATGCTAGAAATGCTCCAATTGAGCTAATTAGCTTATTGTGAGAATATTGCAATTGTCTGACAAAAGTGAAAAATGTAAATTTCCAATTTCAACCAAACATGCTAGAAATGCTCCAATTGAGCTAATTAGCTTATTGTGAGAATATTACAAACGTCTAACAAAATTGAAAAATGTAAATTTCCAATTTCAACCAAACATGCTAGAAATGCTCCAATTTAGCTAATTAGCTTATTGTGAGAATATTACAAACGTCTGACAACACTGAAAAATGTAAATTTCCAATTTCAACCAAACATGCTAGAAATGCTCCAATTGAGCTAATTAGCTTATTGTGAGAATATTGCAATTGTCTGACAAAAGTGAAAAAAGTAAATTTCCAATTTCAACCAAACATGCTAGAAATGCTCAAATTGCGCAAATAAGCCTACTGTAAGAATTTTACAAACGTCTGACAAAACTGAAAAATGTAAATTTCCAATTTCAACCAAACATGCTAAAATTGCTCCAATTGAGCTAATTAGCTTATTGTGAGAATAATACAAACGTCTGACAAAAGTGAAAAATGTAAATTTCCAATTTCAACCAAACATGCTAGAAATGCTCAAATTGCGCAAATAAGCCTACTGTAAGAATTTTACAAACGTCTGACAAAACTGAAAAATGTAAATTTCCAATTTCAACCAAACATGCTAAAAATGCTCCAATTGAGCTAATTAGCTTATTGTGAGAATATTACAAACGTCTGACAAAAGTGAAAAATGTAAATTTCCAATTTCAACCAAACATGCTAGAAATGCTCCAATTGAGCTAATTAGCTTATTGTGAGAATATTACAAACGTCTAACAAAATTGAAAAATGTAAATTTCCAATTTCAACCAAACGTGCTAGAAATGCTCCAATTGAGCTAATTAGCTTATTGTGAGAATATTACAAACGTCTGACAAAAGTGAAAAATGTAAATTTCCAATTTCAACCAAACATGCTAGAAATGCTCCAATTGAGCTAATTAGCTTATTGAGAGAATATTGCAATTGTTTGACAAAAGTGAAAAATGTAAATTTCTAATTTCAACCAGACATGCTAGAAATGCTCCATTTGAGCTAATTAGCTTATTGAGAGAATATTGCAATTGTTTGACAAAAGTGAAAAATGTAAATTTCCAATTTCAACCAAACGTGCTAGAAATGCTCCAATTGAGCTAATTAGCTTATTGTGAGAATATTACAAACGTCTGACAAAAGTGAAAAATGTAAATTTCCAATTTCAACCAAACATGCTAGAAATGCTCCAATTGAGCTAATTAGCTTATTGTGAGAATATTGCAATTGTCTGACAAAAGTGAAAAATGTAAATTTCCAATTTCAACCAAACATGCTAGAAATGCTCCAATTGAGCTAATTAGCTTATTGTGAGAATATCACAAACGTCTAACAAAGTTGAAAAATGTAAATTTCCAATTTCAACCAAACATGCTAGAAATGCTCCAATTGAGCTAATTAGCTTATTGTGAGAATATTGCAATTGTCTGACAGAAGTGAAAAATGTAAATTTGCAATTTCAACCAAACATGCTAGAAATGCTCCAATTAAGCTAATTAGCTTATTGTGAGAATATTACAAACGTCTGACAACACTGAAAAATGTAAATTTCCAATTTCAACCGAAGGTGCTAGAAATGCTCCAATTGAGCTAATTAGCTTATTGTGAGAATATTGCAATTGTCTGACAAAAGTGAAAAATGTAAATTTCCAATTTCAACCAAACATGCTAGAAATGCTCCAATTGAGCTAATTAGCTTATTGTGAGAATATTGCAATTGTCTGACAGAAGTGAAAAATGTAAATTTGCAATTTCAACCAAACATGCTAGAAATGCTCCAATTTAGCTAATTAGCTTATTGTGAGAATATTACAAACGTCTGACAACACTGAAAAATGTAAATTTCCAATTTCAACCAAACATGCTAGAAATGCTCCAATTGAGCTAATTAGCTTATTGTGAGAATATTGCAATTGTCTGACAAAAGTGAAAAAAGTAAATTTCCAATTTCAACCAAACATGCTAGAAATGCTCAAATTGCGCAAATAAGCCTACTGTAAGAATTTTACAAACGTCTGACAAAACTGAAAAATGTAAATTTCCAATTTCAACCCAACATGCTAAAATTGCTCCAATTGAGCTAATTAGCTTATTGTGAGAATATTACAAACGTCTGACAAAAGTGAAAAATGTAAATTTCCAATTTCAACCAAACATGCTAGAAATGCTCCAATTGAGCTAATTAGCTTATTGTGAGAATATTGCAATTGTCTGACAAAAGTGAAAAATGTAAATTTCCAATTTCAACCAAACATGCTAGAAATGCTCCAATTGAGCTAATTAGCTTATTGTGAGAATATAACAAACGTCTAACAAAATTGAAAAATGTAAATTTCCAATTTCAACCAAACATGCTAGAAATGCTCCAATTGAGCTAATTAGCTTATTGTGAGAATATTGCAATTGTCTGACAAAAGTGAAAAATGTAAATTTCCAATTTCAACCAAACATGCTAGAAATGCTCCAATTTAGCTACTTAGCTTATTGTGAGAATATTACAAACGTCTGACAACACTGAAAAATGTAAATTTCCAATTTCAACCGAAGGTGCTAGAAATGCTCCAATTGAGCTAATTAGCTTATTGTGAGAATATTGCAATTGTCTGACAAAAGTGAAAAATGTAAATTTCCAATTTCAACCAAACGTGCTAGAAATGCTCCAATTGAGCTAATTAGCTTATTGTGAGAATATTACAAACGTCTGACAAAAGTGAAAAATGTAAATTTCCAATTTCAACCAAACATGCTAGAAATGCTCAAATTGCGCAAATAAGCCTACTGTAAGAATTTTACAAACGTCTGACAAAACTGAAAAATGTAAATTTCCAATTTCAACCAAACATGCTAAAATTGCTCCAATTGAGCTAATTAGCTTATTGTGAGAATAATACAAACGTCTGACAAAAGTGAAAAATGTAAATTTCCAATTTCAACCAAACATGCTAGAAATGCTCAAATTGCGCAAATAGGCCTACTGTAAGAATTTTACAAACGTCTGACAAAACTGAAAAATGTAAATTTCCAATTTCAACCAAACATGCTAAAAATGCTCCAATTGAGCTAATTAGCTTATTGTGAGAATATTACAAACGTCTGACAAAAGTGAAAAATGTAAATTTCCAATTTCAACCAAACATGCTAGAAATGCTCCAATTGAGCTAATTAGCTTATTGTGAGAATATTACAAACGTCTAACAAAATTGAAAAATGTAAATTTCCAATTTCAACCAAACGTGCTAGAAATGCTCCAATTGAGCTAATTAGCTTATTGTGAGAATATTACAAACGTCTGACAAAAGTGAAAAATGTAAATTTCCAATTTCAACCAAACATGCTAGAAATGCTCCAATTGAGCTAATTAGCTTATTGAGAGAATATTGCAATTGTTTGACAAAAGTGAAAAATGTAAATTTCTAATTTCAACCAGACATGCTAGAAATGCTCCATTTGAGCTAATTAGCTTATTGAGAGAATATTGCAATTGTTTGACAAAAGTGAAAAATGTAAATTTCCAATTTCAACCAAACGTGCTAGAAATGCTCCAATTGAGCTAATTAGCTTATTGTGAGAATATTACAAACGTCTGACAAAAGTGAAAAATGTAAATTTCCAATTTCAACCAAACATGCTAGAAATGCTCCAATTGAGCTAATTAGCTTATTGTGAGAATATTGCAATTGTCTGACAAAAGTGAAAAATGTAAATTTCCAATTTCAACCAAACATGCTAGAAATGCTCCAATTGAGCTAATTAGCTTATTGTGAGAATATCACAAACGTCTAACAAAGTTGAAAAATGTAAATTTCCAATTTCAACCAAACATGCTAGAAATGCTCCAATTGAGCTAATTAGCTTATTGTGAGAATATTGCAATTGTCTGACAGAAGTGAAAAATGTAAATTTGCAATTTCAACCAAACATGCTAAAATTGCTCCAATTGAGCTAATTAGCTTATTGTGAGAATAATACAAACGTCTGACAAAAGTGAAAAATGTAAATTTCCAATTTCAACCAAACATGCTAGAAATGCTCAAATTGCGCAAATAAGCCTACTGTAAGAATTTTACAAACGTCTGACAAAACTGAAAAATGTAAATTTCCAATTTCAACCAAACATGCTAAAAATGCTCCAATTGAGCTAATTAGCTTATTGTGAGAATATTACAAACGTCTGACAAAAGTGAAAAATTTAAATTTCCAATTTCAACCAAACATGCTAGAAATGCTCCAATTGAGCTAATTAGCTTATTGTGAGAATATTACAAACGTCTAACAAAATTGAAAAATGTAAATTTCCAATTTCAACCAAACATGCTAGAAATGCTCAAATTGCGCAAATAAGCCTACTGTAAGAATTTTACAAACGTCTGACAAAACTGAAAAATGTAAATTTCCAATTTCAACCAAACATGCTAAAAATGCTCCAATTGAGCTAATTAGCTTATTGTGAGAATATTACAAACGTCTGACAAAAGTGAAAAATTTAAATTTCCAATTTCAACCAAACATGCTAGAAATGCTCCAATTGAGCTAATTAGCTTATTGTGAGAATATTACAAACGTCTAACAAAATTGAAAAATGTAAATTTCCAATTTCAACCAAACGTGCTAGAAATGCTCCAATTGAGCTAATTAGCTTATTGTGAGAATATTACAAACGTCTGACAAAAGTGAAAAATGTAAATTTCCAATTTCAACCAAACATGCTAGAAATGCTCCAATTGAGCTAATTAGCTTATTGAGAGAATATTGCAATTGTTTGACAAAAGTGAAAAATGTAAATTTCTAATTTCAACCAGACATGCTAGAAATGCTCCATTTGAGCTAATTAGCTTATTGAGAGAATATTGCAATTGTTTGACAAAAGTGAAAAATGTAAATTTCCAATTTCAACCAAACGTGCTAGAAATGCTCCAATTGAGCTAATTAGCTTATTGTGAGAATATTACAAACGTCTGACAAAAGTGAAAAATGTAAATTTCCAATTTCAACCAAACATGCTAGAAATGCTCCAATTGAGCTAATTAGCTTATTGTGAGAATATTGCAATTGTCTGACAAAAGTGAAAAATGTAAATTTCCAATTTCAACCAAACATGCTAGAAATGCTCCAATTGAGCTAATTAGCTTATTGTGAGAATATAACAAACGTCTAACAAAGTTGAAAAATGTAAATTTCCAATTTCAACCAAACATGCTAGAAATGCTCCAATTGAGCTAATTAGCTTATTGTGAGAATATTGCAATTGTCTGACAGAAGTGAAAAATGTAAATTTGCAATTTCAACCAAACATGCTAGAAATGCTCCAATTAAGCTAATTAGCTTATTGTGAGAATATTACAAACGTCTGACAACACTGAAAAATGTAAATTTCCAATTTCAACCAAACGTGCTAGAAATGCTCCAATTGAGCTAATTAGCTTATTGTGAGAATATTACAAACGTCTGACAAAAGTGAAAAATGTAAATTTCCAATTTCAACCAAACATGCTAGAAATGCTCCAATTAAGCTAATTAGCTTATTGAGAGAATATTGCAATTGTTTGACAAAAGTGAAAAATGTAAATTTCCAATTTCAACCAAACATGCTAGAAATGCTCCAATTGAGCTAATTAGCTTATTGAGAGAATATTGCAATTGTTTGACAAAAGTGAAAAATGTAAATTTCCAATTTCAACCAAACGTGCTAGAAATGCTCCAATTGAGCTAATTAGCTTATTGTGAGAATATTACAAACGTCTGACAAAAGTGAAAAATGTAAATTTCCAATTTCAACCAAACATGCTAGAAATGCTCCAATTGAGCTAATTAGCTTATTGAGAGAATATTGCAATTGTTTGACAAAAGTGAAAAATGTAAATTTCTAATTTCAACCAAACATGCTAGAAATGCTCCAATTGAGCTAATTAGCTTATTGAGAGAATATTGCAATTGTTTGACAAAAGTGAAAAATGTAAATTTCCAATTTCAACCAAACGTGCTAGAAATGCTCCAATTGAGCTAATTAGCTTATTGTGAGAATATTACAAACGTCTGACAACACTGAAAAATGTAAATTTCCAATTTCAACCAAACATGCTAGAAATGCTCCAATTGAGCTAATTAGCTTACTGTGAGAATAATGCAATTGTCTGACAAAAGTGAAAAATGTAAATTTCCAATTTCAACCAAACGTGCTAGAAATGCTCCAATTGAGCTAATTAGCTTATTGTGAGAATATTACAAACGTCTGACAAAAGTGAAAAATGTAAATTTCCAATTTCAACCAAACATGCTAGAAATGCTCCAATTAAGCTAATTAGCTTATTGAGAGAATATTGCAATTGTTTGACAAAAGTGAAAAATGTAAATTTCCAAATTCAACCAAACATGCTAGAAATGCTCCAATTGAGCTAATTAGCTTATTGAGAGAATATTGCAATTGTTTGACAAAAGTGAAAAATGTAAATTTCCAATTTCAACCAAACGTGCTAGAAATGCTCCAATTGAGCCAATTAGCTTATTGTGAGAATATTACAAACGTCTGACAAAAGTGAAAAATGTAAATTTCCAATTTCAACCAAACATGCTAGAAATGCTCCAATTGAGCTAATTAGCTTATTGTGAGAATATTGCAATTGTCTGACAAAAGTGAAAAATGTAAATTTCCAATTTCAACCAAACATGCTAGAAATGCTCCAATTGAGCTAATTAGCTTATTGTGAGAATATTACAAACGTCTAACAAAATTGAAAAATGTAAATTTCCAATTTCAACCAAACATGCTAGAAATGCTCCAATTGAGCTAATTAGCTTATTGTGAGAATATCACAAACGTCTAACAAAGTTGAAAAATGTAAATTTCCAATTTCAACCAAACATGCTAGAAATGCTCCAATTGAGCTAATTAGCTTATTGTGAGAATATTGCAATTGTCTGACAGAAGTGAAAAATGTAAATTTGCAATTTCAACCAAACATGCTAAAATTGCTCCAATTGAGCTAATTAGCTTATTGTGAGAATAATACAAACGTCTGACAAAAGTGAAAAATGTAAATTTCCAATTTCAACCAAACATGCTAGAAATGCTCAAATTGCGCAAATAAGCCTACTGTAAGAATTTTACAAACGTCTGACAAAACTGAAAAATGTAAATTTCCAATTTCAACCAAACATGCTAAAAATGCTCCAATTGAGCTAATTAGCTTATTGTGAGAATATTACAAACGTCTGACAAAAGTGAAAAATTTAAATTTCCAATTTCAACCAAACATGCTAGAAATGCTCCAATTGAGCTAATTAGCTTATTGTGAGAATATTACAAACGTCTAACAAAATTGAAAAATGTAAATTTCCAATTTCAACCAAACATGCTAGAAATGCTCAAATTGCGCAAATAAGCCTACTGTAAGAATTTTACAAACGTCTGACAAAACTGAAAAATGTAAATTTCCAATTTCAACCAAACATGCTAAAAATGCTCCAATTGAGCTAATTAGCTTATTGTGAGAATATTACAAACGTCTGACAAAAGTGAAAAATTTAAATTTCCAATTTCAACCAAACATGCTAGAAATGCTCCAATTGAGCTAATTAGCTTATTGTGAGAATATTACAAACGTCTAACAAAATTGAAAAATGTAAATTTCCAATTTCAACCAAACGTGCTAGAAATGCTCCAATTGAGCTAATTAGCTTATTGTGAGAATATTACAAACGTCTGACAAAAGTGAAAAATGTAAATTTCCAATTTCAACCAAACATGCTAGAAATGCTCCAATTGAGCTAATTAGCTTATTGAGAGAATATTGCAATTGTTTGACAAAAGTGAAAAATGTAAATTTCTAATTTCAACCAGACATGCTAGAAATGCTCCATTTGAGCTAATTAGCTTATTGAGAGAATATTGCAATTGTTTGACAAAAGTGAAAAATGTAAATTTCCAATTTCAACCAAACGTGCTAGAAATGCTCCAATTGAGCTAATTAGCTTATTGTGAGAATATTACAAACGTCTGACAAAAGTGAAAAATGTAAATTTCCAATTTCAACCAAACATGCTAGAAATGCTCCAATTGAGCTAATTAGCTTATTGTGAGAATATTGCAATTGTCTGACAAAAGTGAAAAATGTAAATTTCCAATTTCAACCAAACATGCTAGAAATGCTCCAATTGAGCTAATTAGCTTATTGTGAGAATATCACAAACGTCTAACAAAGTTGAAAAATGTAAATTTCCAATTTCAACCAAACATGCTAGAAATGCTCCAATTGAGCTAATTAGCTTATTGTGAGAATATTGCAATTGTCTGACAGAAGTGAAAAATGTAAATTTGCAATTTCAACCAAACATGCTAGAAATGCTCCAATTAAGCTAATTAGCTTATTGTGAGAATATTACAAACGTCTGACAACACTGAAAAATGTAAATTTCCAATTTCAACCAAACGTGCTAGAAATGCTCCAATTGAGCTAATTAGCTTATTGTGAGAATATTACAAACGTCTGACAAAAGTGAAAAATGTAAATTTCCAATTTCAACCAAACATGCTAGAAATGCTCCAATTAAGCTAATTAGCTTATTGAGAGAATATTGCAATTGTTTGACAAAAGTGAAAAATGTAAATTTCCAATTTCAACCAAACATGCTAGAAATGCTCCAATTGAGCTAATTAGCTTATTGAGAGAATATTGCAATTGTTTGACAAAAGTGAAAAATGTAAATTTCCAATTTCAACCAAACGTGCTAGAAATGCTCCAATTGAGCTAATTAGCTTATTGTGAGAATATTACAAACGTCTGACAAAAGTGAAAAATGTAAATTTCCAATTTCAACCAAACATGCTAGAAATGCTCCAATTGAGCTAATTAGCTTATTGAGAGAATATTGCAATTGTTTGACAAAAGTGAAAAATGTAAATTTCTAATTTCAACCAAACATGCTAGAAATGCTCCAATTGAGCTAATTAGCTTATTGAGAGAATATTGCAATTGTTTGACAAAAGTGAAAAATGTAAATTTCCAATTTCAACCAAACGTGCTAGAAATGCTCCAATTGAGCTAATTAGCTTATTGTGAGAATATTACAAACGTCTGACAACACTGAAAAATGTAAATTTCCAATTTCAACCAAACATGCTAGAAATGCTCCAATTGAGCAAATTAGCTTATTGTGAGAATAATGCAATTGTCTGACAAAAGTGAAAAATGTAAATTTCCAATTTCAACCAAACGTGCTAGAAATGCTCCAATTGAGCTAATTAGCTTATTGTGAGAATATTACAAACGTCTGACAAAAGTGAAAAATGTAAATTTCCAATTTCAACCAAACATGCTAGAAATGCTCCAATTAAGCTAATTAGCTTATTGAGAGAATATTGCAATTGTTTGACAAAAGTGAAAAATGTAAATTTCCAAATTCAACCAAACATGCTAGAAATGCTCCAATTGAGCTAATTAGCTTATTGAGAGAATATTGCAATTGTTTGACAAAAGTGAAAAATGTAAATTTCCAATTTCAACCAAACGTGCTAGAAATGCTCCAATTGAGCTAATTAGCTTATTGTGAGAATATTACAAACGTCTGACAAAAGTGAAAAATGTAAATTTCCAATTTCAACCAAACATGCTAGAAATGCTCCAATTGAGCTAATTAGCTTATTGTGAGAATATTGCAATTGTCTGACAAAAGTGAAAAATGTAAATTTCCAATTTCAACCAAACATGCTAGAAATGCTCCAATTGAGCTAATTAGCTTATTGTGAGAATATTACAAACGTCTAACAAAATTGAAAAATGTAAATTTCCAATTTCAACCAAACATGCTAGAAATGCTCCAATTTAGCTAATTAGCTTATTGTGAGAATATTACAAACGTCTGACAACACTGAAAAATGTAAATTTCCAATTTCAACCAAACATGCTAGAAATGCTCCAATTGAGCTAATTAGCTTATTGTGAGAATATTGCAATTGTCTGACAAAAGTGAAAAAAGTAAATTTCCAATTTCAACCAAACATGCTAGAAATGCTCAAATTGCGCAAATAAGCCTACTGTAAGAATTTTACAAACGTCTGACAAAACTGAAAAATGTAAATTTCCAATTTCAACCAAACATGCTAAAATTGCTCCAATTGAGCTAATTAGCTTATTGTGAGAATAATACAAACGTCTGACAAAAGTGAAAAATGTAAATTTCCAATTTCAACCAAACATGCTAGAAATGCTCAAATTGCGCAAATAAGCCTACTGTAAGAATTTTACAAACGTCTGACAAAACTGAAAAATGTAAATTTCCAATTTCAACCAAACATGCTAAAAATGCTCCAATTGAGCTAATTAGCTTATTGTGAGAATATTACAAACGTCTGACAAAAGTGAAAAATGTAAATTTCCAATTTCAACCAAACATGCTAGAAATGCTCCAATTGAGCTAATTAGCTTATTGTGAGAATATTACAAACGTCTAACAAAATTGAAAAATGTAAATTTCCAATTTCAACCAAACGTGCTAGAAATGCTCCAATTGAGCTAATTAGCTTATTGTGAGAATATTACAAACGTCTGACAAAAGTGAAAAATGTAAATTTCCAATTTCAACCAAACATGCTAGAAATGCTCCAATTGAGCTAATTAGCTTATTGAGAGAATATTGCAATTGTTTGACAAAAGTGAAAAATGTAAATTTCTAATTTCAACCAGACATGCTAGAAATGCTCCATTTGAGCTAATTAGCTTATTGAGAGAATATTGCAATTGTTTGACAAAAGTGAAAAATGTAAATTTCCAATTTCAACCAAACGTGCTAGAAATGCTCCAATTGAGCTAATTAGCTTATTGTGAGAATATTACAAACGTCTGACAAAAGTGAAAAATGTAAATTTCCAATTTCAACCAAACATGCTAGAAATGCTCCAATTGAGCTAATTAGCTTATTGTGAGAATATTGCAATTGTCTGACAAAAGTGAAAAATGTAAATTTCCAATTTCAACCAAACATGCTAGAAATGCTCCAATTGAGCTAATTAGCTTATTGTGAGAATATCACAAACGTCTAACAAAGTTGAAAAATGTAAATTTCCAATTTCAACCAAACATGCTAGAAATGCTCCAATTGAGCTAATTAGCTTATTGTGAGAATATTGCAATTGTCTGACAGAAGTGAAAAATGTAAATTTGCAATTTCAACCAAACATGCTAGAAATGCTCCAATTAAGCTAATTAGCTTATTGTGAGAATATTACAAACGTCTGACAACACTGAAAAATGTAAATTTCCAATTTCAACCGAAGGTGCTAGAAATGCTCCAATTGAGCTAATTAGCTTATTGTGAGAATATTGCAATTGTCTGACAAAAGTGAAAAATGTAAATTTCCAATTTCAACCAAACATGCTAGAAATGCTCCAATTGAGCTAATTAGCTTATTGTGAGAATATTGCAATTGTCTGACAGAAGTGAAAAATGTAAATTTGCAATTTCAACCAAACATGCTAGAAATGCTCCAATTTAGCTAATTAGCTTATTGTGAGAATATTACAAACGTCTGACAACACTGAAAAATGTAAATTTCCAATTTCAACCAAACATGCTAGAAATGCTCCAATTGAGCTAATTAGCTTATTGTGAGAATATTGCAATTGTCTGACAAAAGTGAAAAAAGTAAATTTCCAATTTCAACCAAACATGCTAGAAATGCTCAAATTGCGCAAATAAGCCTACTGTAAGAATTTTACAAACGTCTGACAAAACTGAAAAATGTAAATTTCCAATTTCAACCCAACATGCTAAAATTGCTCCAATTGAGCTAATTAGCTTATTGTGAGAATATTACAAACGTCTGACAAAAGTGAAAAATGTAAATTTCCAATTTCAACCAAACATGCTAGAAATGCTCCAATTGAGCTAATTAGCTTATTGTGAGAATATTGCAATTGTCTGACAAAAGTGAAAAATGTAAATTTCCAATTTCAACCAAACATGCTAGAAATGCTCCAATTGAGCTAATTAGCTTATTGTGAGAATATAACAAACGTCTAACAAAATTGAAAAATGTAAATTTCCAATTTCAACCAAACATGCTAGAAATGCTCCAATTGAGCTAATTAGCTTATTGTGAGAATATTGCAATTGTCTGACAAAAGTGAAAAATGTAAATTTCTAATTTCAACCAAACATGCTAGAAATGCTCCAATTTAGCTACTTAGCTTATTGTGAGAATATTACAAACGTCTGACAACACTGAAAAATGTAAATTTCCAATTTCAACCGAAGGTGCTAGAAATGCTCCAATTGAGCTAATTAGCTTATTGTGAGAATATTGCAATTGTCTGACAAAAGTGAAAAATGTAAATTTCCAATTTCAACCAAACGTGCTAGAAATGCTCCAATTGAGCTAATTAGCTTATTGTGAGAATATTACAAACGTCTGACAAAAGTGAAAAATGTAAATTTCCAATTTCAACCAAACATGCTAGAAATGCTCAAATTGCGCAAATAAGCCTACTGTAAGAATTTTACAAACGTCTGACAAAACTGAAAAATGTAAATTTCCAATTTCAACCAAACATGCTAAAATTGCTCCAATTGAGCTAATTAGCTTATTGTGAGAATAATACAAACGTCTGACAAAAGTGAAAAATGTAAATTTCCAATTTCAACCAAACATGCTAGAAATGCTCAAATTGCGCAAATAGGCCTACTGTAAGAATTTTACAAACGTCTGACAAAACTGAAAAATGTAAATTTCCAATTTCAACCAAACATGCTAAAAATGCTCCAATTGAGCTAATTAGCTTATTGTGAGAATATTACAAACGTCTGACAAAAGTGAAAAATGTAAATTTCCAATTTCAACCAAACATGCTAGAAATGCTCCAATTGAGCTAATTAGCTTATTGTGAGAATATTACAAACGTCTAACAAAATTGAAAAATGTAAATTTCCAATTTCAACCAAACGTGCTAGAAATGCTCCAATTGAGCTAATTAGCTTATTGTGAGAATATTACAAACGTCTGACAAAAGTGAAAAATGTAAATTTCCAATTTCAACCAAACATGCTAGAAATGCTCCAATTGAGCTAATTAGCTTATTGAGAGAATATTGCAATTGTTTGACAAAAGTGAAAAATGTAAATTTCTAATTTCAACCAGACATGCTAGAAATGCTCCATTTGAGCTAATTAGCTTATTGAGAGAATATTGCAATTGTTTGACAAAAGTGAAAAATGTAAATTTCCAATTTCAACCAAACGTGCTAGAAATGCTCCAATTGAGCTAATTAGCTTATTGTGAGAATATTACAAACGTCTGACAAAAGTGAAAAATGTAAATTTCCAATTTCAACCAAACATGCTAGAAATGCTCCAATTGAGCTAATTAGCTTATTGTGAGAATATTGCAATTGTCTGACAAAAGTGAAAAATGTAAATTTCCAATTTCAACCAAACATGCTAGAAATGCTCCAATTGAGCTAATTAGCTTATTGTGAGAATATCACAAACGTCTAACAAAGTTGAAAAATGTAAATTTCCAATTTCAACCAAACATGCTAGAAATGCTCCAATTGAGCTAATTAGTTTATTGTGAGAATAATGCAATTGTCTGACAAAAGTGAAAAATGTAAATTTCCAATTTCAACCAAACGTGCTAGAAATGCTCCAATTGAGCTAATTAGCTTATTGTGAGAATATTACAAACGTCTGACAAAAGTGAAAAATGTAAATTTCCAATTTCAACCAAACATGCTAGAAATGCTCCAATTAAGCTAATTAGCTTATTGAGAGAATATTGCAATTGTTTGACAAAAGTGAAAAATGTAAATTTCCAAATTCAACCAAACATGCTAGAAATGCTCCAATTGAGCTAATTAGCTTATTGAGAGAATATTGCAATTGTTTGACAAAAGTGAAAAATGTAAATTTCCAATTTCAACCAAACGTGCTAGAAATGCTCCAATTGAGCTAATTAGCTTATTGTGAGAATATTACAAACGTCTGACAAAAGTGAAAAATGTAAATTTCCAATTTCAACCAAACATGCTAGAAATGCTCCAATTGAGCTAATTAGCTTATTGTGAGAATATTGCAATTGTCTGACAGAAGTGAAAAATGTAAATTTCCAATTTCAACCAAACATGCTAGAAATGCTCCAATTGAGCTAATTAGCTTATTGTGAGAATATTACAAACGTCTAACAAAATTGAAAAATGTAAATTTCCAATTTCAACCAAACATGCTAGAAATGCTCCAATTTAGCTAATTAGCTTATTGTGAGAATATTACAAACGTCTGACAACACTGAAAAATGTAAATTTCCAATTTCAACCAAACATGCTAGAAATGCTCCAATTGAGCTAATTAGCTTATTGTGAGAATATTGCAATTGTCTGACAAAAGTGAAAAAAGTAAAGTTCCAATTTCAACCAAACATGCTAGAAATGCTCAAATTGCGCAAATAAGCCTACTGTAAGAATTTTACAAACGTCTGACAAAACTGAAAAATGTAAATTTCCAATTTCAACCAAACATGCTAAAATTGCTCCAATTGAGCTAATTAGCTTATTGTGAGAATAATACAAACGTCTGACAAAAGTTAAAAATGTAAATTTCCAATTTCAACCAAACATGCTAGAAATGCTCAAATTGCGCAAATAAGCCTACTGTAAGAATTTTACAAACGTCTGACAAAACTGAAAAATGTAAATTTCCAATTTCAACCAAACATGCTAAAATTGCTCCAATTGAGCTAATTAGCTTATTGTGAGAATATTACAAACGTCTGACAAAAGTGAAAAATGTAAATTTCCAATTTCAACCAAACATGCTAGAAATGCTCCAATTGAGCTAATTAGCTTATTGTGAGAATATTACAAACGTCTAACAAAATTGAAAAATGTAAATTTCCAATTTCAACCAAACGTGCTAGAAATGCTCCAATTGAGCTAATTAGCTTATTGTGAGAATATTACAAACGTCTGACAAAAGTGAAAAATGTAAATTTCCAATTTCAACCAAACATGCTAGAAATGCTCCAATTGAGCTAATTAGCTTATTGAGAGAATATTGCAATTGTTTGACAAAAGTGAAAAATGTAAATTTCTAATTTCAACCAGACATGCTAGAAATGCTCCATTTGAGCTAATTAGCTTATTGAGAGAATATTGCAATTGTTTGACAAAAGTGAAAAATGTAAATTTCCAATTTCAACCAAACGTGCTAGAAATGCTCCAATTGAGCTAATTAGCTTATTGTGAGAATATTACAAACGCCTGACAAAAGTGAAAAATGTAAATTTCCAATTTCAACCAAACATGCTAGAAATGCTCCAATTGAGCTAATTAGCTTATTGTGAGAATATTGCAATTGTCTGACAAAAGTGAAAAATGTAAATTTCCAATTTCAACCAAACATGCTAGAAATGCTCCAATTGAGCTAATTAGCTTATTGTGAGAATATCACAAACGCCTAACAAAGTTGAAAAATGTAAATTTCCAATTTCAACCAAACATGCTAGAAATGCTCAAATTGCGCAAATAAGCCTACTGTAAGAATTTTACAAACGTCTGACAAAACTGAAAAATGTAAATTTCCAATTTCAACCAAACATGCTAAAAATGCTCCAATTGAGCTAATTAGCTTATTGTGAGAATATTACAAACGTCTGACAAAAGTGAAAAATTTAAATTTCCAATTTCAACCAAACATGCTAGAAATGCTCCAATTGAGCTAATTAGCTTATTGTGAGAATATTACAAACGTCTAACAAAATTGAAAAATGTAAATTTCCAATTTCAACCAAACATGCTAGAAATGCTCAAATTGCGCAAATAAGCCTACTGTAAGAATTTTACAAACGTCTGACAAAACTGAAAAATGTAAATTTCCAATTTCAACCAAACATGCTAAAAATGCTCCAATTGAGCTAATTAGCTTATTGTGAGAATATTACAAACGTCTGACAAAAGTGAAAAATTTAAATTTCCAATTTCAACCAAACATGCTAGAAATGCTCCAATTGAGCTAATTAGCTTATTGTGAGAATATTACAAACGTCTAACAAAATTGAAAAATGTAAATTTCCAATTTCAACCAAACGTGCTAGAAATGCTCCAATTGAGCTAATTAGCTTATTGTGAGAATATTACAAACGTCTGACAAAAGTGAAAAATGTAAATTTCCAATTTCAACCAAACATGCTAGAAATGCTCCAATTGAGCTAATTAGCTTATTGAGAGAATATTGCAATTGTTTGACAAAAGTGAAAAATGTAAATTTCTAATTTCAACCAGACATGCTAGAAATGCTCCATTTGAGCTAATTAGCTTATTGAGAGAATATTGCAATTGTTTGACAAAAGTGAAAAATGTAAATTTCCAATTTCAACCAAACGTGCTAGAAATGCTCCAATTGAGCTAATTAGCTTATTGTGAGAATATTACAAACGTCTGACAAAAGTGAAAAATGTAAATTTCCAATTTCAACCAAACATGCTAGAAATGCTCCAATTGAGCTAATTAGCTTATTGTGAGAATATTGCAATTGTCTGACAAAAGTGAAAAATGTAAATTTCCAATTTCAACCAAACATGCTAGAAATGCTCCAATTGAGCTAATTAGCTTATTGTGAGAATATCACAAACGTCTAACAAAGTTGAAAAATGTAAATTTCCAATTTCAACCAAACATGCTAGAAATGCTCCAATTGAGCTAATTAGCTTATTGTGAGAATATTGCAATTGTCTGACAGAAGTGAAAAATGTAAATTTGCAATTTCAACCAAACATGCTAGAAATGCTCCAATTAAGCTAATTAGCTTATTGTGAGAATATTACAAACGTCTGACAACACTGAAAAATGTAAATTTCCAATTTCAACCAAACGTGCTAGAAATGCTCCAATTGAGCTAATTAGCTTATTGTGAGAATATTACAAACGTCTGACAAAAGTGAAAAATGTAAATTTCCAATTTCAACCAAACATGCTAGAAATGCTCCAATTAAGCTAATTAGCTTATTGAGAGAATATTGCAATTGTTTGACAAAAGTGAAAAATGTAAATTTCCAATTTCAACCAAACATGCTAGAAATGCTCCAATTGAGCTAATTAGCTTATTGAGAGAATATTGCAATTGTTTGACAAAAGTGAAAAATGTAAATTTCCAATTTCAACCAAACGTGCTAGAAATGCTCCAATTGAGCTAATTAGCTTATTGTGAGAATATTACAAACGTCTGACAAAAGTGAAAAATGTAAATTTCCAATTTCAACCAAACATGCTAGAAATGCTCCAATTGAGCTAATTAGCTTATTGAGAGAATATTGCAATTGTTTGACAAAAGTGAAAAATGTAAATTTCTAATTTCAACCAAACATGCTAGAAATGCTCCAATTGAGCTAATTAGCTTATTGAGAGAATATTGCAATTGTTTGACAAAAGTGAAAAATGTAAATTTCCAATTTCAACCAAACGTGCTAGAAATGCTCCAATTGAGCTAATTAGCTTATTGTGAGAATATTACAAACGTCTGACAACACTGAAAAATGTAAATTTCCAATTTCAACCAAACATGCTAGAAATGCTCCAATTGAGCAAATTAGCTTATTGTGAGAATAATGCAATTGTCTGACAAAAGTGAAAAATGTAAATTTCCAATTTCAACCAAACGTGCTAGAAATGCTCCAATTGAGCTAATTAGCTTATTGTGAGAATATTACAAACGTCTGACAAAAGTGAAAAATGTAAATTTCCAATTTCAACCAAACATGCTAGAAATGCTCCAATTAAGCTAATTAGCTTATTGAGAGAATATTGCAATTGTTTGACAAAAGTGAAAAATGTAAATTTCCAAATTCAACCAAACATGCTAGAAATGCTCCAATTGAGCTAATTAGCTTATTGAGAGAATATTGCAATTGTTTGACAAAAGTGAAAAATGTAAATTTCCAATTTCAACCAAACGTGCTAGAAATGCTCCAATTGAGCTAATTAGCTTATTGTGAGAATATTACAAACGTCTGACAAAAGTGAAAAATGTAAATTTCCAATTTCAACCAAACATGCTAGAAATGCTCCAATTGAGCTAATTAGCTTATTGTGAGAATATTGCAATTGTCTGACAAAAGTGAAAAATGTAAATTTCCAATTTCAACCAAACATGCTAGAAATGCTCCAATTGAGCTAATTAGCTTATTGTGAGAATATTACAAACGTCTAACAAAATTGAAAAATGTAAATTTCCAATTTCAACCAAACATGCTAGAAATGCTCCAATTTAGCTAATTAGCTTATTGTGAGAATATTACAAACGTCTGACAACACTGAAAAATGTAAATTTCCAATTTCAACCAAACATGCTAGAAATGCTCCAATTGAGCTAATTAGCTTATTGTGAGAATATTGCAATTGTCTGACAAAAGTGAAAAAAGTAAATTTCCAATTTCAACCAAACATGCTAGAAATGCTCAAATTGCGCAAATAAGCCTACTGTAAGAATTTTACAAACGTCTGACAAAACTGAAAAATGTAAATTTCCAATTTCAACCAAACATGCTAAAATTGCTCCAATTGAGCTAATTAGCTTATTGTGAGAATAATACAAACGTCTGACAAAAGTGAAAAATGTAAATTTCCAATTTCAACCAAACATGCTAGAAATGCTCAAATTGCGCAAATAAGCCTACTGTAAGAATTTTACAAACGTCTGACAAAACTGAAAAATGTAAATTTCCAATTTCAACCAAACATGCTAAAAATGCTCCAATTGAGCTAATTAGCTTATTGTGAGAATATTACAAACGTCTGACAAAAGTGAAAAATGTAAATTTCCAATTTCAACCAAACATGCTAGAAATGCTCCAATTGAGCTAATTAGCTTATTGTGAGAATATTACAAACGTCTAACAAAATTGAAAAATGTAAATTTCCAATTTCAACCAAACGTGCTAGAAATGCTCCAATTGAGCTAATTAGCTTATTGTGAGAATATTACAAACGTCTGACAAAAGTGAAAAATGTAAATTTCCAATTTCAACCAAACATGCTAGAAATGCTCCAATTGAGCTAATTAGCTTATTGAGAGAATATTGCAATTGTTTGACAAAAGTGAAAAATGTAAATTTCTAATTTCAACCAGACATGCTAGAAATGCTCCATTTGAGCTAATTAGCTTATTGAGAGAATATTGCAATTGTTTGACAAAAGTGAAAAATGTAAATTTCCAATTTCAACCAAACGTGCTAGAAATGCTCCAATTGAGCTAATTAGCTTATTGTGAGAATATTACAAACGTCTGACAAAAGTGAAAAATGTAAATTTCCAATTTCAACCAAACATGCTAGAAATGCTCCAATTGAGCTAATTAGCTTATTGTGAGAATATTGCAATTGTCTGACAAAAGTGAAAAATGTAAATTTCCAATTTCAACCAAACATGCTAGAAATGCTCCAATTGAGCTAATTAGCTTATTGTGAGAATATCACAAACGTCTAACAAAGTTGAAAAATGTAAATTTCCAATTTCAACCAAACATGCTAGAAATGCTCCAATTGAGCTAATTAGCTTATTGTGAGAATATTGCAATTGTCTGACAGAAGTGAAAAATGTAAATTTGCAATTTCAACCAAACATGCTAGAAATGCTCCAATTAAGCTAATTAGCTTATTGTGAGAATATTACAAACGTCTGACAACACTGAAAAATGTAAATTTCCAATTTCAACCGAAGGTGCTAGAAATGCTCCAATTGAGCTAATTAGCTTATTGTGAGAATATTGCAATTGTCTGACAAAAGTGAAAAATGTAAATTTCCAATTTCAACCAAACATGCTAGAAATGCTCCAATTGAGCTAATTAGCTTATTGTGAGAATATTGCAATTGTCTGACAGAAGTGAAAAATGTAAATTTGCAATTTCAACCAAACATGCTAGAAATGCTCCAATTTAGCTAATTAGCTTATTGTGAGAATATTACAAACGTCTGACAACACTGAAAAATGTAAATTTCCAATTTCAACCAAACATGCTAGAAATGCTCCAATTGAGCTAATTAGCTTATTGTGAGAATATTGCAATTGTCTGACAAAAGTGAAAAAAGTAAATTTCCAATTTCAACCAAACATGCTAGAAATGCTCAAATTGCGCAAATAAGCCTACTGTAAGAATTTTACAAACGTCTGACAAAACTGAAAAATGTAAATTTCCAATTTCAACCCAACATGCTAAAATTGCTCCAATTGAGCTAATTAGCTTATTGTGAGAATATTACAAACGTCTGACAAAAGTGAAAAATGTAAATTTCCAATTTCAACCAAACATGCTAGAAATGCTCCAATTGAGCTAATTAGCTTATTGTGAGAATATTGCAATTGTCTGACAAAAGTGAAAAATGTAAATTTCCAATTTCAACCAAACATGCTAGAAATGCTCCAATTGAGCTAATTAGCTTATTGTGAGAATATAACAAACGTCTAACAAAATTGAAAAATGTAAATTTCCAATTTCAACCAAACATGCTAGAAATGCTCCAATTGAGCTAATTAGCTTATTGTGAGAATATTGCAATTGTCTGACAAAAGTGAAAAATGTAAATTTCTAATTTCAACCAAACATGCTAGAAATGCTCCAATTTAGCTACTTAGCTTATTGTGAGAATATTACAAACGTCTGACAACACTGAAAAATGTAAATTTCCAATTTCAACCGAAGGTGCTAGAAATGCTCCAATTGAGCTAATTAGCTTATTGTGAGAATATTGCAATTGTCTGACAAAAGTGAAAAATGTAAATTTCCAATTTCAACCAAACGTGCTAGAAATGCTCCAATTGAGCTAATTAGCTTATTGTGAGAATATTACAAACGTCTGACAAAAGTGAAAAATGTAAATTTCCAATTTCAACCAAACATGCTAGAAATGCTCAAATTGCGCAAATAAGCCTACTGTAAGAATTTTACAAACGTCTGACAAAACTGAAAAATGTAAATTTCCAATTTCAACCAAACATGCTAAAATTGCTCCAATTGAGCTAATTAGCTTATTGTGAGAATAATACAAACGTCTGACAAAAGTGAAAAATGTAAATTTCCAATTTCAACCAAACATGCTAGAAATGCTCAAATTGCGCAAATAGGCCTACTGTAAGAATTTTACAAACGTCTGACAAAACTGAAAAATGTAAATTTCCAATTTCAACCAAACATGCTAAAAATGCTCCAATTGAGCTAATTAGCTTATTGTGAGAATATTACAAACGTCTGACAAAAGTGAAAAATGTAAATTTCCAATTTCAACCAAACATGCTAGAAATGCTCCAATTGAGCTAATTAGCTTATTGTGAGAATATTACAAACGTCTAACAAAATTGAAAAATGTAAATTTCCAATTTCAACCAAACGTGCTAGAAATGCTCCAATTGAGCTAATTAGCTTATTGTGAGAATATTACAAACGTCTGACAAAAGTGAAAAATGTAAATTTCCAATTTCAACCAAACATGCTAGAAATGCTCCAATTGAGCTAATTAGCTTATTGAGAGAATATTGCAATTGTTTGACAAAAGTGAAAAATGTAAATTTCTAATTTCAACCAGACATGCTAGAAATGCTCCATTTGAGCTAATTAGCTTATTGAGAGAATATTGCAATTGTTTGACAAAAGTGAAAAATGTAAATTTCCAATTTCAACCAAACGTGCTAGAAATGCTCCAATTGAGCTAATTAGCTTATTGTGAGAATATTACAAACGTCTGACAAAAGTGAAAAATGTAAATTTCCAATTTCAACCAAACATGCTAGAAATGCTCCAATTGAGCTAATTAGCTTATTGTGAGAATATTGCAATTGTCTGACAAAAGTGAAAAATGTAAATTTCCAATTTCAACCAAACATGCTAGAAATGCTCCAATTGAGCTAATTAGCTTATTGTGAGAATATCACAAACGTCTAACAAAGTTGAAAAATGTAAATTTCCAATTTCAACCAAACATGCTAGAAATGCTCCAATTGAGCTAATTAGCTTATTGTGAGAATATTGCAATTGTCTGACAGAAGTGAAAAATGTAAATTTGCAATTTCAACCAAACATGCTAGAAATGCTCCAATTAAGCTAATTAGCTTATTGTGAGAATATTACAAACGTCTGACAACACTGAAAAATGTAAATTTCCAATTTCAACCAAACGTGCTAGAAATGCTCCAATTGAGCTAATTAGCTTATTGTGAGAATATTACAAACGTCTGACAAAAGTGAAAAATGTAAATTTCCAATTTCAACCAAACATGCTAGAAATGCTCCAATTAAGCTAATTAGCTTATTGAGAGAATATTGCAATTGTTTGACAAAAGTGAAAAATGTAAATTTCCAATTTCAACCAAACATGCTAGAAATGCTCCAATTGAGCTAATTAGCTTATTGAGAGAATATTGCAATTGTTTGACAAAAGTGAAAAATGTAAATTTCCAATTTCAACCAAACGTGCTAGAAATGCTCCAATTGAGCTAATTAGCTTATTGTGAGAATATTACAAACGTCTGACAAAAGTGAAAAATGTAAATTTCCAATTTCAACCAAACATGCTAGAAATGCTCCAATTGAGCTAATTAGCTTCTTGAGAGAATATTGCAATTGTTTGACAAAAGTGAAAAATGTAAATTTCTAATTTCAACCAAACATGCTAGAAATGCTCCAATTGAGCTAATTAGCTTATTGAGAGAATATTGCAATTGTTTGACAAAAGTGAAAAATGTAAATTTCCAATTTCAAGCAAACGTGCTAGAAATGCTCCAATTGAGCTAATTAGCTTATTGTGAGAATATTACAAACGTCTGACAACACTGAAAAATGTAAATTTCCAATTTCAACCAAACATGCTAGAAATGCTCCAATTGAGCTAATTAGTTTATTGTGAGAATAATGCAATTGTCTGACAAAAGTGAAAAATGTAAATTTCCAATTTCAACCAAACGTGCTAGAAATGCTCCAATTGAGCTAATTAGCTTATTGTGAGAATATTACAAACGTCTGACAAAAGTGAAAAATGTAAATTTCCAATTTCAACCAAACATGCTAGAAATGCTCCAATTAAGCTAATTAGCTTATTGAGAGAATATTGCAATTGTTTGACAAAAGTGAAAAATGTAAATTTCCAAATTCAACCAAACATGCTAGAAATGCTCCAATTGAGCTAATTAGCTTATTGAGAGAATATTGCAATTGTTTGACAAAAGTGAAAAATGTAAATTTCCAATTTCAACCAAACGTGCTAGAAATGCTCCAATTGAGCTAATTAGCTTATTGTGAGAATATTACAAACGTCTGACAAAAGTGAAAAATGTAAATTTCCAATTTCAACCAAACATGCTAGAAATGCTCCAATTGAGCTAATTAGCTTATTGTGAGAATATTGCAATTGTCTGACAGAAGTGAAAAATGTAAATTTCCAATTTCAACCAAACATGCTAGAAATGCTCCAATTGAGCTAATTAGCTTATTGTGAGAATATTACAAACGTCTAACAAAATTGAAAAATGTAAATTTCCAATTTCAACCAAACATGCTAGAAATGCTCCAATTTAGCTAATTAGCTTATTGTGAGAATATTACAAACGTCTGACAACACTGAAAAATGTAAATTTCCAATTTCAACCAAACATGCTAGAAATGCTCCAATTGAGCTAATTAGCTTATTGTGAGAATATTGCAATTGTCTGACAAAAGTGAAAAAAGTAAAGTTCCAATTTCAACCAAACATGCTAGAAATGCTCAAATTGCGCAAATAAGCCTACTGTAAGAATTTTACAAACGTCTGACAAAACTGAAAAATGTAAATTTCCAATTTCAACCAAACATGCTAAAATTGCTCCAATTGAGCTAATTAGCTTATTGTGAGAATAATACAAACGTCTGACAAAAGTTAAAAATGTAAATTTCCAATTTCAACCAAACATGCTAGAAATGCTCAAATTGCGCAAATAAGCCTACTGTAAGAATTTTACAAACGTCTGACAAAACTGAAAAATGTAAATTTCCAATTTCAACCAAACATGCTAAAATTGCTCCAATTGAGCTAATTAGCTTATTGTGAGAATATTACAAACGTCTGACAAAAGTGAAAAATGTAAATTTCCAATTTCAACCAAACATGCTAGAAATGCTCCAATTGAGCTAATTAGCTTATTGTGAGAATATTACAAACGTCTAACAAAATTGAAAAATGTAAATTTCCAATTTCAACCAAACGTGCTAGAAATGCTCCAATTGAGCTAATTAGCTTATTGTGAGAATATTACAAACGTCTGACAAAAGTGAAAAATGTAAATTTCCAATTTCAACCAAACATGCTAGAAATGCTCCAATTGAGCTAATTAGCTTATTGAGAGAATATTGCAATTGTTTGACAAAAGTGAAAAATGTAAATTTCTAATTTCAACCAGACATGCTAGAAATGCTCCATTTGAGCTAATTAGCTTATTGAGAGAATATTGCAATTGTTTGACAAAAGTGAAAAATGTAAATTTCCAATTTCAACCAAACGTGCTAGAAATGCTCCAATTGAGCTAATTAGCTTATTGTGAGAATATTACAAACGCCTGACAAAAGTGAAAAATGTAAATTTCCAATTTCAACCAAACATGCTAGAAATGCTCCAATTGAGCTAATTAGCTTATTGTGAGAATATTGCAATTGTCTGACAGAAGTGAAAAATGTAAATTTGCAATTTCAACCAAACATGCTAGAAATGCTCCAATTTAGCTAATTAGCTTATTGTGAGAATATTACAAACGTCTGACAACACTGAAAAATGTAAATTTCCAATTTCAACCAAACATGCTAGAAATGCTCCAATTGAGCTAATTAGCTTATTGTGAGAATATTGCAATTGTCTGACAAAAGTGAAAAAAGTAAATTTCCAATTTCAACCAAACATGCTAGAAATGCTCAAATTGCGCAAATAAGCCTACTGTAAGAATTTTACAAACATCTGACAAAACTGAAAAATGTAAATTTCCAATTTCAACCCAACATGCTAAAATTGCTCCAATTGAGCTAATTAGCTTATTGTGAGAATATTACAAACGTCTGACAAAAGTGAAAAATGTAAATTTCCAATTTCAACCAAACATGCTAGAAATGCTCCAATTGAGCTAATTAGCTTATTGTGAGAATATTGCAATTGTCTGACAAAAGTGAAAAATGTAAATTTCCAATTTCAACCAAACATGCTAGAAATGCTCCAATTGAGCTAATTAGCTTATTGTGAGAATATAACAAACGTCTAACAAAATTGAAAAATGTAAATTTCCAATTTCAACCAAACATGCTAGAAATGCTCCAATTGAGCTAATTAGCTTATTGTGAGAATATTGCAATTGTCTGACAAAAGTGAAAAATGTAAATTTCTAATTTCAACCAAACATGCTAGAAATGCTCCAAATGAGCTAATTAGCTTATTGAGAAAATATTGCAATTGTCTGACAAAAGTGAAAAATGTAAATTTCCAATTTCAACCAAACATGCTAGAAATGCTCCAATTGAGCTAATTAGCTTATTGTGAGAATATAACAAACGTCTAACAAAATTGAAAAATGTAAATTTCCAATTTCAACCAAACATGCTAGAAATGCTCCAATTGAGCTAATTAGCTTATTGTGAGAATATTGCAATTGTCTGACAAAAGTGAAAAATGTAAATTTCTAATTTCAACCAAACATGCTAGAAATGCTCCAATTTAGCTACTTAGCTTATTGTGAGAATATTACAAACGTCTGACAACACTGAAAAATGTAAATTTCCAATTTCAACCGAAGGTGCTAGAAATGCTCCAATTGAGCTAATTAGCTTATTGTGAGAATATTGCAATTGTCTGACAAAAGTGAAAAATGTAAATTTCCAATTTCAACCAAACGTGCTAGAAATGCTCCAATTGAGCTAATTAGCTTATTGTGAGAATATTACAAACGTCTGACAAAAGTGAAAAATGTAAATTTCCAATTTCAACCAAACATGCTAGAAATGCTCAAATTGCGCAAATAAGCCTACTGTAAGAATTTTACAAACGTCTGACAAAACTGAAAAATGTAAATTTCCAATTTCAACCAAACATGCTAAAATTGCTCCAATTGAGCTAATTAGCTTATTGTGAGAATAATACAAACGTCTGACAAAAGTGAAAAATGTAAATTTCCAATTTCAACCAAACATGCTAGAAATGCTCAAATTGCGCAAATAGGCCTACTGTAAGAATTTTACAAACGTCTGACAAAACTGAAAAATGTAAATTTCCAATTTCAACCAAACATGCTAAAAATGCTCCAATTGAGCTAATTAGCTTATTGTGAGAATATTACAAACGTCTGACAAAAGTGAAAAATGTAAATTTCCAATTTCAACCAAACATGCTAGAAATGCTCCAATTGAGCTAATTAGCTTATTGTGAGAATATTACAAACGTCTAACAAAATTGAAAAATGTAAATTTCCAATTTCAACCAAACGTGCTAGAAATGCTCCAATTGAGCTAATTAGCTTATTGTGAGAATATTACAAACGTCTGACAAAAGTGAAAAATGTAAATTTCCAATTTCAACCAAACATGCTAGAAATGCTCCAATTGAGCTAATTAGCTTATTGAGAGAATATTGCAATTGTTTGACAAAAGTGAAAAATGTAAATTTCTAATTTCAACCAGACATGCTAGAAATGCTCCATTTGAGCTAATTAGCTTATTGAGAGAATATTGCAATTGTTTGACAAAAGTGAAAAATGTAAATTTCCAATTTCAACCAAACGTGCTAGAAATGCTCCAATTGAGCTAATTAGCTTATTGTGAGAATATTACAAACGTCTGACAAAAGTGAAAAATGTAAATTTCCAATTTCAACCAAACATGCTAGAAATGCTCCAATTGAGCTAATTAGCTTATTGTGAGAATATTGCAATTGTCTGACAAAAGTGAAAAATGTAAATTTCCAATTTCAACCAAACATGCTAGAAATGCTCCAATTGAGCTAATTAGCTTATTGTGAGAATATCACAAACGTCTAACAAAGTTGAAAAATGTAAATTTCCAATTTCAACCAAACATGCTAGAAATGCTCCAATTGAGCTAATTAGCTTATTGTGAGAATATTGCAATTGTCTGACAGAAGTGAAAAATGTAAATTTGCAATTTCAACCAAACATGCTAGAAATGCTCCAATTAAGCTAATTAGCTTATTGTGAGAATATTACAAACGTCTGACAACACTGAAAAATGTAAATTTCCAATTTCAACCAAACGTGCTAGAAATGCTCCAATTGAGCTAATTAGCTTATTGTGAGAATATTACAAACGTCTGACAAAAGTGAAAAATGTAAATTTCCAATTTCAACCAAACATGCTAGAAATGCTCCAATTAAGCTAATTAGCTTATTGAGAGAATATTGCAATTGTTTGACAAAAGTGAAAAATGTAAATTTCCAATTTCAACCAAACATGCTAGAAATGCTCCAATTGAGCTAATTAGCTTATTGAGAGAATATTGCAATTGTTTGACAAAAGTGAAAAATGTAAATTTCCAATTTCAACCAAACGTGCTAGAAATGCTCCAATTGAGCTAATTAGCTTATTGTGAGAATATTACAAACGTCTGACAAAAGTGAAAAATGTAAATTTCCAATTTCAACCAAACATGCTAGAAATGCTCCAATTGAGCTAATTAGCTTCTTGAGAGAATATTGCAATTGTTTGACAAAAGTGAAAAATGTAAATTTCTAATTTCAACCAAACATGCTAGAAATGCTCCAATTGAGCTAATTAGCTTATTGAGAGAATATTGCAATTGTTTGACAAAAGTGAAAAATGTAAATTTCCAATTTCAAGCAAACGTGCTAGAAATGCTCCAATTGAGCTAATTAGCTTATTGTGAGAATATTACAAACGTCTGACAACACTGAAAAATGTAAATTTCCAATTTCAACCAAACATGCTAGAAATGCTCCAATTGAGCTAATTAGTTTATTGTGAGAATAATGCAATTGTCTGACAAAAGTGAAAAATGTAAATTTCCAATTTCAACCAAACGTGCTAGAAATGCTCCAATTGAGCTAATTAGCTTATTGTGAGAATATTACAAATGTCTGACAAAAGTGAAAAATGTAAATTTCCAATTTCAACCAAACATGCTAGAAATGCTCCAATTAAGCTAATTAGCTTATTGAGAGAATATTGCAATTGTTTGACAAAAGTGAAAAATGTAAATTTCCAAATTCAACCAAACATGCTAGAAATGCTCCAATTGAGCTAATTAGCTTATTGAGAGAATATTGCAATTGTTTGACAAAAGTGAAAAATGTAAATTTCCAATTTCAACCAAACGTGCTAGAAATGCTCCAATTGAGCTAATTAGCTTATTGTGAGAATATTACAAACGTCTGACAAAAGTGAAAAATGTAAATTTCCAATTTCAACCAAACATGCTAGAAATGCTCCAATTGAGCTAATTAGCTTATTGTGAGAATATTGCAATTGTCTGACAGAAGTGAAAAATGTAAATTTCCAATTTCAACCAAACATGCTAGAAATGCTCCAATTGAGCTAATTAGCTTATTGTGAGAATATTACAAACGTCTAACAAAATTGAAAAATGTAAATTTCCAATTTCAACCAAACATACTAGAAATGCTCCAATTTAGCTAATTAGCTTATTGTGAGAATATTACAAACGTCTGACAACACTGAAAAATGTAAATTTCCAATTTCAACCAAACATGCTAGAAATGCTCCAATTGAGCTAATTAGCTTATTGTGAGAATATTGCAATTGTCTGACAAAAGTGAAAAAAGTAAAGTTCCAATTTCAACCAAACATGCTAGAAATGCTCAAATTGCGCAAATAAGCCTACTGTAAGAATTTTACAAACGTCTGACAAAACTGAAAAATGTAAATTTCCAATTTCAACCAAACATGCTAAAATTGCTCCAATTGAGCTAATTAGCTTATTGTGAGAATAATACAAACGTCTGACAAAAGTTAAAAATGTAAATTTCCAATTTCAACCAAACATGCTAGAAATGCTCAAATTGCGCAAATAAGCCTACTGTAAGAATTTTACAAACGTCTGACAAAACTGAAAAATGTAAATTTCCAATTTCAACCAAACATGCTAAAATTGCTCCAATTGAGCTAATTAGCTTATTGTGAGAATATTACAAACGTCTGACAAAAGTGAAAAATGTAAATTTCCAATTTCAACCAAACATGCTAGAAATGCTCCAATTGAGCTAATTAGCTTATTGTGAGAATATTACAAACGTCTAACAAAATTGAAAAATGTAAATTTCCAATTTCAACCAAACGTGCTAGAAATGCTCCAATTGAGCTAATTAGCTTATTGTGAGAATATTACAAACGTCTGACAAAAGTGAAAAATGTAAATTTCCAATTTCAACCAAACATGCTAGAAATGCTCCAATTGAGCTAATTAGCTTATTGAGAGAATATTGCAATTGTTTGACAAAAGTGAAAAATGTAAATTTCTAATTTCAACCAGACATGCTAGAAATGCTCCATTTGAGCTAATTAGCTTATTGAGAGAATATTGCAATTGTTTGACAAAAGTGAAAAATGTAAATTTCCAATTTCAACCAAACGTGCTAGAAATGCTCCAATTGAGCTAATTAGCTTATTGTGAGAATATTACAAACGCCTGACAAAAGTGAAAAATGTAAATTTCCAATTTCAACCAAACATGCTAGAAATGCTCCAATTGAGCTAATTAGCTTATTGTGAGAATATTGCAATTGTCTGACAAAAGTGAAAAATGTAAATTTCCAATTTCAACCAAACATGCTAGAAATGCTCCAATTGAGCTAATTAGCTTATTGTGAGAATATCACAAACGCCTAACAAAGTTGAAAAATGTAAATTTCCAATTTCAACCAAACATGCTAGAAATGCTCCAATTGAGCTAATTAGCTTATTGTGAGAATATTGCAATTGTCTGACAGAAGTGAAAAATGTAAATTTGCAATTTCAACCAAACATGCTAGAAATGCTCCAATTAAGCTAATTAGCTTATTGTGAGAATATTACAAACGTCTGACAACACTGAAAAATGTAAATTTCCAATTTCAACCGAAGGTGCTAGAAATGCTCCAATTGAGCTAATTAGCTTATTGTGAGAATATTGCAATTGTCTGACAAAAGTGAAAAATGTAAATTTCCAATTTCAACCAAACATGCTAGAAATGCTCCAATTGAGCTAATTAGCTTATTGTGAGAATATTGCAATTGTCTGACAGAAGTGAAAAATGTAAATTTGCAATTTCAACCAAACATGCTAGAAATGCTCCAATTTAGCTAATTAGCTTATTGTGAGAATATTACAAACGTCTGACAACACTGAAAAATGTAAATTTCCAATTTCAACCAAACATGCTAGAAATGCTCCAATTGAGCTAATTAGCTTATTGTGAGAATATTGCAATTGTCTGACAAAAGTGAAAAAAGTAAATTTCCAATTTCAACCAAACATGCTAGAAATGCTCAAATTGCGCAAATAAGCCTACTGTAAGAATTTTACAAACATCTGACAAAACTGAAAAATGTAAATTTCCAATTTCAACCCAACATGCTAAAATTGCTCCAATTGAGCTAATTAGCTTATTGTGAGAATATTACAAACGTCTGACAAAAGTGAAAAATGTAAATTTCCAATTTCAACCAAACATGCTAGAAATGCTCCAATTGAGCTAATTAGCTTATTGTGAGAATATTGCAATTGTCTGACAAAAGTGAAAAATGTAAATTTCCAATTTCAACCAAACATGCTAGAAATGCTCCAATTGAGCTAATTAGCTTATTGTGAGAATATAACAAACGTCTAACAAAATTGAAAAATGTAAATTTCCAATTTCAACCAAACATGCTAGAAATGCTCCAATTGAGCTAATTAGCTTATTGTGAGAATATTGCAATTGTCTGACAAAAGTGAAAAATGTAAATTTCCAATTTCAACCAAACATGCTAGAAATGCTCCAATTTAGCTACTTAGCTTATTGTGAGAATATTACAAACGTCTGACAACACTGAAAAATGTAAATTTCCAATTTCAACCGAAGGTGCTAGAAATGCTCCAATTGAGCTAATTAGCTTATTGTGAGAATATTGCAATTGTCTGACAAAAGTGAAAAATGTAAATTTCCAATTTCAACCAAACGTGCTAGAAATGCTCCAATTGAGCTAATTAGCTTATTGTGAGAATATTACAAACGTCTGACAAAAGTGAAAAATGTAAATTTCCAATTTCAACCAAACATGCTAGAAATGCTCCAATTGAGCTAATTAGCTTATTGTGAGAATATTACAAACGTCTAACAAAATTGAAAAATGTAAATTTCCAATTTCAACCAAACATGCTAGAAATGCTCCAATTGAGCTAATTAGCTTATTGTGAGAATATTGCAATTGTCTGACAGAAGTGAAAAATGTAAATTTGCAATTTCAACCAAACATGCTAGAAATGCTCAAATTGCGCAAATAAGCCTACTGTAAGAATTTTACAAACGTCTGACAAAACTGAAAAATGTAAATTTCCAATTTCAACCAAACATGCTAAAAATGCTCCAATTGAGCTAATTAGCTTATTGAGAGAATATTGCAATTGTTTGACAAAAGTGAAAAATGTAAATTTCCAATTTCAACCAAACGTGCTAGAAATGCTCCAATTGAGCTAATTAGCTTATTGTGAGAATATTACAAACGTCTGACAACACTGAAAAATGTAAATTTCCAATTTCAACCAAACATGCTAGAAATGCTCCAATTGAGCTAATTAGCTTATTGTGAGAATATCACAAACGTCTAACAAAGTTGAAAAATGTAAATTTCCAATTTCAACCAAACATGCTAGAAATGCTCCAATTGAGCTAATTAGCTTATTGTGAGAATATTGCAATTGTCTGACAGAAGTGAAAAATGTAAATTTGCAATTTCAACCAAACATGCTAGAAATGCTCCAATTAAGCTAATTAGCTTATTGTGAGAATATTACAAACGTCTGACAACACTGAAAAATGTAAATTTCCAATTTCAACCGAAGGTGCTAGAAATGCTCCAATTGAGCTAATTAGCTTATTGTGAGAATATTGCAATTGTCTGACAAAAGTGAAAAATGTAAATTTCCAATTTCAACCAAACATGCTAGAAATGCTCCAATTGAGCTAATTAGCTTATTGTGAGAATATTGCAATTGTCTGACAGAAGTGAAAAATGTAAATTTGCAATTTCAACCAAACATGCTAGAAATGCTCCAATTTAGCTAATTAGCTTATTGTGAGAATATTACAAACGTCTGACAACACTGAAAAATGTAAATTTCCAATTTCAACCAAACATGCTAGAAATGCTCCAATTGAGCTAATTAGCTTATTGTGAGAATATTGCAATTGTCTGACAAAAGTGAAAAAAGTAAATTTCCAATTTCAACCAAACATGCTAGAAATGCTCAAATTGCGCAAATAAGCCTACTGTAAGAATTTTACAAACGTCTGACAAAACTGAAAAATGTAAATTTCCAATTTCAACCCAACATGCTAAAATTGCTCCAATTGAGCTAATTAGCTTATTGTGAGAATATTACAAACGTCTGACAAAAGTGAAAAATGTAAATTTCCAATTTCAACCAAACATGCTAGAAATGCTCCAATTGAGCTAATTAGCTTATTGTGAGAATATTGCAATTGTCTGACAAAAGTGAAAAATGTAAATTTCCAATTTCAACCAAACATGCTAGAAATGCTCCAATTGAGCTAATTAGCTTATTGTGAGAATATAACAAACGTCTAACAAAATTGAAAAATGTAAATTTCCAATTTCAACCAAACATGCTAGAAATGCTCCAATTGAGCTAATTAGCTTATTGTGAGAATATTGCAATTGTCTGACAAAAGTGAAAAATGTAAATTTCCAATTTCAACCAAACATGCTAGAAATGCTCCAATTTAGCTACTTAGCTTATTGTGAGAATATTACAAACGTCTGACAACACTGAAAAATGTAAATTTCCAATTTCAACCGAAGGTGCTAGAAATGCTCCAATTGAGCTAATTAGCTTATTGTGAGAATATTGCAATTGTCTGACAAAAGTGAAAAATGTAAATTTCCAATTTCAACCAAACGTGCTAGAAATGCTCCAATTGAGCTAATTAGCTTATTGTGAGAATATTACAAACGTCTGACAAAAGTGAAAAATGTAAATTTCCAATTTCAACCAAACATGCTAGAAATGCTCAAATTGCGCAAATAAGCCTACTGTAAGAATTTTACAAACGTCTGACAAAACTGAAAAATGTAAATTTCCAATTTCAACCAAACATGCTAAAATTGCTCCAATTGAGCTAATTAGCTTATTGTGAGAATAATACAAACGTCTGACAAAAGTGAAAAATGTAAATTTCCAATTTCAACCAAACATGCTAGAAATGCTCAAATTGCGCAAATAGGCCTACTGTAAGAATTTTACAAACGTCTGACAAAACTGAAAAATGTAAATTTCCAATTTCAACCAAACATGCTAAAAATGCTCCAATTGAGCTAATTAGCTTATTGTGAGAATATTACAAACGTCTGACAAAAGTGAAAAATGTAAATTTCCAATTTCAACCAAACATGCTAGAAATGCTCCAATTGAGCTAATTAGCTTATTGTGAGAATATTACAAACGTCTAACAAAATTGAAAAATGTAAATTTCCAATTTCAACCAAACGTGCTAGAAATGCTCCAATTGAGCTAATTAGCTTATTGTGAGAATATTACAAACGTCTGACAAAAGTGAAAAATGTAAATTTCCAATTTCAACCAAACATGCTAGAAATGCTCCAATTGAGCTAATTAGCTTATTGAGAGAATATTGCAATTGTTTGACAAAAGTGAAAAATGTAAATTTCTAATTTCAACCAGACATGCTAGAAATGCTCCATTTGAGCTAATTAGCTTATTGAGAGAATATTGCAATTGTTTGACAAAAGTGAAAAATGTAAATTTCCAATTTCAACCAAACGTGCTAGAAATGCTCCAATTGAGCTAATTAGCTTATTGTGAGAATATTACAAACGTCTGACAAAAGTGAAAAATGTAAATTTCCAATTTCAACCAAACATGCTAGAAATGCTCCAATTGAGCTAATTAGCTTATTGTGAGAATATTGCAATTGTCTGACAAAAGTGAAAAATGTAAATTTCCAATTTCAACCAAACATGCTAGAAATGCTCCAATTGAGCTAATTAGCTTATTGTGAGAATATCACAAACGTCTAACAAAGTTGAAAAATGTAAATTTCCAATTTCAACCAAACATGCTAGAAATGCTCCAATTGAGCTAATTAGCTTATTGTGAGAATATTGCAATTGTCTGACAAAAGTGAAAAAAGTAAAGTTCCAATTTCAACCAAACATGCTAGAAATGCTCAAATTGCGCAAATAAGCCTACTGTAAGAATTTTACAAACGTCTGACAAAACTGAAAAATGTAAATTTCCAATTTCAACCAAACATGCTATAATTGCTCCAATTGAGCTAATTAGCTTATTGTGAGAATAATACAAACGTCTGACAAAAGTTAAAAATGTAAATTTCCAATTTCAACCAAACATGCTAGAAATGCTCAAATTGCGCAAATAAGCCTACTGTAAGAATTTTACAAACGTCTGACAAAACTGAAAAATGTAAATTTCCAATTTCAACCAAACATGCTAGAAATGCTCCAATTGAGCTAATTAGCTTATTGAGAGAATATTGCAATTGTTTGACAAAAGTGAAAAATGTAAATTTCCAATTTCAACCAAACGTGCTAGAAATGCTCCAATTGAGCTAATTAGCTTATTGTGAGAATATTACAAACGTCTGACAAAAGTGAAAAATGTAAATTTCCAATTTCAACCAAACATGCTAGAAATGCTCCAATTGAGCTAATTAGCTTCTTGAGAGAATATTGCAATTGTTTGACAAAAGTGAAAAATGTAAATTTCTAATTTCAACCAAACATGCTAGAAATGCTCCAATTGAGCTAATTAGCTTATTGAGAGAATATTGCAATTGTTTGACAAAAGTGAAAAATGTAAATTTCCAATTTCAAGCAAACGTGCTAGAAATGCTCCAATTGAGCTAATTAGCTTATTGTGAGAATATTACAAACGTCTGACAACACTGAAAAATGTAAATTTCCAATTTCAACCAAACATGCTAGAAATGCTCCAATTGAGCTAATTAGTTTATTGTGAGAATAATGCAATTGTCTGACAAAAGTGAAAAATGTAAATTTCCAATTTCAACCAAACGTGCTAGAAATGCTCCAATTGAGCTAATTAGCTTATTGTGAGAATATTACAAACGTCTGACAAAAGTGAAAAATGTAAATTTCCAATTTCAACCAAACATGCTAGAAATGCTCCAATTAAGCTAATTAGCTTATTGAGAGAATATTGCAATTGTTTGACAAAAGTGAAAAATGTAAATTTCCAAATTCAACCAAACATGCTAGAAATGCTCCAATTGAGCTAATTAGCTTATTGAGAGAATATTGCAATTGTTTGACAAAAGTGAAAAATGTAAATTTCCAATTTCAACCAAACGTGCTAGAAATGCTCCAATTGAGCTAATTAGCTTATTGTGAGAATATTACAAACGTCTGACAAAAGTGAAAAATGTAAATTTCCAATTTCAACCAAACATGCTAGAAATGCTCCAATTGAGCTAATTAGCTTATTGTGAGAATATTGCAATTGTCTGACAGAAGTGAAAAATGTAAATTTCCAATTTCAACCAAACATGCTAGAAATGCTCCAATTGAGCTAATTAGCTTATTGTGAGAATATTACAAACGTCTAACAAAATTGAAAAATGTAAATTTCCAATTTCAACCAAACATACTAGAAATGCTCCAATTTAGCTAATTAGCTTATTGTGAGAATATTACAAACGTCTGACAACACTGAAAAATGTAAATTTCCAATTTCAACCAAACATGCTAGAAATGCTCCAATTGAGCTAATTAGCTTATTGTGAGAATATTGCAATTGTCTGACAAAAGTGAAAAAAGTAAAGTTCCAATTTCAACCAAACATGCTAGAAATGCTCAAATTGCGCAAATAAGCCTACTGTAAGAATTTTACAAACGTCTGACAAAACTGAAAAATGTAAATTTCCAATTTCAACCAAACATGCTAAAATTGCTCCAATTGAGCTAATTAGCTTATTGTGAGAATAATACAAACGTCTGACAAAAGTTAAAAATGTAAATTTCCAATTTCAACCAAACATGCTAGAAATGCTCAAATTGCGCAAATAAGCCTACTGTAAGAATTTTACAAACGTCTGACAAAACTGAAAAATGTAAATTTCCAATTTCAACCAAACATGCTAAAATTGCTCCAATTGAGCTAATTAGCTTATTGTGAGAATATTACAAACGTCTGACAAAAGTGAAAAATGTAAATTTCCAATTTCAACCAAACATGCTAGAAATGCTCCAATTGAGCTAATTAGCTTATTGTGAGAATATTACAAACGTCTAACAAAATTGAAAAATGTAAATTTCCAATTTCAACCAAACGTGCTAGAAATGCTCCAATTGAGCTAATTAGCTTATTGTGAGAATATTACAAACGTCTGACAAAAGTGAAAAATGTAAATTTCCAATTTCAACCAAACATGCTAGAAATGCTCCAATTGAGCTAATTAGCTTATTGAGAGAATATTGCAATTGTTTGACAAAAGTGAAAAATGTAAATTTCTAATTTCAACCAGACATGCTAGAAATGCTCCATTTGAGCTAATTAGCTTATTGAGAGAATATTGCAATTGTTTGACAAAAGTGAAAAATGTAAATTTCCAATTTCAACCAAACGTGCTAGAAATGCTCCAATTGAGCTAATTAGCTTATTGTGAGAATATTACAAACGCCTGACAAAAGTGAAAAATGTAAATTTCCAATTTCAACCAAACATGCTAGAAATGCTCCAATTGAGCTAATTAGCTTATTGTGAGAATATTGCAATTGTCTGACAAAAGTGAAAAATGTAAATTTCCAATTTCAACCAAACATGCTAGAAATGCTCCAATTGAGCTAATTAGCTTATTGTGAGAATATCACAAACGCCTAACAAAGTTGAAAAATGTAAATTTCCAATTTCAACCAAACATGCTAGAAATGCTCCAATTGAGCTAATTAGCTTATTGTGAGAATATTGCAATTGTCTGACAGAAGTGAAAAATGTAAATTTGCAATTTCAACCAAACATGCTAGAAATGCTCCAATTAAGCTAATTAGCTTATTGTGAGAATATTACAAACGTCTGACAACACTGAAAAATGTAAATTTCCAATTTCAACCGAAGGTGCTAGAAATGCTCCAATTGAGCTAATTAGCTTATTGTGAGAATATTGCAATTGTCTGACAAAAGTGAAAAATGTAAATTTCCAATTTCAACCAAACATGCTAGAAATGCTCCAATTGAGCTAATTAGCTTATTGTGAGAATATTGCAATTGTCTGACAGAAGTGAAAAATGTAAATTTGCAATTTCAACCAAACATGCTAGAAATGCTCCAATTTAGCTAATTAGCTTATTGTGAGAATATTACAAACGTCTGACAACACTGAAAAATGTAAATTTCCAATTTCAACCAAACATGCTAGAAATGCTCCAATTGAGCTAATTAGCTTATTGTGAGAATATTGCAATTGTCTGACAAAAGTGAAAAAAGTAAATTTCCAATTTCAACCAAACATGCTAGAAATGCTCAAATTGCGCAAATAAGCCTACTGTAAGAATTTTACAAACATCTGACAAAACTGAAAAATGTAAATTTCCAATTTCAACCCAACATGCTAAAATTGCTCCAATTGAGCTAATTAGCTTATTGTGAGAATATTACAAACGTCTGACAAAAGTGAAAAATGTAAATTTCCAATTTCAACCAAACATGCTAGAAATGCTCCAATTGAGCTAATTAGCTTATTGTGAGAATATTGCAATTGTCTGACAAAAGTGAAAAATGTAAATTTCCAATTTCAACCAAACATGCTAGAAATGCTCCAATTGAGCTAATTAGCTTATTGTGAGAATATAACAAACGTCTAACAAAATTGAAAAATGTAAATTTCCAATTTCAACCAAACATGCTAGAAATGCTCCAATTGAGCTAATTAGCTTATTGTGAGAATATTGCAATTGTCTGACAAAAGTGAAAAATGTAAATTTCCAATTTCAACCAAACATGCTAGAAATGCTCCAATTTAGCTACTTAGCTTATTGTGAGAATATTACAAACGTCTGACAACACTGAAAAATGTAAATTTCCAATTTCAACCGAAGGTGCTAGAAATGCTCCAATTGAGCTAATTAGCTTATTGTGAGAATATTGCAATTGTCTGACAAAAGTGAAAAATGTAAATTTCCAATTTCAACCAAACGTGCTAGAAATGCTCCAATTGAGCTAATTAGCTTATTGTGAGAATATTACAAACGTCTGACAAAAGTGAAAAATGTAAATTTCCAATTTCAACCAAACATGCTAGAAATGCTCCAATTGAGCTAATTAGCTTATTGTGAGAATATTACAAACGTCTAACAAAATTGAAAAATGTAAATTTCCAATTTCAACCAAACATGCTAGAAATGCTCCAATTGAGCTAATTAGCTTATTGTGAGAATATTGCAATTGTCTGACAGAAGTGAAAAATGTAAATTTGCAATTTCAACCAAACATGCTAGAAATGCTCAAATTGCGCAAATAAGCCTACTGTAAGAATTTTACAAACGTCTGACAAAACTGAAAAATGTAAATTTCCAATTTCAACCAAACATGCTAAAAATGCTCCAATTGAGCTAATTAGCTTATTGAGAGAATATTGCAATTGTTTGACAAAAGTGAAAAATGTAAATTTCCAATTTCAACCAAACGTGCTAGAAATGCTCCAATTGAGCTAATTAGCTTATTGTGAGAATATTACAAACGTCTGACAACACTGAAAAATGTAAATTTCCAATTTCAACCAAACATGCTAGAAATGCTCCAATTGAGCTAATTAGCTTATTGTGAGAATATCACAAACGTCTAACAAAGTTGAAAAATGTAAATTTCCAATTTCAACCAAACATGCTAGAAATGCTCCAATTGAGCTAATTAGCTTATTGTGAGAATATTGCAATTGTCTGACAGAAGTGAAAAATGTAAATTTGCAATTTCAACCAAACATGCTAGAAATGCTCCAATTAAGCTAATTAGCTTATTGTGAGAATATTACAAACGTCTGACAACACTGAAAAATGTAAATTTCCAATTTCAACCGAAGGTGCTAGAAATGCTCCAATTGAGCTAATTAGCTTATTGTGAGAATATTGCAATTGTCTGACAAAAGTGAAAAATGTAAATTTCCAATTTCAACCAAACATGCTAGAAATGCTCCAATTGAGCTAATTAGCTTATTGTGAGAATATTGCAATTGTCTGACAGAAGTGAAAAATGTAAATTTGCAATTTCAACCAAACATGCTAGAAATGCTCCAATTTAGCTAATTAGCTTATTGTGAGAATATTACAAACGTCTGACAACACTGAAAAATGTAAATTTCCAATTTCAACCAAACATGCTAGAAATGCTCCAATTGAGCTAATTAGCTTATTGTGAGAATATTGCAATTGTCTGACAAAAGTGAAAAAAGTAAATTTCCAATTTCAACCAAACATGCTAGAAATGCTCAAATTGCGCAAATAAGCCTACTGTAAGAATTTTACAAACGTCTGACAAAACTGAAAAATGTAAATTTCCAATTTCAACCCAACATGCTAAAATTGCTCCAATTGAGCTAATTAGCTTATTGTGAGAATATTACAAACGTCTGACAAAAGTGAAAAATGTAAATTTCCAATTTCAACCAAACATGCTAGAAATGCTCCAATTGAGCTAATTAGCTTATTGTGAGAATATTGCAATTGTCTGACAAAAGTGAAAAATGTAAATTTCCAATTTCAACCAAACATGCTAGAAATGCTCCAATTGAGCTAATTAGCTTATTGTGAGAATATAACAAACGTCTAACAAAATTGAAAAATGTAAATTTCCAATTTCAACCAAACATGCTAGAAATGCTCCAATTGAGCTAATTAGCTTATTGTGAGAATATTGCAATTGTCTGACAAAAGTGAAAAATGTAAATTTCCAATTTCAACCAAACATGCTAGAAATGCTCCAATTTAGCTACTTAGCTTATTGTGAGAATATTACAAACGTCTGACAACACTGAAAAATGTAAATTTCCAATTTCAACCGAAGGTGCTAGAAATGCTCCAATTGAGCTAATTAGCTTATTGTGAGAATATTGCAATTGTCTGACAAAAGTGAAAAATGTAAATTTCCAATTTCAACCAAACGTGCTAGAAATGCTCCAATTGAGCTAATTAGCTTATTGTGAGAATATTACAAACGTCTGACAAAAGTGAAAAATGTAAATTTCCAATTTCAACCAAACATGCTAGAAATGCTCAAATTGCGCAAATAAGCCTACTGTAAGAATTTTACAAACGTCTGACAAAACTGAAAAATGTAAATTTCCAATTTCAACCAAACATGCTAAAATTGCTCCAATTGAGCTAATTAGCTTATTGTGAGAATAATACAAACGTCTGACAAAAGTGAAAAATGTAAATTTCCAATTTCAACCAAACATGCTAGAAATGCTCAAATTGCGCAAATAGGCCTACTGTAAGAATTTTACAAACGTCTGACAAAACTGAAAAATGTAAATTTCCAATTTCAACCAAACATGCTAAAAATGCTCCAATTGAGCTAATTAGCTTATTGTGAGAATATTACAAACGTCTGACAAAAGTGAAAAATGTAAATTTCCAATTTCAACCAAACATGCTAGAAATGCTCCAATTGAGCTAATTAGCTTATTGTGAGAATATTACAAACGTCTAACAAAATTGAAAAATGTAAATTTCCAATTTCAACCAAACGTGCTAGAAATGCTCCAATTGAGCTAATTAGCTTATTGTGAGAATATTACAAACGTCTGACAAAAGTGAAAAATGTAAATTTCCAATTTCAACCAAACATGCTAGAAATGCTCCAATTGAGCTAATTAGCTTATTGAGAGAATATTGCAATTGTTTGACAAAAGTGAAAAATGTAAATTTCTAATTTCAACCAGACATGCTAGAAATGCTCCATTTGAGCTAATTAGCTTATTGAGAGAATATTGCAATTGTTTGACAAAAGTGAAAAATGTAAATTTCCAATTTCAACCAAACGTGCTAGAAATGCTCCAATTGAGCTAATTAGCTTATTGTGAGAATATTACAAACGTCTGACAAAAGTGAAAAATGTAAATTTCCAATTTCAACCAAACATGCTAGAAATGCTCCAATTGAGCTAATTAGCTTATTGTGAGAATATTGCAATTGTCTGACAAAAGTGAAAAATGTAAATTTCCAATTTCAACCAAACATGCTAGAAATGCTCCAATTGAGCTAATTAGCTTATTGTGAGAATATCACAAACGTCTAACAAAGTTGAAAAATGTAAATTTCCAATTTCAACCAAACATGCTAGAAATGCTCCAATTGAGCTAATTAGCTTATTGTGAGAATATTGCAATTGTCTGACAAAAGTGAAAAAAGTAAAGTTCCAATTTCAACCAAACATGCTAGAAATGCTCAAATTGCGCAAATAAGCCTACTGTAAGAATTTTACAAACGTCTGACAAAACTGAAAAATGTAAATTTCCAATTTCAACCAAACATGCTATAATTGCTCCAATTGAGCTAATTAGCTTATTGTGAGAATAATACAAACGTCTGACAAAAGTTAAAAATGTAAATTTCCAATTTCAACCAAACATGCTAGAAATGCTCAAATTGCGCAAATAAGCCTACTGTAAGAATTTTACAAACGTCTGACAAAACTGAAAAATGTAAATTTCCAATTTCAACCAAACATGCTAAAATTGCTCCAATTGAGCTAATTAGCTTATTGTGAGAATATTACAAACGTCTGACAAAAGTGAAAAATGTAAATTTCCAATTTCAACCAAACATGCTAGAAATGCTCCAATTGAGCTAATTAGCTTATTGTGAGAATATTACAAACGTCTAACAAAATTGAAAAATGTAAATTTCCAATTTCAACCAAACGTGCTAGAAATGCTCCAATTGAGCTAATTAGCTTATTGTGAGAATATTACAAACGTCTGACAAAAGTGAAAAATGTAAATTTCCAATTTCAACCAAACATGCTAGAAATGCTCCAATTGAGCTAATTAGCTTATTGAGAGAATATTGCAATTGTTTGACAAAAGTGAAAAATGTAAATTTCTAATTTCAACCAGACATGCTAGAAATGCTCCATTTGAGCTAATTAGCTTATTGAGAGAATATTGCAATTGTTTGACAAAAGTGAAAAATGTAAATTTCCAATTTCAACCAAACATGCTAGAAATGCTCCAATTGAGCTAATTAGCTTATTGTGAGAATATCACAAACGTCTAACAAAGTTGAAAAATGTAAATTTCCAATTTCAACCAAACATGCTAGAAATGCTCCAATTGAGCTAATTAGCTTATTGTGAGAATATTGCAATTGTCTGACAGAAGTGAAAAATGTAAATTTGCAATTTCAACCAAACATGCTAGAAATGCTCCAATTAAGCTAATTAGCTTATTGTGAGAATATTACAAACGTCTGACAACACTGAAAAATGTAAATTTCCAATTTCAACCGAAGGTGCTAGAAATGCTCCAATTGAGCTAATTAGCTTATTGTGAGAATATTGCAATTGTCTGACAAAAGTGAAAAATGTAAATTTCCAATTTCAACCAAACATGCTAGAAATGTTCCAATTGAGCTAATTAGCTTATTGTGAGAATATTGCAATTGTCTGACAGAAGTGAAAAATGTAAATTTGCAATTTCAACCAAACATGCTAGAAATGCTCCAATTTAGCTAATTAGCTTATTGTGAGAATATTACAAACGTCTGACAACACTGAAAAATGTAAATTTCCAATTTCAACCAAACATGCTAGAAATGCTCCAATTGAGCTAATTAGCTTATTGTGAGAACTGACAACACTGAAAAATGTAAATTTCCAATTTCAACCAAACATGCTAGAAATGCTCCAATTGAGCTAATTAGCTTATTGTGAGAATATTGCAATTGTCTGACAAAAGTGAAAAAAGTAAATTTCCAATTTCAACCAAACATGCTAGAAATGCTCAAATTGCGCAAATAAGCCTACTGTAAGAATTTTACAAACGTCTGACAAAACTGAAAAATGTAAATTTCCAATTTCAACCAAACATGCTAAAATTGCTCCAATTGAGCTAATTAGCTTATTGTGAGAATATTACAAACGTCTGACAAAAGTGAAAAATGTAAATTTCCAATTTCAACCAAACATGCTAGAAATGCTCCAATTGAGCTAATTAGCTTATTGTGAGAATATTGCAATTGTCTGACAAAAGTGAAAAATGTAAATTTCCAATTTCAACCAAACATGCTAGAAATGCTCCAATTGAGCTAATTAGCTTATTGTGAGAATATAACAAACGTCTAACAAAATTGAAAAATGTAAATTTCCAATTTCAACCAAACATGCTAGAAATGCTCCAATTGAGCTAATTAGCTTATTGTGAGAATATTGCAATTGTCTGACAGAAGAGAAAAATGTAAATTTGCAATTTCAACCAAACATGCTAGAAATGCTCCAATTGAGCTACTTAGCTTATTGTGAGAATATTACAAACGTCTGACAACACTGAAAAATGTAAATTTCCAATTTCAACCGAAGGTGCTAGAAATGCTCAAATTGAGCTAATTAGCTTATTGTGAGAATATTGCAATTGTCTGACAAAAGTGAAAAATGTAAATTTCCAATTTCAACCAAACGTGCTAGAAATGCTCCAATTGAGCTAATTAGCTTATTGTGAGAATATTACAAACGTCTGACAAAAGTGAAAAATGTAAATTTCCAATTTCAACCAAACATGCTAGAAATGCTCCAATTGAGCTAATTAGCTTATTGTGAGAATATTACAAACGTCTAACAAAATTGAAAAATGTAAATTTCCAATTTCAACCAAACATGCTAGAAATGCTCCAATTTAGCTAATTAGCTTATTGTGAGAATATTGCAATTGTCTGACAGAAGTGAAAAATGTAAATTTGCAATTTCAACCAAACATGCTAGAAATGCTCAAATTGCGCAAATAAGCCTACTGTAAGAATTTTACAAACGTCTGACAAAACTGAAAAATGTAAATTTCCAATTTCAACCAAACATGCTAAAAATGCTCCAATTGAGCTAATTAGCTTATTGAGAGAATATTGCAATTGTTTGACAAAAGTGAAAAATGTAAATTTCCAATTTCAACCAAACGTGCTAGAAATGCTCCAATTGAGCTAATTAGCTTATTGTGAGAATATTACAAACGTCTGACAACACTGAAAAATGTAAATTTCCAATTTCAACCGAAGATGCTAGAAATGCTCCAATTGAGCTAATTAGCTTATTGTGAGAATAATGCAATTGTCTGACAAAAGTGAAAAATGTAAATTTCCAATTTCAACAAACGTGCTAGAAATGCTCCAATTGAGCTAATTAGCCTATTGTGAGAATATTACAAACGTCTGACAACACTGAAAAATGTAAATTTCCAATTTCAACCGAAGATGCTAGAAATGCTCCAATTGAGCTAATTAGCTTATTGTGAGAATATTACAAACGTCTGACAACACTGAAAAATGTAAATTTCCAATTTCAACCAAACATGCTAGAAACGCTCCAATTGAGCTAATTAGCTTATTGTGAGAATAATGCAATTGTCTGACAAAAGTGAAAAATGTAAATTTCCAATTTCAACCAAACGTGCTAGAAATGCTCCAATTGAGCTAATTAGCTTATTGTGAGAATATTACAAACGTCTGACAAAAGTGAAAAATGTAAATTTCCAATTTCAACCAAACATACTAGAAATGCTCCAATTAAGCTAATTAGCTTATTGAGAGAATATTGCAATTGTTTGACAAAAGTGAAAAATGTAAATTTCCAATTTCAACCAAACATGCTAGAAATGCTCCAATTGAGCTAATTAGCTTATTGAGAGAATATTGCAATTGTTTGACAAAAGTGAAAAATGTAAATTTCCAATTTCAACCAAACGTGCTAGAAATGCTCCAATTGAGCTAATTAGCTTATTGTGAGAATATTACAAACGTCTGACAAAAGTGAAAAATGCAAATTTCCAATTTCAACCAAACATGCTAGAAATGCTCCAATTGAGCTAATTAGCTTATTGAGAGAATATTGCAATTGTTTGACAAAAGTGAAAAATGTAAATTTCTAATTTCAACCAAACATGCTAGAAATGCTCCAATTGAGCTAATTAGCTTATTGAGAGAATATTGCAATTGTTTGACAAAAGTGAAAAATGTAAATTTCCAATTTCAACCAAACGTGCTAGAAATGCTCCAATTGAGCTAATTAGCTTATTGTGAGAATATTACAAACGTCTGACAACACTGAAAAATGTAAATTTCCAATTTCAACCAAACATGCTAGAAATGCTCCAATTGAGCTAATTAGCTTATTGTGAGAATAATGCAATTGTCTGACAAAAGTGAAAAATGTAAATTTCCAATTTCAACCAAACGTGCTAGAAATGCTCCAATTGAGCTAATTAGCTTATTGTGAGAATATTACAAACGTCTGACAAAAGTGAAAAATGTAAATTTCCAATTTCAACCAAACGTGCTAGAAATGCTCCGATTGAGCTAATTAGCTTATTGAGAGAATATTGCAATTGTTTGACAAAAGTGAAAAATGTAAATTTCCAATTTCAACCAAACATGCTAGAAATGCTCCAATTGAGCTAATTAGCTTATTGAGAGAATATTGCAATTGTTTGACAAAAGTGAAAAATGTAAATTTCCAATTTCAACCAAACGTGCTAGAAATGCTCCAATTGAGCTAATTAGCTTATTGTGAGAATATTACAAACGTCTGACAAAAGTGAAAAATGTAAATTTCCAATTTCAACCAAACATGCTAGAAATGCTCCAATTGAGCTAATTAGCTTATTGTGAGAATATTACAAACGTCTGACAACACTGAAAAATGTAAATTTCCAATTTCAACCGAAGGTGCTAGAAATGCTCTAATTGAGCTAATTAGCTTATTGAGAGAATATTGCAATTGTTTGACAAAAGTGAAAAATGTAAATTTCTAATTTCAACCAGACATGCTAGAAATGCTCCATTTGAGCTAATTAGCTTATTGAGAGAATATTGCAATTGTTTGACAAAAGTGAAAAATGTAAATTTCCAATTTCAACCAAACGTGCTAGAAATGCTCCAATTGAGCTAATTAGCTTATTGTGAGAATATTACAAACGTCTGACAACACTGAAAAATGTAAATTTCCAATTTCAACCAAACATGCTAGAAATGCTCCAATTGAGCTAATTAGCTTATTGTGAGAATAATGCAATTGTCTGACAAAAGTGAAAAATGTAAATTTCCAATTTCAACCAAACATGCTAGAAATGCTCCAATTGAGCTAATTAGCTTATTGTGAGAATATTGCAATTGTCTGACAGAAGTGAAAAATGTAAATTTGCAATTTCAACCAAACATGCTAGAAATGCTCCAATTTAGCTAATTAGCTTATTGTGAGAATATTACAAACGTCTGACAACACTGAAAAATGTAAATTTCCAATTTCAACCGAAGGTGCTAGAAATGCTCCAATTGAGCTAATTAGCTTATTGTGAGAATATTGCAATTGTCTGACAGAAGTGAAAAATGTAAATTTGCAATTTCAACCAAACATGCTAGAAATGCTCCAATTTAGCTAATTAGCTTATTGTGAGAATATTACAAACGTCTGACAACACTGAAAAATGTAAATTTCCAATTTCAACCAAACATGCTAGAAATGCTCCAATTGAGCTAATTAGCTTATTGTGAGAATATTGCAATTGTCTGACAAAAGTGAAAAAAGTAAATTTCCAATTTCAACCAAACATGCTAGAAATGCTCAAATTGCGCAAATAAGCCTACTGTAAGAATTTTACAAACGTCTGACAAAACTGAAAAATGTAAATTTCCAATTTCAACCAAACATGCTAAAATTGCTCCAATTGAGCTAATTAGCTTATTGTGAGAATATTACAAACGTCTGACAAAAGTGAAAAATGTAAATTTCCAATTTCAACCAAACATGCTAGAAATGCTCCAATTGAGCTAATTAGCTTATTGTGAGAATATTGCAATTGTCTGACAAAAGTGAAAAATGTAAATTTCCAATTTCAACCAAACATGCTAGAAATGCTCCAATTGAGCTAATTAGCTTATTGTGAGAATATAACAAACGTCTAACAAAATTGAAAAATGTAAATTTCCAATTTCAACCAAACATGCTAGAAATGCTCCAATTGAGCTAATTAGCTTATTGTGAGAATATTGCAATTGTCTGACAGAAGAGAAAAATGTAAATTTGCAATTTCAACCAAACATGCTAGAAATGCTCCAATTGAGCTACTTAGCTTATTGTGAGAATATTACAAACGTCTGACAACACTGAAAAATGTAAATTTCCAATTTCAACCGAAGGTGCTAGAAATGCTCAAATTGAGCTAATTAGCTTATTGTGAGAATATTGCAATTGTCTGACAAAAGTGAAAAATGTAAATTTCCAATTTCAACCAAACGTGCTAGAAATGCTCCAATTGAGCTAATTAGCTTATTGTGAGAATATTACAAACGTCTGACAAAAGTGAAAAATGTAAATTTCCAATTTCAACCAAACATGCTAGAAATGCTCCAATTGAGCTAATTAGCTTATTGTGAGAATATTACAAACGTCTAACAAAATTGAAAAATGTAAATTTCCAATTTCAACCAAACATGCTAGAAATGCTCCAATTTAGCTAATTAGCTTATTGTGAGAATATTGCAATTGTCTGACAGAAGTGAAAAATGTAAATTTGCAATTTCAACCAAACATGCTAGAAATGCTCAAATTGCGCAAATAAGCCTACTGTAAGAATTTTACAAACGTCTGACAAAACTGAAAAATGTAAATTTCCAATTTCAACCAAACATGCTAAAAATGCTCCAATTGAGCTAATTAGCTTATTGAGAGAATATTGCAATTGTTTGACAAAAGTGAAAAATGTAAATTTCCAATTTCAACCAAACGTGCTAGAAATGCTCCAATTGAGCTAATTAGCTTATTGTGAGAATATTACAAACGTCTGACAACACTGGAAAATGTAAATTTCCAATTTCAACCGAAGATGCTAGAAATGCTCCAATTGAGCTAATTAGCTTATTGTGAAAATATTGCAATTGTCTGACAAAAGTGAAAAATGTAAATTTCCAATTTCAACCAAACATGCTAGAAATGCTCCAATTGAGCTAATTAGCTTATTGTGAGAATATTGCAATTGTCTGACAGAAGTGAAAAATGTAAATTTGCAATTTCAACCAAACATGCTAGAAATGCTCCAATTTAGCTAATTAGCTTATTGTGAGAATATTACAAACGTCTGACAGCACTGAAAAATGTAAATTTCCAATTTCAACCAAACATGCTAGAAATGCTCCAATTGAGCTAATTAGCTTATTGTGAGAATATTGCAATTGTCTGACAAAAGTGAAAAAAGTAAATTTCCAATTTCAACCAAACATGCTAGAAATGCTCAAATTGCGCAAATAAGCCTACTGTAAGAATTTTACAAACGTCTGACAAAACTGAAAAATGTAAATTTCCAATTTCAACCAAACATGCTAAAATTGCTCCAATTGAGCTAATTAGCTTATTGTGAGAATATTACAAACGTCTGACAAAAGTGAAAAATGTAAATTTCCAATTTCAACCAAACATGCTAGAAATGCTCCAATTGAGCTAATTAGCTTATTGTGAGAATATTGCAATTGTCTGACAAAAGTGAAAAATGTAAATTTCCAATTTCAACCAAACATGCTAGAAATGCTCCAATTGAGCTAATTAGCTTATTGTGAGGATATAACAAACGTCTAACAAAATTGAAAAATGTAAATTTCCAATTTCAACCAAACATGCTAGAAATGCTCCAATTGAGCTAATTAGCTTATTGTGAGAATATTGCAATTGTCTGACAGAAGAGAAAAATGTAAATTTGCAATTTCAACCAAACATGCTAGAAATGCTCCAATTTAGCTACTTAGCTTATTGTGAGAATATTACAAACGTCTGACAACACTGAAAAATGTAAATTTCCAATTTCAACCGAAGGTGCTAGAAATGCTCCAATTGAGCTAATTAGCTTATTGTGAGAATATTGCAATTGTCTGACAAAAGTGAAAAATGTAAATTTCCAATTTCAACCAAACGTGCTAGAAATGCTCCAATTGAGCTAATTAGCTTATTGTGAGAATATTACAAACGTCTGACAAAAGTGAAAAATGTAAATTTCCAATTTCAACCAAACATGCTAGAAATGCTCCAATTGAGCTAATTAGCTTATTGTGAGAATATTACAAACGTCTAACAAAATTGAAAAATGTAAATTTCCAATTTCAACCAAACATGCTAGAAATGCTCCAATTGAGCTAATTAGCTTATTGTGAGAATATTGCAATTGTCTGACAGAAGTGAAAAATGTAAATTTGCAATTTCAACCAAACATGCTAGAAATGCTCAAATTGCGCAAATAAGCCTACTGTAAGAATTTTACAAACGTCTGACAAAACTGAAAAATGTAATTTCCAATTTCAACCAAACATGCTAAAAATGCTCCAATTGAGCTAATTAGCTTATTGAGAGAATATTGCAATTGTTTGACAAAAGTGAAAAATGTAAATTTCCAATTTCAACCAAACGTGCTAGAAATGCTCCAATTGAGCTAATTAGCTTATTGTGAGAATATTACAAACGTCTGACAACACTGAAAAATGTAAATTTCCAATTTCAACCGAAGATGCTAGAAATGCTCCAATTGAGCTAATTAGCTTATTGTGAGAATAATGCAATTGTCTGACAAAAGTGAAAAATGTAAATTTCCAATTTCAACAAACGTGCTAGAAATGCTCCAATTGAGCTAATTAGCCTATTGTGAGAATATTACAAACGTCTGACAACACTGAAAAATGTAAATTTCCAATTTCAACCGAAGATGCTAGAAATGCTCCAATTGAGCTAATTAGCTTATTGTGAGAATATTACAAACGTCTGACAACACTGAAAAATGTAAATTTCCAATTTCAACCAAACATGCTAGAAACGCTCCAATTGAGCTAATTAGCTTATTGTGAGAATAATGCAATTGTCTGACAAAAGTGAAAAATGTAAATTTCCAATTTCAACCAAACGTGCTAGAAATGCTCCAATTGAGCTAATTAGCTTATTGTGAGAATATTACAAACGTCTGACAAAAGTGAAAAATGTAAATTTCCAATTTCAACCAAACATACTAGAAATGCTCCAATTAAGCTAATTAGCTTATTGAGAGAATATTGCAATTGTTTGACAAAAGTGAAAAATGTAAATTTCCAATTTCAACCAAACATGCTAGAAATGCTCCAATTGAGCTAATTAGCTTATTGAGAGAATATTGCAATTGTTTGACAAAAGTGAAAAATGTAAATTTCCAATTTCAACCAAACGTGCTAGAAATGCTCCAATTGAGCTAATTAGCTTATTGTGAGAATATTACAAACGTCTGACAAAAGTGAAAAATGCAAATTTCCAATTTCAACCAAACATGCTAGAAATGCTCCAATTGAGCTAATTAGCTTATTGAGAGAATATTGCAATTGTTTGACAAAAGTGAAAAATGTAAATTTCTAATTTCAACCAAACATGCTAGAAATGCTCCAATTGAGCTAATTAGCTTATTGAGAGAATATTGCAATTGTTTGACAAAAGTGAAAAATGTAAATTTCCAATTTCAACCAAACGTGCTAGAAATGCTCCAATTGAGCTAATTAGCTTATTGTGAGAATATTACAAACGTCTGACAACACTGAAAAATGTAAATTTCCAATTTCAACCAAACATGCTAGAAATGCTCCAATTGAGCTAATTAGCTTATTGTGAGAATAATGCAATTGTCTGACAAAAGTGAAAAATGTAAATTTCCAATTTCAACCAAACGTGCTAGAAATGCTCCAATTGAGCTAATTAGCTTATTGTGAGAATATTACAAACGTCTGACAAAAGTGAAAAATGTAAATTTCCAATTTCAACCAAACGTGCTAGAAATGCTCCGATTGAGCTAATTAGCTTATTGAGAGAATATTGCAATTGTTTGACAAAAGTGAAAAATGTAAATTTCCAATTTCAACCAAACATGCTAGAAATGCTCCAATTGAGCTAATTAGCTTATTGAGAGAATATTGCAATTGTTTGACAAAAGTGAAAAATGTAAATTTCCAATTTCAACCAAACGTGCTAGAAATGCTCCAATTGAGCTAATTAGCTTATTGTGAGAATATTACAAACGTCTGACAACACTGAAAAATGTAAATTTCCAATTTCAACCGAAGGTGCTAGAAATGCTCTAATTGAGCTAATTAGCTTATTGTGAGAATATTGCAATTGTCTGACAAAAGTGAAAAATGTAAATTTCCAATTTCAACCAAACGTGCTAGAAATGCTCCAATTGAGCTAATTAGCTTATTGTGAGAATATTACAAACGTCTGACAAAAGTGAAAAATGTAAATTTCCAATTTCAACCAAACATGCTAGAAATGCTCCAATTGAGCTAATTAGCTTATTGTGAGAATATTACAAACGTCTAACAAAATTGAAAAATGTAAATTTCCAATTTCAACCAAACATGCTAGAAATGCTCCAATTTAGCTAATTAGCTTATTGTGAGAATATTGCAATTGTCTGACAGAAGTGAAAAATGTAAATTTGCAATTTCAACCAAACATGCTAGAAATGCTCAAATTGCGCAAATAAGCCTACTGTAAGAATTTTACAAACGTCTGACAAAACTGAAAAATGTAAATTTCCAATTTCAACCAAACATGCTAAAAATGCTCCAATTGAGCTAATTAGCTTATTGAGAGAATATTGCAATTGTTTGACAAAAGTGAAAAATGTAAATTTCCAATTTCAACCAAACGTGCTAGAAATGCTCCAATTGAGCTAATTAGCTTATTGTGAGAATATTACAAACGTCTGACAAAAGTGAAAAATGTAAATTTCCAATTTCAACCAAACATGCTAGAAATGCTCCAATTGAGCTAATTAGCTTATTGTGAGAATATTACAAACGTCTAACAAAATTGAAAAATGTAAATTTCCAATTTCAACCAAACATGCTAGAAATGCTCCAATTTAGCTAATTAGCTTATTGTGAGAATATTGCAATTGTCTGACAGAAGTGAAAAATGTAAATTTGCAATTTCAACCAAACATGCTAGAAATGCTCAAATTGCGCAAATAAGCCTACTGTAAGAATTTTACAAACGTCTGACAAAACTGAAAAATGTAAATTTCCAATTTCAACCAAACATGCTAAAAATGCTCCAATTGAGCTAATTAGCTTATTGAGAGAATATTGCAATTGTTTGACAAAAGTGAAAAATGTAAATTTCCAATTTCAACCAAACGTGCTAGAAATGCTCCAATTGAGCTAATTAGCTTATTGTGAGAATATTACAAACGTCTGACAACACTGGAAAATGTAAATTTCCAATTTCAACCGAAGATGCTAGAAATGCTCCAATTGAGCTAATTAGCTTATTGTGAAAATATTGCAATTGTCTGACAAAAGTGAAAAATGTAAATTTCCAATTTCAACCAAACATGCTAGAAATGCTCCAATTGAGCTAATTAGCTTATTGTGAAAATATTGCAATTGTCTGACAAAAGTGAAAAATGTAAATTTCCAATTTCAACCAAACGTGCTAGAAATGCTCCAATTGAGCTAATTAGCTTATTGTGAGAATATTACAAACGTCTGACAAAAGTGAAAAATGTAAATTTCCAATTTCAACCAAACATGCTAGAAATGCTCCAATTGAGCAAATTAGCTTATTGTGAGAATATTGCAATTGTCTGACAAAAGTGAAAAATGTAAATTTCCAATTTCAACCAAACATGCTAGAAATGCTCCAATTGAGCTAATTAGCTTATTGTGAGAATATTACAAACGTCTAACAAAATTGAAAAATGTAAATTTCCAATTTCAACCAAACATGCTAGAAATGCTCCAATTGAGCAAATTAGCTTATTGTGAGAATATTGCAATTGTCTGACAAAAGTGAAAAATGTAAATTTCCAATTTCAACCAAACATGCTAGAAATGCTCCAATTGAGCTAATTAGCTTATTGTGAGAATATTACAAACGTCTAACAAAATTGAAAAATGTAAATTTCCAATTTCAACCAAACATGCTAGAAATGCTCCAATTGAGCTAATTAGCTTATTGTGAGAATATTGCAATTGTCTGACAGAAGTGAAAAATGTAAATTTGCAATTTCAACCAAACATGCTAGAAATGCTCCAATTTAGCTAATTAGCTTATTGTGAGAATATTACAAACGTCTGACAACACTGAAAAATGTAAATTTCCAATTTCAACCAAACATGCTAGAAATGCTCCAATTGAGCTAATTAGCTTATTGTGAGAATATTGCAATTGTCTGACAAAAGTGAAAAAAGTAAATTTCCAATTTCAACCAAACATGCTAGAAATGCTCAAATTGCGCAAATAAGCCTACTGTAAGAATTTTACAAACGTCTGACAAAACTGAAAAATGTAAATTTCCAATTTCAACCAAACATGCTAAAATTGCTCCAATTGAGCTAATTAGCTTATTGTGAGAATATTACAAACGTCTGACAAAAGTGAAAAATGTAAATTTCCAATTTCAACCAAACATGCTAGAAATGCTCAAATTGCGCAAATAAGCCTACTGTAAGAATTTTACAAACGTCTGACAAAACTGAAAAATGTAAATTTCCAATTTCAACCAAACATGCTAAAAATGCTCCAATTGAGCTAATTAGCTTATTGTGAGAATATTACAAACATCTGACAAAAGTGAAAAATGTAAATTTCCAATTTCAACCAAACATGCTAGAAATGCTCCAATTGAGCTAATTAGCTTATTGTGAGAATATTACAAACGTCTAACAAAATTGAAAAATGTAAATTTCCAATTTCAACCAAACGTGCTAGAAATGCTCCAATTGAGCTAATTAGCTTATTGTGAGAATATTACAAACGTCTGACAAAAGTGAAAAATGTAAATTTCCAATTTCAACCAAACATGCTAGAAATGCTCCAATTGAGCTAATTAGCTTATTGAGAGAATATTGCAATTGTTTGACAAAAGTGAAAAATGTAAATTTCTAATTTCAACCAGACATGCTAGAAATGCTCCATTTGAGCTAATTAGCTTATTGAGAGAATATTGCAATTGTTTGACAAAAGTGAAAAATGTAAATTTCCAATTTCAACCAAACGTGCTAGAAATGCTCCAATTGAGCTAATTAGCTTATTGTGAGAATATTACAAACGTCTGACAACACTGAAAAATGTAAATTTCCAATTTCAACCAAACATGCTAGAAATGCTCCAATTGAGCTAATTAGCTTATTGTGAGAATAATGCAATTGTCTGACAAAAGTGAAAAATGTAAATTTCCAATTTCAACCAAACGTGCTAGAAATGCTCCAATTGAGCTAATTAGCTTATTGTGAGAATATTACAAACGTCTGACAAAAGTGAAAAATGTAAATTTCCAATTTCAACCAAACATGCTAGAAATGCTCCAATTAAGCTAATTAGCTTATTGAGAGAATATTGCAATTGTTCGACAAAAGTGAAAAATGTAAATTTCCAATTTCAACCAAACATGCTAGAAATGCTCCAATTGAGCTAATTAGCTTATTGAGAGAATATTGCAATTGTTTGACAAAAGTGAAAAATGTAAATTTCCAATTTCAACCAAACGTGCTAGAAATGCTCCAATTGAGCTAATTAGCTTATTGTGAGAATATTACAAACGTCTGACAAAAGTGAAAAATGTAAATTTCCAATTTCAACCAAACATGCTAGAAATGCTCCAATTGAGCTAATTAGCTTATTGTGAGAATATTGCAATTGTCTGACAAAAGTGAAAAAAGTAAATTTCCAATTTCAACCAAACATGCTAGAAATGCTCCAATTGAGCTAATTAGCTTATTGTGAGAATATTACAAACGTCTAACAAAATTGAAAAATGTAAATTTCCAATTTCAACCAAACATGCTAGAAATGCTCCAATTGAGCTAATTAGCTTATTGTGAGAATATTGCAATTGTCTGACAGAAGTGAAAAATGTAAAATTGCAATTTCAACCAAACATGCTAGAAATGCTCCAATTTAGCTAATTAGCTTATTGTGAGAATATTACAAACGTCTGACAACACTGAAAAATGTAAGTTTCCAATTTCAACCAAACATGCTAGAAATGCTCCAATTGAGCTAATTAGCTTATTGTGAGAATATTGCAATTGTCTGACAAAAGTGAAAAAAGTAAATTTCCAATTTCAACCAAACATGCTAGAAATGCTCAAATTGCGCAAATAAGCCTACTGTAAGAATTTTACAAACGTCTGACAAAACTGAAAAATGTAAAATTCCAATTTCAACCAAACATGCTAAAATTGCTCCAATTGAGCTAATTAGCTTATTGTGAGAATATTACAAACGTCTGACAAAAGTGAAAAATGTAAATTTCCAATTTCAACCAAACATGCTAGAAATGCTCCAATTGAGCTAATTAGCTTATTGTGAGAATATTGCAATTGTCTGACAAAAGTGAAAAATGTAAATTTCCAATTTCAACCAAACATGCTAGAAATGCTCCAATTGAGCTAATTAGCTAATTGTGAGAATATAACAAACGTCTAACAAAATTGAAAAATGTAAATTTCCAATTTCAACCAAACATGCTAGAAATGCTCCAATTGAGCTAATTAGCTTATTGTGAGAATATTGCAATTGTCTGACAGAAGAGAAAAATGTAAATTTGCAATTTCAACCAAACATGCTAGAAATGCTCCAATTTAGCTACTTAGCTTATTGTGAGAATATTACAAACGTCTGACAACACTGAAAAATGTAAATTTCCAATTTCAACCGAAGGTGCTAGAAATGCTCCAATTGAGCTAATTAGCTTATTGTGAGAATATTGCAATTGTCTGACAAAAGTGAAAAATGTAAATTTCCAATTTCAACCAAACGTGCTAGAAATGCTCCAATTGAGCTAATTAGCTTATTGTGAGAATATTACAAACGTCTGACAAAAGTGAAAAATGTAAATTTCCAATTTCAACCAAACATGCTAGAAATGCTCCAATTGAGCTAATTAGCTTATTGTGAGAATATTACAAACGTCTAACAAAATTGAAAAATGTAAATTTCCAATTTCAACCAAACATGCTAGAAATGCTCCAATTGAGCTAATTAGCTTATTGTGAGAATATTGCAATTGTCTGACAGAAGTGAAAAATGTAAATTTGCAATTTCAACCAAACATGCTAGAAATGCTCAAATTGCGCAAATAAGCCTACTGTAAGAATTTTACAAACGTCTGACAAAACTGAAAAATGTAAAATTCCAATTTCAACCAAACATGCTAAAAATGCTCCAATTGAGCTAATTAGCTTATTGAGAGAATATTGCAATTGTTTGACAAAAGTGAAAAATGTAAATTTCCAATTTCAACCAAACATGCTAGAAATGCTCCAATTGAGCTAATTAGCTTATTGTGAGAATATTACTAACGTCTGACAACACTGAAAAATGTAAATTTCCAATTTCAACCGAAGATGCTAGAAATGCTCCAATTGAGCTAATTAGCTTATTGTGAGAATAATGCAATTGTCTGACAAAAGTAAAAAATGTAAATTTCCAATTTCAACAAACGTGCTAGAAATGCTCCAATTGAGCTAATTAGCCTATTGTGAGAATATTACAAACGTCTGACAACACTGAAAAATGTAAATTTCCAATTTCAACCGAAGATGCTAGAAATGCTCCAATAGAGCTAATTAGCTTATTGTGAGAATATTACAAACGTCTGACAACACTGAAAAATGTAAATTTCCAATTTCAACCAAACATGCTAGAAACGCTCCAATTGAGCTAATTAGCTTATTGTGAGAATAATGCAATTGTCTGACAAAAGTGAAAAATGTAAATTTCCAATTTCAACCAAACGTGCTAGAAATGCTCCAATTGAGCTAATTAGCTTATTGTGAGAATATTACAAACGTCTGACAAAAGTGAAAAATGTAAATTTCCAATTTCAACCAAACATACTAGAAATGCTCCAATTAAGCTAATTAGCTTATTGAGAGAATATTGCAATTGTTTGACAAAAGTGAAAAATGTAAATTTCCAATTTCAACCAAACATGCTAGAAATGCTCCAATTGAGCTAATTAGCTTATTGAGAGAATATTGCAATTGTTTGACAAAAGTGAAAAATGTAAATTTCCAATTTCAACCAAACATGCTAGAAATGCTCCAATTGAGCTAATTAGCTTATTGAGAGAATATTGCAATTGTTTGACAAAAGTGAAAAATGTAAATTTCTAATTTCAACCAAACATGCTAGAAATGCTCCAATTGAGCTAATTAGCTTATTGAGAGAATATTGCAATTGTTTGACAAAAGTGAAAAATGTAAATTTCCAATTTCAACCAAACGTGCTAGAAATGCTCCAATTGAGCTAATTAGCTTATTGTGAGAATATTACAAACGTCTGACAACACTGAAAAATGTAAATTTCCAATTTCAACCAAACATGCTAGAAATGCTCCAATTGAGCTAATTAGCTTATTGTGAGAATAATGCAATTGTCTGACAAAAGTGAAAAATGTAAATTTCCAATTTCAACCAAACGTGCTAGAAATGCTCCAATTGAGCTAATTAGCTTATTGTGAGAATATTACAAACGTCTGACAAAAGTGAAAAATGTAAATTTCCAATTTCAACCAAACATGCTAGAAATGCTCCAATTAAGCTAATTAGCTTATTGAGAGAATATTGCAATTGTTTGACAAAAGTGAAAAATGTAAATTTCCAATTTCAACCAAACATGCTAGAAATGCTCCAATTGAGCTAATTAGCTTATTGAGAGAATATTGCAATTGTTTGACAAAAGTGAAAAATGTAAATTTCCAATTTCAACCAAACGTGCTAGAAATGCTCCAATTGAGCTAATTAGCTTATTGTGAGAATATTACAAACGTCTGACAAAAGTGAAAAATGTAAATTTCCAATTTCAACCAAACATGCTAGAAATGCTCCAATTGAGCTAATTAGCTTATTGTGAGAATATTGCAATTGTCTGACAAAAGTGAAAAATGTAAATTTCCAATTTCAACCAAACATGCTAGAAATGCTCCAATTGAGCTAATTAGCTTATTGTGAGAATATTACAAACGTCTAACAAAATTGAAAAATGTAAATTTCCAATTTCAACCAAACATGCTAGAAATGCTCCAATTGAGCTAATTAGCTTATTGTGAGAATATTGCAATTGTCTGACAGAAGTGAAAAATGTAAATTTGCAATTTCAACCAAACATGCTAGAAATGCTCCAATTTAGCTAATTAGCTTATTGTGAGAATATTACAAACGTCTGACAACACTGAAAAATGTAAATTTCCAATTTCAACCAAACATGCTAGAAATGCTCCAATTGAGCTAATTAGCTTATTGTGAGAATATTGCAATTGTCTGACAAAAGTGAAAAAAGTAAATTTCCAATTTCAACCAAACATGCTAGAAATGCTCAAATTGCGCAAATAAGCCTACTGTAAGAATTTTACAAACGTCTGACAAAACTGAAAAATGTAAATTTCCAATTTCAACCAAACATGCTAAAATTGCTCCAATTGAGCTAATTAGCTTATTGTGAGAATATTACAAACGTCTGACAAAAGTGAAAAATGTAAATTTCCAATTTCAACCAAACATGCTAGAAATGCTCAAATTGTGCAAATAAGCCTACTGTAAGAATTTTACAAACGTCTGACAAAACTGAAAAATGTAAATTTCCAATTTCAACCAAACATGCTAAAAATGCTCCAATTGAGCTAATTAGCTTATTGTGAGAATATTACAAACATCTGACAAAAGTGAAAAATGTAAATTTCCAATTTCAACCAAACATGCTAGAAATGCTCCAATTGAGCTAATTAGCTTATTGTGAGAGTATTACAAACGTCTAACAAAATTGAAAAATGTAAATTTCCAATTTCAACCAAACGTGCTAGAAATGCTCCAATTGAGCTAATTAGCTTATTGTGAGAATATTACAAACGTCTGACAAAAGTGAAAAATGTAAATTTCCAATTTCAACCAAACATGCTAGAAATGCTCCAATTGAGCTAATTAGCTTATTGAGAGAATATTGCAATTGTTTGACAAAAGTGAAAAATGTAAATTTCTAATTTCAACCAGACATGCTAGAAATGCTCCATTTGAGCTAATTAGCTTATTGAGAGAATATTGCAATTGTTTGACAAAAGTGAAAAATGTAAATTTCTAATTTCAACCAAACATGCTAGAAATGCTCCAATTGAGCTAATTAGCTTATTGAGAGAATATTGCAATTGTTTGACAAAAGTGAAAAATGTAAATTTCCAATTTCAACCAAACGTGCTAGAAATGCTCCAATTGAGCTAATTAGCTTATTGTGAGAATATTACAAACGTCTGACAACACTGAAAAATGTAAATTTCCAATTTCAACCAAACATGCTAGAAATGCTCCAATTGAGCTAATTAGCTTATTGTGAGAATAATGCAATTGTCTGACAAAAGTGAAAAATGTAAATTTCCAATTTCAACCAAACGTGCTAGAAATGCTCCAATTGAGCTAATTAGCTTATTGTGAGAATATTACAAACGTCTGACAAAAGTGAAAAATGTAAATTTCCAATTTCAACCAAACATGCTAGAAATGCTCCAATTAAGCTAATTAGCTTATTGAGAGAATATTGCAATTGTTTGACAAAAGTGAAAAATGTAAATTTCCAATTTCAACCAAACATGCTAGAAATGCTCCAATTGAGCTAATTAGCTTATTGAGAGAATATTGCAATTGTTTGACAAAAGTGAAAAATGTAAATTTCCAATTTCAACCAAACGTGCTAGAAATGCTCCAATTGAGCTAATTAGCTTATTGTGAGAATATTACAAACGTCTGACAAAAGTGAAAAATGTAAATTTCCAATTTCAACCAAACATGCTAGAAATGCTCCAATTGAGCTAATTAGCTTATTGTGAGAATATTGCAATTGTCTGACAAAAGTGAAAAATGTAAATTTCCAATTTCAACCAAACATGCTAGAAATGCTCCAATTGAGCTAATTAGCTTATTGTGAGAATATTACAAACGTCTAACAAAATTGAAAAATGTAAATTTCCAATTTCAACCAAACATGCTAGAAATGCTCCAATTGAGCTAATTAGCTTATTGTGAGAATATTGCAATTGTCTGACAGAAGTGAAAAATGTAAATTTGCAATTTCAACCAAACATGCTAGAAAAGCTCCAATTTAGCTAATTAGCTTATTGTGAGAATATTACAAACGTCTGACAACACTGAAAAATGTAAATTTCCAATTTCAACCAAACATGCTAGAAATGCTCCAATTGAGCTAATTAGCTTATTGTGAGAATATTGCAATTGTCTGACAAAAGTGAAAAAAGTAAATTTCCAATTTCAACCAAACATGCTAGAAATGCTCAAATTGCGCAAATAAGCCTACTGTAAGAATTTTACAAACGTCTGACAAAACTGAAAAATGTAAATTTCCAATTTCAACCAAACATGCTAAAAATGCTCCAATTGAGCTAATTAGCTTATTGTGAGAATATTACAAACATCTGACAAAAGTGAAAAATGTAAATTTCCAATTTCAACCAAACATGCTAGAAATGCTCCAATTGAGCTAATTAGCTTATTGTGAGAATATTACAAACGTCTAACAAAATTGAAAAATGTAAATTTCCAATTTCAACCAAACGTGCTAGAAATGCTCCAATTGAGCTAATTAGCTTATTGTGAGAATATTACAAACGTCTGACAAAAGTGAAAAATGTAAATTTCCAATTTCAACCAAACATGCTAGAAATGCTCCAATTGAGCTAATTAGCTTATTGAGAGAATATTGCAATTGTTTGACAAAAGTGAAAAATGTAAATTTCCAATTTCAACCAAACGTGTTAGAAATGCTCCAATTGAGCTAATTAGCTTATTGTGAGAATATTACAAACGTCTGACAACACTGAAAAATGTAAATTTCCAATTTCAACCAAACATGCTAGAAATGCTCCAATTGAGCTAATTAGCTTATTGTGAGAATAATGCAATGGTCTGACAAAAGTGAAAAATGTAAATTTCCAATTTCAACCAAACGTGCTAGAAATGCTCCAATTGAGCTAATTAGCTTATTGTGAGAATATTACAAACGTCTGACAAAAGTGAAAAATGTAAATTTCCAATTTCAACCAAACATGCTAGAAATGCTCCAATTAAGCTAATTAGCTTATTGAGAGAATATTGCAATTGTTTGACAAAAGTGAAAAATGTAAATTTCCAATTTCAACCAAACATGCTAGAAATGCTCCAATTGAGCTAATTAGCTTATTGAGAGAATATTGCAATTGTTTGACAAAAGTGAAAAATGTAAATTTCCAATTTCAACCAAACGTGCTAGAAATGCTCCAATTGAGCTAATTAGCTTATTGTGAGAATATTACAAACGTCTGACAAAAGTGAAAAATGTAAATTTCCAATTTCAACCAAACATGCTAGAAATGCTCCAATTGAGCTAATTAGCTTATTGTGAGAATATTGCAATTGTCTGACAAAAGTGAAAAAAGTAAATTTCCAATTTCAACCAAACATGCTAGAAATGCTCCAATTGAGCTAATTAGCTTATTGTGAGAATATTACAAACGTCTAACAAAATTGAAAAATGTAAATTTCCAATTTCAACCAAACATGCTAGAAATGCTCCAATTGAGCTAATTAGCTTATTGTGAGAATATTGCAATTGTCTGACAGAAGTGAAAAATGTAAATTTGCAATTTCAACCAAACATGCTAGAAATGCTCCAATTTAGCTAATTAGCTTTTTGTGAGAATATTACAAACGTCTGACAACACTGAAAAATGTAAGTTTCCAATTTCAACCAAACATGCTAGAAATGCTCCAATTGAGCTAATTAGCTTATTGTGAGAATATTGCAATTGTCTGACAAAAGTGAAAAAAGTAAATTTCCAATTTCAACCAAACATGCTAGAAATGCTCAAATTGCGCAAATAAGCCAACTGTAAGAATTTTACAAACACCTGACAAAACTGAAAAATGTAAATTTCCAATTTCAACCAAACATGCTAAAATTGCTCCAATTGAGCTAATTAGCTTATTGTGAGAATATTACAAACGTCTGACAAAAGTGAAAAATGTAAATTTCCAATTTCAACCAAACATGCTAGAAATGCTCCAATTGAGCTAATTAGCTTATTGTGAGAATATTGCAATTGTCTGACAAAAGTGAAAAATGTAAATTTCCAATTTCAACCAAACATGCTAGAAATGCTCCAATCGAGCTAATTAGCTTATTGTGAGAATATCACAAACGTCTAACAAAGTTGAAAAATGTAAATTTCCAATTTCAACCAAACATGCTAGAAATGCTCCAATTGAGCTAATTAGCTTATTGTGAGAATATTGCAATTGTCTGACAGAAGTGAAAAATGTAAATTTGCAATTTCAACCAAACATGCTAGAAATGCTCCAATTTAGCTAATTAGCTTATTGTGAGAATATTACAAACGTCTGACAACACTGAAAAATGTAAATTTCCAATTTCAACCGAAGGTGCTAGAAATGCTCCAATTGAGCTAATTAGCTTATTGTGAGAATATTGCAATTGTCTGACAAAAGTGAAAAATGTAAATTTCCAATTTCAACCAAACATGCTAGAAATGCTCCAATTGAGCTAATTAGCTTATTGTGAGAATATTGCAATTGTCTGACAGAAGTGAAAAATGTAAATTTGCAATTTCAACCAAACATGCTAGAAATGCTCCAATTTAGCTAATTAGCTTATTGTGAGAATATTACAAACGTCTGACAACACTGAAAAATGTAAATTTCCAATTTCAACCAAACATGCTAGAAATGCTCCAATTGAGCTAATTAGCTTATTGTGAGAATATTGCAATTGTCTGACAAAAGTGAAAAAAGTAAATTTCCAATTTCAACCAAACATGCTAGAAATGCTCAAATTGCGCAAATAAGCCTACTGTAAGAATTTTACAATCGTCTGACAAAACTGAAAAATGTAAATTTCCAATTTCAACCAAACATGCTAAAATTGCTCCAATTGAGCTAATTAGCTTATTGTGAGAATTTTACAAACGTCTGACAAAAGTGAAAAATGTAAATTTCCAATTTCAACCAAACATGCTAGAAATGCTCCAATTGAGCTAATTAGCTTATTGTGAGAATATTGCAATTGTCTGACAAAAGTGAAAAATGTAAATTTCCAATTTCAACCAAACATGCTAGAAATGCTCCAATTGAGCTAATTAGCTTATTGTGAGAATATAACAAACGTCTAACAAAATTGAAAAAAGTAAATTTCCAATTTCAACCAAACATGCTAGAAATGCTCCAATTGAGCTAATTAGCTTATTGTGAGAATATTGCAATTGTCTGACAGAAGAGAAAAATGTAAATTTGCAATTTCAACCAAACGTGCTAGAAATGCTCCAATTTAGCTACTTAGCTTATTGTGAGAATATTACAAACGTCTGACAACACTGAAAAATGTAAATTTCCAATTTCAACCGAAGGTGCTAGAAATGCTCCAATTGAGCTAATTAGCTTATTGTGAGAATATTGCAATTGTCTGACAAAAGTGAAAAATGTAAATTTCCAATTTCAACCAAACGTGCTAGAAATGCTCCAATTGAGCTAATTAGCTTATTGTGAGAATATTACAAACGTCTGACAAAAGTGAAAAATGTAAATTTCCAATTTCAACCAAACATGCTAGAAATGCTCCAATTGAGCTAATTAGCTTATTGTGAGAATATTACAAACGTCTAACAAAATTGAAAAATGTAAATTTCCAATTTCAACCAAACATGCTAGAAATGCTCCAATTGAGCTAATTAGCTTATTGTGAGAATATTGCAATTGTCTGACAGAAGTGAAAAATGTAAATTTGCAATTTCAACCAAACATGCTAGAAATGCTCAAATTGCGCAAATAAGCCTACTGTAAGAATTTTACAAACGTCTGACAAAACTGAAAAATGTAAAATTCCAATTTCAACCAAACATGCTAAAAATGCTCCAATTGAGCTAATTAGCTTATTGAGAGAATATTGCAATTGTTTGACAAAAGTGAAAAATGTAAATTTCCAATTTCAACCAAACATGCTAGAAATGCTCCAATTGAGCTAATTAGCTTATTGTGAGAATATTACTAACGTCTGACAACACTGAAAAATGTAAATTTCCAATTTCAACCGAAGATGCTAGAAATGCTCCAATTGAGCTAATTAGCTTATTGTGAGAATAATGCAATTGTCTGACAAAAGTAAAAAATGTAAATTTCCAATTTCAACAAACGTGCTAGAAATGCTCCAATTGAGCTAATTAGCCTATTGTGAGAATATTACAAACGTCTGACAACACTGAAAAATGTAAATTTCCAATTTCAACCGAAGATGCTAGAAATGCTCCAATAGAGCTAATTAGCTTATTGTGAGAATATTACAAACGTCTGACAACACTGAAAAATGTAAATTTCCAATTTCAACCAAACATGCTAGAAACGCTCCAATTGAGCTAATTAGCTTATTGTGAGAATAATGCAATTGTCTGACAAAAGTGAAAAATGTAAATTTCCAATTTCAACCAAACGTGCTAGAAATGCTCCAATTGAGCTAATTAGCTTATTGTGAGAATATTACAAACGTCTGACAAAAGTGAAAAATGTAAATTTCCAATTTCAACCAAACATACTAGAAATGCTCCAATTAAGCTAATTAGCTTATTGAGAGAATATTGCAATTGTTTGACAAAAGTGAAAAATGTAAATTTCCAATTTCAACCAAACATGCTAGAAATGCTCCAATTGAGCTAATTAGCTTATTGAGAGAATATTGCAATTGTTTGACAAAAGTGAAAAATGTAAATTTCCAATTTCAACCAAACATGCTAGAAATGCTCCAATTGAGCTAATTAGCTTATTGAGAGAATATTGCAATTGTTTGACAAAAGTGAAAAATGTAAATTTCTAATTTCAACCAAACATGCTAGAAATGCTCCAATTGAGCTAATTAGCTTATTGAGAGAATATTGCAATTGTTTGACAAAAGTGAAAAATGTAAATTTCCAATTTCAACCAAACGTGCTAGAAATGCTCCAATTGAGCTAATTAGCTTATTGTGAGAATATTACAAACGTCTGACAACACTGAAAAATGTAAATTTCCAATTTCAACCAAACATGCTAGAAATGCTCCAATTGAGCTAATTAGCTTATTGTGAGAATAATGCAATTGTCTGACAAAAGTGAAAAATGTAAATTTCCAATTTCAACCAAACGTGCTAGAAATGCTCCAATTGAGCTAATTAGCTTATTGTGAGAATATTACAAACGTCTGACAAAAGTGAAAAATGTAAATTTCCAATTTCAACCAAACATGCTAGAAATGCTCCAATTAAGCTAATTAGCTTATTGAGAGAATATTGCAATTGTTTGACAAAAGTGAAAAATGTAAATTTCCAATTTCAACCAAACATGCTAGAAATGCTCCAATTGAGCTAATTAGCTTATTGAGAGAATATTGCAATTGTTTGACAAAAGTGAAAAATGTAAATTTCCAATTTCAACCAAACGTGCTAGAAATGCTCCAATTGAGCTAATTAGCTTATTGTGAGAATATTACAAACGTCTGACAAAAGTGAAAAATGTAAATTTCCAATTTCAACCAAACATGCTAGAAATGCTCCAATTGAGCTAATTAGCTTATTGTGAGAATATTGCAATTGTCTGACAAAAGTGAAAAATGTAAATTTCCAATTTCAACCAAACATGCTAGAAATGCTCCAATTGAGCTAATTAGCTTATTGTGAGAATATTACAAACGTCTAACAAAATTGAAAAATGTAAATTTCCAATTTCAACCAAACATGCTAGAAATGCTCCAATTGAGCTAATTAGCTTATTGTGAGAATATTGCAATTGTCTGACAGAAGTGAAAAATGTAAATTTGCAATTTCAACCAAACATGCTAGAAATGCTCCAATTTAGCTAATTAGCTTATTGTGAGAATATTACAAACGTCTGACAACACTGAAAAATGTAAATTTCCAATTTCAACCAAACATGCTAGAAATGCTCCAATTGAGCTAATTAGCTTATTGTGAGAATATTGCAATTGTCTGACAAAAGTGAAAAAAGTAAATTTCCAATTTCAACCAAACATGCTAGAAATGCTCAAATTGCGCAAATAAGCCTACTGTAAGAATTTTACAAACGTCTGACAAAACTGAAAAATGTAAATTTCCAATTTCAACCAAACATGCTAAAATTGCTCCAATTGAGCTAATTAGCTTATTGTGAGAATATTACAAACGTCTGACAAAAGTGAAAAATGTAAATTTCCAATTTCAACCAAACATGCTAGAAATGCTCAAATTGCGCAAATAAGCCTACTGTAAGAATTTTACAAACGTCTGACAAAACTGAAAAATGTAAATTTCCAATTTCAACCAAACATGCTAAAAATGCTCCAATTGAGCTAATTAGCTTATTGTGAGAATATTACAAACATCTGACAAAAGTGAAAAATGTAAATTTCCAATTTCAACCAAACATGCTAGAAATGCTCCAATTGAGCTAATTAGCTTATTGTGAGAATATTACAAACGTCTAACAAAATTGAAAAATGTAAATTTCCAATTTCAACCAAACGTGCTAGAAATGCTCCAATTGAGCTAATTAGCTTATTGTGAGAATATTACAAACGTCTGACAAAAGTGAAAAATGTAAATTTCCAATTTCAACCAAACATGCTAGAAATGCTCCAATTGAGCTAATTAGCTTATTGAGAGAATATTGCAATTGTTTGACAAAAGTGAAAAATGTAAATTTCTAATTTCAACCAGACATGCTAGAAATGCTCCATTTGAGCTAATTAGCTTATTGAGAGAATATTGCAATTGTTTGACAAAAGTGAAAAATGTAAATTTCTAATTTCAACCAAACATGCTAGAAATGCTCCAATTGAGCTAATTAGCTTATTGAGAGAATATTGCAATTGTTTGACAAAAGTGAAAAATGTAAATTTCCAATTTCAACCAAACGTGCTAGAAATGCTCCAATTGAGCTAATTAGCTTATTGTGAGAATATTACAAACGTCTGACAACACTGAAAAATGTAAATTTCCAATTTCAACCAAACATGCTAGAAATGCTCCAATTGAGCTAATTAGCTTATTGTGAGAATAATGCAATTGTCTGACAAAAGTGAAAAATGTAAATTTCCAATTTCAACCAAACGTGCTAGAAATGCTCCAATTGAGCTAATTAGCTTATTGTGAGAATATTACAAACGTCTGACAAAAGTGAAAAATGTAAATTTCCAATTTCAACCAAACATGCTAGAAATGCTCCAATTAAGCTAATTAGCTTATTGAGAGAATATTGCAATTGTTTGACAAAAGTGAAAAATGTAAATTTCCAATTTCAACCAAACATGCTAGAAATGCTCCAATTGAGCTAATTAGCTTATTGAGAGAATATTGCAATTGTTTGACAAAAGTGAAAAATGTAAATTTCCAATTTCAACCAAACGTGCTAGAAATGCTCCAATTGAGCTAATTAGCTTATTGTGAGAATATTACAAACGTCTGACAAAAGTGAAAAATGTAAATTTCCAATTTCAACCAAACATGCTAGAAATGCTCCAATTGAGCTAATTAGCTTATTGTGAGAATATTGCAATTGTCTGACAAAAGTGAAAAATGTAAATTTCCAATTTCAACCAAACATGCTAGAAATGCTCCAATTGAGCTAATTAGCTTATTGTGAGAATATTACAAACGTCTAACAAAATTGAAAAATGTAAATTTCCAATTTCAACCAAACATGCTAGAAATGCTCCAATTGAGCTAATTAGCTTATTGTGAGAATATGGCAATTGTCTGACAGAAGTGAAAAATGTAAATTTGCAATTTCAACCAAACATGCTAGAAATGCTCCAATTTAGCTAATTAGCTTATTGTGAGAATATTACAAACGTCTGACAACACTGAAAAATGTAAATTTCCAATTTCAACCAAACATGCTAGAAATGCTCCAATTGAGCTAATTAGCTTATTGTGAGAATATTGCAATTGTCTGACAAAAGTGAAAAAAGTAAATTTCCAATTTCAACCAAACATGCTAGAAATGCTCAAATTGCGCAAATAAGCCTACTGTAAGAATTTTACAAACGTCTGACAAAACTGAAAAATGTAAATTTCCAATTTCAACCAAACATGCTAAAATTGCTCCAATTGAGCTAATTAGCTTATTGTGAGAATATTACAAACGTCTGACAAAAGTGAAAAATGTAAATTTCCAATTTCAACCAAACATGCTAGAAATGCTCAAATTGCGCAAATAAGCCTACTGTAAGAATTTTACAAACGTCTGACAAAACTGAAAAATGTAAATTTCCAATTTCAACCAAACATGCTAAAAATGCTCCAATTGAGCTAATTAGCTTATTGTGAGAATATTACAAACATCTGACAAAAGTGAAAAATGTAAATTTCCAATTTCAACCAAACATGCTAGAAATGCTCCAATTGAGCTAATTAGCTTATTGTGAGAATATTACAAACGTCTAACAAAATTGAAAAATGTAAATTTCCAATTTCAACCAAACGTGCTAGAAATGCTCCAATTGAGCTAATTAGCTTATTGTGAGAATATTACAAACGTCTGACAAAAGTGAAAAATGTAAATTTCCAATTTCAACCAAACATGCTAGAAATGCTCCAATTGAGCTAATTAGCTTATTGAGAGAATATTGCAATTGTTTGACAAAAGTGAAAAATGTAAATTTCTAATTTCAACCAGACATGCTAGAAATGCTCCATTTGAGCTAATTAGCTTATTGAGAGAATATTGCAATTGTTTGACAAAAGTGAAAAATGTAAATTTCCAATTTCAACCAAACGTGTTAGAAATGCTCCAATTGAGCTAATTAGCTTATTGTGAGAATATTACAAACGTCTGACAACACTGAAAAATGTAAATTTCCAATTTCAACCAAACATGCTAGAAATGCTCCAATTGAGCTAATTAGCTTATTGTGAGAATAATGCAATGGTCTGACAAAAGTGAAAAATGTAAATTTCCAATTTCAACCAAACGTGCTAGAAATGCTCCAATTGAGCTAATTAGCTTATTGTGAGAATATTACAAACGTCTGACAAAAGTGAAAAATGTAAATTTCCAATTTCAACCAAACATGCTAGAAATGCTCCAATTAAGCTAATTAGCTTATTGAGAGAATATTGCAATTGTTTGACAAAAGTGAAAAATGTAAATTTCCAATTTCAACCAAACATGCTAGAAATGCTCCAATTGAGCTAATTAGCTTATTGAGAGAATATTGCAATTGTTTGACAAAAGTGAAAAATGTAAATTTCCAATTTCAACCAAACGTGCTAGAAATGCTCCAATTGAGCTAATTAGCTTATTGTGAGAATATTACAAACGTCTGACAAAAGTGAAAAATGTAAATTTCCAATTTCAACCAAACATGCTAGAAATGCTCCAATTGAGCTAATTAGCTTATTGTGAGAATATTGCAATTGTCTGACAAAAGTGAAAAAAGTAAATTTCCAATTTCAACCAAACATGCTAGAAATGCTCCAATTGAGCTAATTAGCTTATTGTGAGAATATTACAAACGTCTAACAAAATTGAAAAATGTAAATTTCCAATTTCAACCAAACATGCTAGAAATGCTCCAATTGAGCTAATTAGCTTATTGTGAGAATATTGCAATTGTCTGACAGAAGTGAAAAATGTAAATTTGCAATTTCAACCAAACATGCTAGAAATGCTCCAATTTAGCTAATTAGCTTTTTGTGAGAATATTACAAACGTCTGACAACACTGAAAAATGTAAGTTTCCAATTTCAACCAAACATGCTAGAAATGCTCCAATTGAGCTAATTAGCTTATTGTGAGAATATTGCAATTGTCTGACAAAAGTGAAAAAAGTAAATTTCCAATTTCAACCAAACATGCTAGAAATGCTCAAATTGCGCAAATAAGCCAACTGTAAGAATTTTACAAACACCTGACAAAACTGAAAAATGTAAATTTCCAATTTCAACCAAACATGCTAAAATTGCTCCAATTGAGCTAATTAGCTTATTGTGAGAATATTACAAACGTCTGACAAAAGTGAAAAATGTAAATTTCCAATTTCAACCAAACATGCTAGAAATGCTCCAATTGAGCTAATTAGCTTATTGTGAGAATATTGCAATTGTCTGACAAAAGTGAAAAATGTAAATTTCCAATTTCAACCAAACATGCTAGAAATGCTCCAATTGAGCTAATTAGCTTATTGTGAGAATATCACAAACGTCTAACAAAGTTGAAAAATGTAAATTTCCAATTTCAACCAAACATGCTAGAAATGCTCCAATTGAGCTAATTAGCTTATTTTGAGAATATTGCAATTGTCTGACAGAAGTGAAAAATGTAAATTTGCAATTTCAACCAAACATGCTAGAAATGCTCCAATTTAGCTAATTAGCTTATTGTGAGAATATTACAAACGTCTGACAACACTGAAAAATGTAAATTTCCAATTTCAACCGAAGGTGCTAGAAATGCTCCAATTGAGCTAATTAGCTTATTGTGAGAATATTGCAATTGTCTGACAAAAGTGAAAAATGTAAATTTCCAATTTCAACCAAACATGCTAGAAATGCTCCAATTGAGCTAATTAGCTTATTGTGAGAATATTGCAATTGTCTGACAGAAGTGAAAAATGTAAATTTGCAATTTCAACCAAACATGCTAGAAATGCTCCAATTTAGCTAATTAGCTTATTGTGAGAATATTACAAACGTCTGACAACACTGAAAAATGTAAATTTCCAATTTCAACCAAACATGCTAGAAATGCTCCAATTGAGCTAATTAGCTTATTGTGAGAATATTGCAATTGTCTGACAAAAGTGAAAAAAGTAAATTTCCAATTTCAACCAAACATGCTAGAAATGCTCAAATTGCGCAAATAAGCCTACTGTAAGAATTTTACAATCGTCTGACAAAACTGAAAAATGTAAATTTCCAATTTCAACCAAACATGCTAAAATTGCTCCAATTGAGCTAATTAGCTTATTGTGAGAATTTTACAAACGTCTGACAGAAGTGAAAAATGTAAATTTGCAATTTCAACCAAACATGCTAGAAATGCTCAAATTGCGCAAATAAGCCTACTGTAAGAATTTTACAAACGTCTGACAAAACTGAAAAATGTAAATTTCCAATTTCAACCAAACATGCTAAAAATGCTGCAATTGAGCTAATTAGCTTATTGAGAGAATATTGCAATTGTTTGACAAAAGTGAAAAATGTAAATTTCCAATTTCAACCAAACATGCTAGAAATGCTCCAATTGAGCTAATTAGCTTATTGTGAGAATATTACAAACGTCTGACAACACTGAAAAATGTAAATTTCCAATTTCAACCGAAGATGCTAGAAATGCTCCAATTGAGCTAATTAGCTTATTGTGAGAATAATGCAATTGTCTGACAAAAGTGAAAAATGTAAATTTCCAATTTCAACAAACGTGCTAGAAATGCTCCAATTGAGCTAATTAGCCTATTGTGAGAGTATTACAAACGTCTGACAACACTGAAAAATGTAAATTTCCAATTTCAACCGAAGATGCTAGAAATGCTCCAATTGAGCTAATTAGCTTATTGTGAGAATATTACAAACGTCTGACAACACTGAAAAATGTAAATTTCCAATTTCAACCAAACATGCTAGAAACGCTCCAATTGAGCTAATTAGCTTATTGTGAGAATAATGCAATTGTCTGACAAAAGTGAAAAATGTAAATTTCCAATTTCAACCAAACGTGCTAGAAATGCTCCAATTGAGCTAATTAGCTTATTGTGAGAATATTACAAACGTCTAACAAAAGTGAAAAATTTAAATTTCCAATTTCAACCAAACATGCTAGAAATGCTCCAATTAAGCTAATTAGCTTATTGAGAGAATATTGCAATTGTTTGACAAAAGTGAAAAATGTAAATTTGCAATTTCAACCAAACATGCTAGAAATGCTCCAATTGAGCTAATTAGCTTATTGAGAGAATATTGCAATTGTTTGACAAAAGTGAAAAATGTAAACTTCCAATTTCAACCAAACGTGCTAGAAATGCTCCAATTGAGCTAATTAGCTTATTGTGAGAATATTACAAACGTCTGACAAAAGTGAAAAATGTAAATTTCCAATTTCAACCAAACATGCTAGAAATGCTCCAATTGAGCTAATTAGCTTATTGTGAGAATATTGCAATTGTCTGACAAAAGTGAAAAATGTAAATTTCCAATTTCAACCAAACATGCTAGAAATGCTCCAATTGAGCTAATTAGCTTATTGTGAGAATATTACAAACGTCTAACAAAATTGAAAAATGTAAATTTCCAATTTCAACCAAACATGCTAGAAATGCTCCAATTGAGCTAATTAGCTTATTGTGAGAATATTGCAATTGTCTGACAGAAGTGAAAAATGTAAATTTGCAATTTCAACCAAACATGCTAGAAATGCTCCAATTTAGCTAATTAGCTTATTGTGAGAATATTACAAACGTCTGACAACACTGAAAAATGTAAATTTCCAATTTCAACCAAACATGCTAGAAATGCTCCAATTGAGCTAATTAGCTTATTGTGAGAATATTGCAATTGTCTGACAAAAGTGAAAAAAGTAAATTTCCAAATTCAACCAAACATGCTAGAAATGCTCAAATTGCGCAAATAAGCCTACTGTAAGAATTTTACAAACGTCTGACAAAACTGAAAAATGTAAATTTCCAATTTCAACCAAACATGCTAAAATTGCTCCAATTAAGCTAATTAGCTTATTGTGAGAATATTACAAACGTCTGACAAAAGTGAAAAATGTAAATTTCCAATTTCAACCAAACATGCTAGAAACGCTCCAATTGAGCTAATTAGCTTATTGTGAGAATATTACAAACGTCTAACAAAATTGAAAAATGTAAATTTCCAATTTCAACCAAACATGCTAGAAATGCTCCAATTGAGCTAATTAGCTTATTGTGAGAATATTGCAATTGTCTGACAGAAGTGAAACATGTAAATTTGCAATTTCAACCAAACATGCTAAAAATGCTCCAATTTAGCTAATTAGCTTATTGTGAGAATATTACAAACGTCTGACAACACTGAAAAATGTAAATTTCCAATTTCAACCAAACATGCTAGAAATGCTCCAATTGAGCTAATTAGCTTATTGTGAGAATATTGCAATTGTCTGACAGAAGTGAAAAATGTAAATTTGCAATTTCAACCAAACATGCTTGAAATGCTCCAATTTAGCTAATTAGCTTATTGTGAGAATATTACAAACGTCTGACAACACTGAAAAATGTAAATTTCCAATTTCAACCAAACATGCTAGAAATGCTCCAATTGAGCTAATTAGCTTATTGTGAGAATATTGCAATTGTCTGACAAAAGCGAAAAAAGTAAATTTCCAATTTCAACCAAACATGCTAGAAATGCTCAAATTGCGCAAATAAGCCTACTGTAAGAATTTTACAAACGTCTGACAAAACTGAAAAATGTAAGTTTCCAATTTCAACCAAACATGCTAAAATTGCTCCAATTGAGCTAATTAGCTTATTGTGAGAATATTACAAACGTCTGACAAAAGTGAAAAATGTAAATTTCCAATTTCAACCAAACATGCTAGAAATGCTCCAATTGAGCTAATTAGCTTATTGTGAGAATATTGCAATTGTCTGACAAAAGTGAAAAATGTACATTTCCAATTTCAACCAAACATGCTAGAAATGCTCCAATTGAGCTAATTAGCTTATTGTGAGAATATCACAAACGTCTAACAAAATTGAAAAATGTAAATTTCCAATTTCAACCAAACATGCTAGAAATGCTCCAATTGAGCTAATTAGCTTATTGTGAGAATATTGCAATTGTCTGACAGAAGTGAAAAATCTAAATTTGCAATTTCAACCAAACATGCTAGAAATGCTCCAATTTAGCTAATTAGCTTATTGTGAGAATATTACAAACGTCTGACAACACTGAAAAATGTAAATTTCCAATTTCAACCGAAGGTGCTAGAAATGCTCCAATTGAGCTAATTAGCTTATTGTGAGAATATTGCAATTGTCTGACAAAAGTGAAAAATGTAAATTTCCAATTTCAACCAAACGTGCTAGAAATGCTCCAATTGAGCTAATTAGCTTATTGTGAGAATATTACAAACGTCTGACAAAAGTGAAAAATGTAAATTTCCAATTTCAACCAAACATGCTAGAAATGCTCCAATTGAGCTAATTAGCTTATTGTTATAATATTGCAATTGTCTGACAAAAGTGAAAAAAGTAAATTTCCAATTTCAACCAAACATGCTAGAAATGCTCAAATTGCGCAAATAAGCCTACTGTAAGAATTTTACAAACGTCTGACAAAACTGAAAAATGTAAATTTCCAATTTCAACCAAACATGCTAAAAATGCTCCAATTGAGCTAATTAGCTTATTGTGAGAATATTACAAACGTCTGACAAAAGTGAAAAATGTAAATTTCCAATTTCAACCAAACATGCTAAAAATGCTCCAATTGAGCTAATTAGCTTATTGTGAGAATATTACAAACGTCTAACAAAATTGAAAAATGTAAGTTTCCAATTTCAACCAAACATGCTAGAAATGCTCCAATTGAGCTAATTAGCTTATTGTGAGAATATTGCAATTGTCTGACAGAAGTGAAAAATGTAAATTTGCAATTTCAACCAAACATGCTAGAAATGCTCAAATTGCGCAAATAAGCCTACTGTAAGAATTTTACAAACGTCTGACAAAACTGAAAAATGTAAATTTCCAATTTCAACCAAACATGCTAAAAATGCTCCAATTGAGCTAATTAGCTTATTGAGAGAATATTGCAATTGTTTGACAAAAGTGAAAAATGTAAATTTCCAATTTCAACCAAACGTGCTAGAAATGCTCCAATTGAGCTAATTAGCTTATTGTGAGAATATTACAAACGTCTGACAACACTGAAAAATGTAAATTTCCAATTTCAACCGAAGATGCTAGAAATGCTCGAATTGAGCTAATTAGCTTATTGTGAGAATAATGCAATTGTCTGACAAAAGTGAAAAATGTAAATTTCCAATTTCAACCAAACGTGCTAGAAATGCTCCAATTGAGCTAATTAGCTTATTGTGAGAATATTACAACTGTCTGACAAAAGTGAAAAATGTAAATATCCAATTTCAACCAAACGTGCTAGAAATGCTCCAATTGAGCTAATTAGCTTATTGTGAGAATATTACAAACGTCTGACAAAATTGAAAAATGTAAATTTCCAATTTCAACCAAACATGCTAGAAATGCTCCAATTGAGCTAATTAGCTTATTGAGAGAATATTGCAATTGTTTGACAAAAGTGAAAAATGTAAATTTCCAATTTCAACCAAACATGCTAGAAATGCTCCAATTGAGCTAATTAGCTTATTGAGAGAATATTGCAATTGTTTGACAAAAGTGAAAAATGTAAATTTCCAATTTCAACCAAACGTGCTAGAAATGCTCCAATTGAGCTAATTAGCTTATTGTGAGAATATTACAAACGTCTGACAAAAGTGAAAAATGTAAATTTCCAATTTCAATCAAACATGCTAGAAATGCTCCAATTGAGCTAATTAGCTTATTGTGAGAATATTGCAATTGTCTGACAAAAGTGAAAAATGTAAATTTCCAATTTCAACCAAACATGCTAGAAATGCTCCAATTGAGCTAATTAGCTTATTGTGAGAATATTACAAACGTCTAACAAAATTGAAAAATGTAAATTTCCAATTTCAACCAAACATGCTAGAAATGCTCCAATTGAGCTAATTAGCTTATTGTGAGAATATTGCAATTGTCTGACAGAAGTGAAAAATGTAAATTTGCAATTTCAACCAAACATGCTAGAAATGCTCCAATTTAGCTAATTAGCTTATTGTGAGAATATTACAAACGTCTGACAACACTGAAAAATGTAAATTTCCAATTTCAACCAAACATGCTAGAAATGCTCCAATTGAGCTAATTAGCTTATTGTGAGAATATTGCAATTGTCTGACAAAAGTGAAAAAAGTAAATTTCCAATTTCAACCAAACATGCTAGAAATGCTCAAATTGCGCAAATAAGCCTACTGTAAGAATTTTACAAACGTCTGACAAAACTGAAAAATGTAAAATTCCAATTTCAACCAAACATGCTAAAATTGCTCCAATTGAGCTAATTAGCTTATTGTGAGAATATTACAAACGTCTGACAAAAGTGAAAATTGTAAATTTCCAATTTCAACCAAACATGCTAGAAATGCTCCAATTGAGCTAATTAGCTCATTGTGAGAATATTGCAATTGTCTGACAAAAGTGAAAAATGTAATTTTCCAATTTCAACCAAACATGCTAGAAATGCTCCAATTGAGCTAATTAGCTTATTGTGAGAATATTGCAATTGTCTGACAGAAGTGAAAAATGTAAATTTGCAATTTCAACCAAACATGCTAGAAATGCTCCAATTTAGCTAATTAGCTTATTGTGAGAATATTACAAACGTCTGACAACACTGAAAAATGTAAATTTCCAATTTCAACCGAAGATGCTAGAAATGCTCCAATTGAGCTAATTAGCTTATTGTGAGAATATTGCAATTGTCTGACAAAAGCGAAAAAAGTAAATTTCCAATTTCAACCAAACATGCTAGAAATGCTCAAATTGCGCAAATAAGCCTACTGTAAGAATTTTACAAACGTCTGACAAAACTGAAAAATGTAAGTTTGCAATTTCAACCAAACATGCTAAAGTTGCTCCAATTGAGCTAATTAGCTTATTGTGAGAATATTACAAACGTCTGACAAAAGTGAAAAATGTAAATTTCCAATTTCAACCAAACATGCTAGAAATGCTCCAATTGAGCTAATTAGCTTATTGTGAGAATATTGCAATTGTCTGACAAAAGTGAAAAAAGTAAATTTCCAATTTCAACCAAACATGCTAGAAATGCTCAAATTGCGCAAATAAGCCTACTGTAAGAATTTTACAAACGTCTGACAAAACTGAAAAATGTAAAATTCCAATTTCAACCAAACATGCTAGAAATGCTCCAATTGAGCTAATTAGCTTATTGTGAGAATATTGCAATTGTCTGACAGAAGTGAAAAATGTAAATTTGCAATTTCAACCAAACATGCTAGAAATGCTCCAATTTAGCTAATTAGCTTATTGTGAGAATATTACAAACGTCTGACAACACTGAAAAATGTAAATTTCCAATTTCAACCGAAGATGCTAGAAATGCTCCAATTGAGCTAATTAGCTTATTGTGAGAATATTGCAATTGTCTGACAAAAGTGAAAAATGTAAATTTCCAATTTCAACCAAACATGCTAGAAATGCTCCAATTGAGCTAATTAGCTTATTGTGAGAATATCACAAACGTCTAACAAAATTGAAAAATGTAAATTTCCAATTTCAACCAAACATGCTAGAAATGCTCCAATTGAGCTAATTAGCTTATTGTGAGAATATTGCAATTGTCTGACAGAAGTGAAAAATGTAAATTTGCGATTTCAACCAAACATGCTAGAAATGCTCCAATTTAGCTATTTAGCTTATTGTGAGAATATTACAAACGTCTGACAACACTGAAAAATGTAAATTTCCAATTTCAACCGAAGGTGCTAGAAATGCTCCAATTGAGCTAATTAGCTTATTGTGAGAATATTGCAATTGTCTGACAAAAGTGAAAAATGTAAATTTCCAATTTCAACCAAACGTGCTAGAAATGCTCCAATTGAGCTAATTAGCTTATTGTGAGAATATTACAAACGTCTGACAAAAGTGAAAAATGTAAATTTCCAATTTCAACCAAACATGCTAGAAATGCTCCAATTGAGCTAATTAGCTTATTGTTAGAATATTGCAATTGTCTGACAAAAGTGAAAAATGTAAATTTCTAATTTCAACCAAACATGCTAGAAATGCTCCAATTGAGCTAATTAGCTTATTGTGAGAATATTGCAATTGTCTGACAAAAGTGAAAAAAGTAAATTTCCAATTTCAACCAAACATGCTAGAAATGCTCAAATTGCGCAAATAAGCCTACTGTAAGAATTTTACAAACGTCTGACAAAACTGAAAAATGTAAATTTCCAATTTCAACCAAACATGCTAAAAATGCTCCAATTGAGCTAATTAGCTTATTGTGAGAATATTACAAACGTCTGACAAAAGTGAAAAATGTAAATTTCCAATTTCAACCAAACATGCTAGAAATGCTCCAATTGAGCTAATTAGCTTATTGTGAGAATATTACAAACGTCTAACAAAATTGAAAAATGTAAGTTTCCAATTTCAACCAAACATGCTAGAAATGCTCCAATTGAGCTAATTAGCTTATTGTGAGAATATTACAAACGTCTAACAAAATTGGAAAATGTAAGTTTCCAATTTCAACCAAACATGCTAGAAATGCTCCAATTGAGCTAATTAGCTTATTGTGAGAATATTGCAATTGTCTGACAGAAGTGAAAAATGTAAATTTGCAATTTCAACCAAACATGCTAGAAATGCTCCAATTTAGCTAATTAGCTTATTGTGAGAATATTACAAACGTCTGACAACACTGAAAAATGTAAATTTCCAATTTCAACCAAACATGCTAGAAATGCTCCAATTGAGCTAATTAGCTTATTGTGAGAATATTGCAATTGTCTGACAAAAGTGAAAAAAGTAAATTTCCAATTTCAACCAAACATGCTAGAAATGCTCAAATTGCGCAAATAAGCCTACTGTAAGAATTTTACAAACGTCTGACAAAAGTGAAAAATGTAAAATTCCAATTTCAACCAAACATGCTAAAATTGCTCCAATTGAGCTAATTAGCTTATTGTGAGAATATTACAAACGTCTGACAAAAGTGAAAATTGTAAATTTCCAATTTCAACCAAACATGCTAGAAATGCTCCAATTGAGCTAATTAGCTCATTGTGAGAATATTGCAATTGTCTGACAAAAGTGAAAAATGTAATTTTCCAATTTCAACCAAACGTGCTAGAAATGCTCCAATTGAGCTAATTAGCTTATTGTGAGAATATTACAAACGTCTGACAAAAGTGAAAAATGTAAATTTCCAATTTCAACCAAACATGCTAGAAATGCTCCAATTGAGCTAATTAGCTTATTGAGAGAATATTGCAATTGTTTGACAAAAGTGAAAAATGTAAATTTGCAATTTCAACCAAACATGCTAGAAATGCTCCAATTGAGCTAATTAGCTTATTGAGAGAATATTGCAATTGTTTGACAAAAGTGAAAAATGTAAATTTCCAATTTCAACCAAACGTGCTAGAAATGCTCCAATTGAGCTAATTAGCTTATTGTGAGAATATTACAAACGTCTGACAAAAGTGAAAAATGTAAATTTCCAATTTCAATCAAACATGCTAGAAATGCTCCAATTGAGCTAATTAGCTTATTGTGAGAATATTGCAATTGTCTGACAAAAGTGAAAAATGTAAATTTCCAATTTCAACCAAACATGCTAGAAATGCTCCAATTGAGCTAATTAGCTTATTGTGAGAATATTACAAACGTCTAACAAAATTGAAAAATGTAAATTTCCAATTTCAACCAAACATGCTAGAAATGCTCCAATTGAGCTAATTAGCTTATTGTGAGAATATTGCAATTGTCTGACAGAAGTGAAAAATGTAAATTTGCAATTTCAACCAAACATGCTAGAAATGCTCCAATTTAGCTAATTAGCTTATTGTGAGAATATTACAAACGTCTGACAACACTGAAAAATGTAAATTTCCAATTTCAACCAAACATGCTAGAAATGCTCCAATTGAGCTAATTAGCTTATTGTGAGAATATTGCAATTGTCTGACAAAAGTGAAAAAAGTAAATTTCCAATTTCAACCAAACATGCTAGAAATGCTCAAATTGCGCAAATAAGCCTACTGTAAGAATTTTACAAACGTCTGACAAAACTGAAAAATGTAAAATTCCAATTTCAACCAAACATGCTAAAATTGCTCCAATTGAGCTAATTAGCTTATTGTGAGAATATTACAAACGTCTGACAAAAGTGAAAATTGTAAATTTCCAATTTCAACCAAACATGCTAGAAATGCTCCAATTGAGCTAATTAGCTCATTGTGAGAATATTGCAATTGTCTGACAAAAGTGAAAAATGTAATTTTCCAATTTCAACCAAACATGCTAGAAATGCTCCAATTGAGCTAATTAGCTTATTGTGAGAATATTACAAACGTCTAACAAAATTGAAAAATGTAAATTTCCAATTTCAACCAAACATGCTAGAAATGCTCCAATTTAGCTAATTAGCTTATTGTGAGAATATTACAAACGTCTGACAACACTGAAAAATGTAAATTTCCAATTTCAACCGAAGATGCTAGAAATGCTCCAATTGAGCTAATTAGCTTATTGTGAGAATATTGCAATTGTCTGACAAAAGCGAAAAAAGTAAATTTCCAATTTCAACCAAACATGCTAGAAATGCTCAAATTGCGCAAATAAGCCTACTGTAAGAATTTTACAAACGTCTGACAAAACTGAAAAATGTAAGTTTCCAATTTCAACCAAACATGCTAAAATTGCTCCAATTGAGCTAATTAGCTTATTGTGAGAATATTACAAACGTCTGACAAAAGTGAAAATTGTAAATTTCCAATTTCAACCAAACATGCTAGAAATGCTCCAATTGAGCTAATTAGCTCATTGTGAGAATATTACAAACGTCTGACAAAAGTGAAAAATGTAAATTTCCAATTTCAACCAAACATGCTAGAAATGCTCCAATTGAGCTAATTAGCTTATTGTGAGAATATTGCAATTGTCTGACAAAAGTGAAAAATGTAAATTTCCAATTTCAACCAAACACGCTAGAAATGCTCCAATTGAGCTAATTAGCTTATTGTGAGAATATCACAAACGTCTAACAAAATTGAAAAATGTAAATTTCCAATTTCAACCAAACATGCTAGAAATGCTCCAATTGAGCTAATTAGCTTATTGTGAGAATATTGCAATTGTCTGACAGAAGTGAAAAATGTAAATTTGCGATTTCAACCAAACATGCTAGAAATGCTCCAATTTAGCTATTTAGCTTATTGTGAGAATATTACAAACGTCTGACAACACTGAAAAATGTAAATTTCCAATTTCAACCGAAGGTGCTAGAAATGCTCCAATTGAGCTAATTAGCTTATTGTGAGAATATTGCAATTGTCTGACAAAAGTGAAAAATGTAAATTTCCAATTTCAACCAAACGTGCTAGAAATGCTCCAATTGAGCTAATTAGCTTATTGTGAGAATATTACAAACGTCTGACAAAAGTGAAAAATGTAAATTTCCAATTTCAACCAAACATGCTAGAAATGCTCCAATTGAGCTAATTAGCTTATTGTTAGAATATTGCAATTGTCTGACAAAAGTGAAAAATGTAAATTTCTAATTTCAACCAAACATGCTAGAAATGCTCCAATTGAGCTAATTAGCTTATTGTGAGAATATTGCAATTGTCTGACAAAAGTGAAAAAAGTAAATTTCCAATTTCAACCAAACATGCTAGAAATGCTCAAATTGCGCAAATAAGCCTACTGTAAGAATTTTACAAACGTCTGACAAAACTGAAAAATGTAAATTTCCAATTTCAACCAAACATGCTAAAAATGCTCCAATTGAGCTAATTAGCTTATTGTGAGAATATTACAAACGTCTGACAAAAGTGAAAAATGTAAATTTCCAATTTCAACCAAACATGCTAGAAATGCTCCAATTGAGCTAATTAGCTTATTGTGAGAATATTACAAACGTCTAACAAAATTGAAAAATGTAAGTTTCCAATTTCAACCAAACATGCTAGAAATGCTCCAATTGAGCTAATTAGCTTATTGTGAGAATATTACAAACGTCTAACAAAATTGAAAAATGTAAGTTTCCAATTTCAACCAAACATGCTAGAAATGCTCCAATTGAGCTAATTAGCTTATTGTGAGAATATTGCAATTGTCTGACAGAAGTGAAAAATGTAAATTTGCAATTTCAACCAAACATGCTAGAAATGCTCCAATTTAGCTAATTAGCTTATTGTGAGAATATTACAAACGTCTGACAACACTGAAAAATGTAAATTTCCAATTTCAACCAAACATGCTAGAAATGCTCCAATTGAGCTAATTAGCTTATTGTGAGAATATTGCAATTGTCTGACAAAAGTGAAAAAAGTAAATTTCCAATTTCAACCAAACATGCTAGAAATGCTCAAATTGCGCAAATAAGCCTACTGTAAGAATTTTACAAACGTCTGACAAAAGTGAAAAATGTAAAATTCCAATTTCAACCAAACATGCTAAAATTGCTCCAATTGAGCTAATTAGCTTATTGTGAGAATATTACAAACGTCTGACAAAAGTGAAAATTGTAAATTTCCAATTTCAACCAAACATGCTAGAAATGCTCCAATTGAGCTAATTAGCTCATTGTGAGAATATTGCAATTGTCTGACAAAAGTGAAAAATGTAATTTTCCAATTTCAACCAAACGTGCTAGAAATGCTCCAATTGAGCTAATTAGCTTATTGTGAGAATATTACAAACGTCTGACAAAAGTGAAAAATGTAAATTTCCAATTTCAACCAAACATGCTAGAAATGCTCCAATTGAGCTAATTAGCTTATTGAGAGAATATTGCAATTGTTTGACAAAAGTGAAAAATGTAAATTTGCAATTTCAACCAAACATGCTAGAAATGCTCCAATTGAGCTAATTAGCTTATTGAGAGAATATTGCAATTGTTTGACAAAAGTGAAAAATGTAAATTTCCAATTTCAACCAAACGTGCTAGAAATGCTCCAATTGAGCTAATTAGCTTATTGTGAGAATATTACAAACGTCTGACAAAAGTGAAAAATGTAAATTTCCAATTTCAATCAAACATGCTAGAAATGCTCCAATTGAGCTAATTAGCTTATTGTGAGAATATTGCAATTGTCTGACAAAAGTGAAAAATGTAAATTTCCAATTTCAACCAAACATGCTAGAAATGCTCCAATTGAGCTAATTAGCTTATTGTGAGAATATTACAAACGTCTAACAAAATTGAAAAATGTAAATTTCCAATTTCAACCAAACATGCTAAAAATGCTCCAATTGAGCTAATTAGCTTATTGTGAGAATATTGCAATTGTCTGACAGAAGTGAAAAATGTAAATTTGCAATTTCAACCAAACATGCTAGAAATGCTCCAATTTAGCTAATTAGCTTATTGTGAGAATATTACAAACGTCTGACAACACTGAAAAATGTAAATTTCCAATTTCAACCAAACATGCTAGAAATGCTCCAATTGAGCTAATTAGCTTATTGTGAGAATATTGCAATTGTCTGACAAAAGTGAAAAAAGTAAATTTCCAATTTCAACCAAACATGCTAGAAATGCTCAAATTGCGCAAATAAGCCTACTGTAAGAATTTTACAAACGTCTGACAAAACTGAAAAATGTAAAATTCCAATTTCAACCAAACATGCTAAAATTGCTCCAATTGAGCTAATTAGCTTATTGTGAGAATATTACAAACGTCTGACAAAAGTGAAAATTGTAAATTTCCAATTTCAACCAAACATGCTAGAAATGCTCCAATTGAGCTAATTAGCTCATTGTGAGAATATTGCAATTGTCTGACAAAAGTGAAAAATGTAATTTTCCAATTTCAACCAAACATGCTAGAAATGCTCCAATTGAGCTAATTAGCTTATTGTGAGAATATTACAAACGTCTAACAAAATTGAAAAATGTAAATTTCCAATTTCAACCAAACATGCTAGAAATGCTCCAATTGAGCTAATTAGCTTATTGTGAGAATATTGCTATTGTCTGACAGAAGTGAAAAATGTAAATTTGCAATTTCAACCAAACATGCTAGAAATGCTCCAATTTAGCTAATTAGCTTATTGTGAGAATATTACAAACGTCTGACAACACTGAAAAATGTAAATTTCCAATTTCAACCGAAGATGCTAGAAATGCTCCAATTGAGCTAATTAGCTTATTGTGAGAATATTGCAATTGTCTGACAAAAGCGAAAAAAGTAAATTTCCAATTTCAACCAAACATGCTAGAAATGCTCAAATTGCGCAAATAAGCCTACTGTAAGAATTTTACAAACGTCTGACAAAACTGAAAAATGTAAGTTTCCAATTTCAACCAAACATGCTAAAATTGCTCCAATTGAGCTAATTAGCTTATTGTGAGAATATTACAAACGTCTGACAAAAGTGAAAAATGTAAATTTCCAATTTCAACCAAACATGCTAGAAATGCTCCAATTGAGCTAATTAGCTTATTGTGAGAATATTGCAATTGTCTGACAAAAGTGAAAAATGTAAATTTCCAATTTCAACCAAACATGCTAGAAATGCTCCAATTGAGCTAATTAGCTTATTGTGAGAATATCACAAACGTCTAACAAAATTGAAAAATGTAATTTTCCAATTTCAACCAAACATGCTAGAAATGCTCCAATTGAGCTAATTAGCTTATTGTGAGAATATTGCAATTGTCTGACAGAAGTGAAAAATGTAAATTTGCAATTTCAACCAAACATGCTAGAAATGCTCCAATTTAGCTAATTAGCTTATTGTGAGAATATTACAAACGTCTGACAACACTGAAAAATGTAAATTTCCAATTTCAACCGAAGGTGCTAGAAATGCTCCAATTGAGCTAATTAGCTTATTGTGAGAATATTGCAAACGTCTGACAAAAGTGAAAAATGTAAATTTCCAATTTCAACCAAACATGCTAGAAATGCTCCAATTGAGCTAATTAGCTTATTGTTAGAATATTGCAATTGTCTGACAAAAGTGAAAAATGTAAATTTCTAATTTCAACCAAACATGCTAGAAATGCTCCAATTGAGCTAATTAGCTTATTGTGAGAATATTGCAATTGTCTGACAAAAGTGAAAAAAGTAAATTTCCAATTTCAACCAAACATGCTAGAAATGCTCAAATTGCGCAAATAAGCCTACTGTAAGAATTTTACAAACGTCTGACAAAACTGAAAAATGTAAATTTCCAATTTCAACCAAACATGCTAAAAATGCTCCAATTGAGCTAATTAGCTTATTGTGAGAATATTACAAACGTCTGACAAAAGTGAAAAATGTAAATTTCCAATTTCAACCAAACATGCTAGAAATGCTCCAATTGAGCTAATTAGCTTATTGTGAGAATATTACAAACGTCTAACAAAATTGAAAAATGTAAGTTTCCAATTTCAACCAAACATGCTAGAAATGCTCCAATTGAGCTAATTAGCTTATTGTGAGAATATTGCAATTGTCTGACAGAAGTGAAAAATGTAAATTTGCAATTTCAACCAAACATGCTAGAAATGCTCAAATTGCGCAAATAAGCCTACTGTAAGAATTTTACAAACGTCTGACAAAACTGAAAAATGTAAATTTCCAATTTCAACCAAACATGCTAAAAATGCTCCAATTGAGCTAATTAGCTTATTGAGAGAATATTGCAATTGTTTGACAAAAGTGAAAAATGTAAATTTCCAATTTCAACCAAACGTGCTAGAAATGCTCCAATTGAGCTAATTAGCTTATTGTGAGAATATTACAAACGTCTAACAAAATTGAAAAATGTAAATTTCCAATTTCAACCAAACATGCTAGAAATGCTCCAATTGAGCTAATTAGCTTATTGTGAGAATATTGCAATTGTCTGACAGAAGTGAAAAATGTAAATTTGCAATTTCAACCAAACATGCTAGAAATGCTCCAATTTAGCTAATTAGCTTATTGTGAGAATATTACAAACGTCTGACAACACTGAAAAATGTAAATTTCCAATTTCAACCGAAGATGCTAGAAATGCTCCAATTGAGCTAATTAGCTTATTGTGAGAATATTGCAATTGTCTGACAAAAGCGAAAAAAGTAAATTTCCAATTTCAACCAAACATGCTAGAAATGCTCAAATTGCGCAAATAAGCCTACTGTAAGAATTTTACAAACGTCTGACAAAACTGAAAAATGTAAGTTTCCAATTTCAACCAAACATGCTAAAGTTGCTCCAATTGAGCTAATTAGCTTATTGTGAGAATATTACAAACGTCTGACAAAAGTGAAAAATGTAAATTTCCAATTTCAACCAAACATGCTAGAAATGCTCCAATTGAGCTAATTAGCTTATTGTGAGAATATTGCAATTGTCTGACAAAAGTGAAAAATGTAAATTTCCAATTTCAACCAAACATGCTAGAAATGCTCCAATTGAGCTAATTAGCTTATTGTGAGAATATCACAAACGTCTAACAAAATTGAAAAATGTAAATTTCCAATTTCAACCAAACATGCTAGAAATGCTCCAATTGAGCTAATTAGCTTATTGTGAGAATATTGCAATTGTCTGACAGAAGTGAAAAATGTAAATTTGCGATTTCAACCAAACATGCTAGAAATGCTCCAATTTAGCTATTTAGCTTATTGTGAGAATATTACAAACGTCTGACAACACTGAAAAATGTAAATTTCCAATTTCAACCGAAGGTGCTAGAAATGCTCCAATTGAGCTAATTAGCTTATTGTGAGAATATTGCAATTGTCTGACAAAAGTGAAAAATGTAAATTTCCAATTTCAACCAAACGTGCTAGAAATGCTCCAATTGAGCTAATTAGCTTATTGTGAGAATATTACAAACGTCTGACAAAAGTGAAAAATGTAAATTTCCAATTTCAACCAAACATGCTAGAAATGCTCCAATTGAGCTAATTAGCTTATTGTTAGAATATTGCAATTGTCTGACAAAAGTGAAAAATGTAAATTTCTAATTTCAACCAAACATGCTAGAAATGCTCCAATTGAGCTAATTAGCTTATTGTGAGAATATTGCAATTGTCTGACAAAAGTGAAAAAAGTAAATTTCCAATTTCAACCAAACATGCTAGAAATGCTCAAATTGCGCAAATAAGCCTACTGTAAGAATTTTACAAACGTCTGACAAAACTGAAAAATGTAAATTTCCAATTTCAACCAAACATGCTAAAAATGCTCCAATTGAGCTAATTAGCTTATTGTGAGAATATTACAAACGTCTGACAAAAGTGAGAAATGTAAATTTCCAATTTCAACCAAACATGCTAGAAATGCTCCAATTGAGCTAATTAGCTTATTGTGAGAATATTACAAACGTCTAACAAAATTGAAAAATGTAAGTTTCCAATTTCAACCAAACATGCTAGAAATGCTCCAATTGAGCTAATTAGCTTATTGTGAGAATATTACAAACGTCTAACAAAATTGAAAAATGTAAGTTTCCAATTTCAACCAAACATGCTAGAAATGCTCCAATTGAGCTAATTAGCTTATTGTGAGAATATTGCAATTGTCTGACAGAAGTGAAAAATGTAAATTTGCAATTTCAACCAAACATGCTAGAAATGCTCCAATTTAGCTAATTAGCTTATTGTGAGAATATTACAAACGTCTGACAACACTGAAAAATGTAAATTTCCAATTTCAACCAAACATGCTAGAAATGCTCCAATTGAGCTAATTAGCTTATTGTGAGAATATTGCAATTGTCTGACAAAAGTGAAAAAAGTAAATTTCCAATTTCAACCAAACATGCTAGAAATGCTCAAATTGCGCAAATAAGCCTACTGTAAGAATTTTACAAACGTCTGACAAAACTGAAAAATGTAAAATTCCAATTTCAACCAAACATGCTAAAATTGCTCCAATTGAGCTAATTAGCTTATTGTGAGAATATTACAAACGTCTGACAAAAGTGAAAATTGTAAATTTCCAATTTCAACCAAACATGCTAGAAATGCTCCAATTGAGCTAATTAGCTCATTGTGAGAATATTGCAATTGTCTGACTAAAGTGAAAAATGTAATTTTCCAATTTCAACCAAACGTGCTAGAAATGCTCCAATTGAGCTAATTAGCTTATTGTGAGAATATTACAAACGTCTGACAAAAGTGAAAAATGTAAATTTCCAATTTCAACCAAACATGCTAGAAATGCTCCAATTGAGCTAATTAGCTTATTGAGAGAATATTGCAATTGTTTGACAAAAGTGAAAAATGTAAATTTGCAATTTCAACCAAACATGCTAGAAATGCTCCAATTGAGCTAATTAGCTTATTGAGAGAATATTGCAATTGTTTGACAAAAGTGAAAAATGTAAATTTCCAATTTCAACCAAACGTGCTAGAAATGCTCCAATTGAGCTAATTAGCTTATTGTGAGAATATTACAAACGTCTGACAAAAGTGAAAAATGTAAATTTCCAATTTCAATCAAACATGCTAGAAATGCTCCAATTGAGCTAATTAGCTTATTGTGAGAATATTGCAATTGTCTGACAAAAGTGAAAAATGTAAATTTCCAATTTCAACCAAACATGCTAGAAATGCTCCAATTGAGCTAATTAGCTTATTGTGAGAATATTACAAACGTCTAACAAAATTGAAAAATGTAAATTTCCAATTTCAACCAAACATGCTAGAAATGCTCCAATTGAGCTAATTAGCTTATTGTGAGAATATTGCAATTGTCTGACAGAAGTGAAAAATGTAAATTTGCAATTTCAACCAAACATGCTAGAAATGCTCCAATTTAGCTAATTAGCTTATTGTGAGAATATTACAAACGTCTGACAACACTGAAAAATGTAAATTTCCAATTTCAACCAAACATGCTAGAAATGCTCCAATTGAGCTAATTAGCTTATTGTGAGAATATTGCAATTGTCTGACAAAAGTGAAAAAAGTAAATTTCCAATTTCAACCAAACATGCTAGAAATGCTCAAATTGCGCAAATAAGCCTACTGTAAGAATTTTACAAACGTCTGACAAAACTGAAAAATGTAAAATTCCAATTTCAACCAAACATGCTAAAATTGCTCCAATTGAGCTAATTAGCTTATTGTGAGAATATTACAAACGTCTGACAAAAGTGAAAATTGTAAATTTCCAATTTCAACCAAACATGCTAGAAATGCTCCAATTGAGCTAATTAGCTCATTGTGAGAATATTGCAATTGTCTGACAAAAGTGAAAAATGTAATTTTCCAATTTCAACCAAACATGCTAGAAATGCTCCAATTGAGCTAATTAGCTTATTGTGAGAATATTACAAACGTCTAACAAAATTGAAAAATGTAAATTTCCAATTTCAACCAAACATGCTAGAAATGCTCCAATTGAGCTAATTAGCTTATTGTGAGAATATTGCAATTGTCTGACAGAAGTGAAAAATGTAAATTTGCAATTTCAACCAAACATGCTAGAAATGCTCCAATTTAGCTAATTAGCTTATTGTGAGAATATTACAAACGTCTGACAACACTGAAAAATGTAAATTTCCAATTTCAACCGAAGATGCTAGAAATGCTCCAATTGAGCTAATTAGCTTATTGTGAGAATATTGCAATTGTCTGACAAAAGCGAAAAAAGTAAATTTTCAATTTCAACCAAACATGCTAGAAATGCTCAAATTGCGCAAATAAGCCTACTGTAAGAATTTTACAAACGTCTGACAAAACTGAAAAATGTAAGTTTCCAATTTCAACCAAACATGCTAAGATTGCTCCAATTGAGCTAATTAGCTTATTGTGAGAATATTACAAACGTCTGACAAAAGTGAAAAATGTAAATTTCCAATTTCAACCAAACATGCTAGAAATGCTCCAATTGAGCTAATTAGCTTATTGTGAGAATATTGCAATTGTCTGACAAAAGTGAAAAATGTAAATTTCCAATTTCAACCAAACATGCTAGAAATGCTCCAATTGAGCTAATTAGCTTATTGTGAGAATATTGCAATTGTTTGACAAAAGTGAAAAATGTAATTTTCCAATTTCAACCAAACATGCTAGAAATGCTCCAATTGAGCTAATTAGCTTATTGTGAGAATATTGCAATTGTCTGACAGAAGTGAAAAATGTAAATTTGCAATTTCAACCAAACATGCTAGAAATGCTCCAATTTAGCTAATTAGCTTATTGTGAGAATATTACAAACGTCTGACAACACTGAAAAATGTAAATTTCCAATTTCAACCGAAGGTGCTAGAAATGCTCCAATTGAGCTAATTAGCTTATTGTGAGAATATTGCAATTGTCTGACAAAAGTGAAAAATGTAAATTTCCAATTTCAACCAAACGTGCTAGAAATGCTCCAATTGAGCTAATTAGCTTATTGTGAGAATATTACAAACGTCTGACAAAAGTGAAAAATGTAAATTTCCAATTTCAACCAAACATGCTAGAAATGCTCCAATTGAGCTAATTAGCTTATTGTTAGAATATTGCAATTGTCTGACAAAAGTGAAAAATGTAAATTTCTAATTTCAACCAAACATGCTAGAAATGCTCCAATTGAGCTAATTAGCTTATTGTGAGAATATTGCAATTGTCTGACAAAAGTGAAAAAAGTAAATTTCCAATTTCAACCAAACATGCTAGAAATGCTCAAATTGCGCAAATAAGCCTACTGTAAGAATTTTACAAACGTCTGACAAAACTGAAAAATGTAAATTTCCAATTTCAACCAAACATGCTAAAAATGCTCCAATTGAGCTAATTAGCTTATTGTGAGAATATTACAAACGTCTGACAAAAGTGAAAAATGTAAATTTCCAATTTCAACCAAACATGCTAGAAATGCTCCAATTGAGCTAATTAGCTTATTGTGAGAATATTACAAACGTCTAACAAAATTGAAAAATGTAAGTTTCCAATTTCAACCAAACATGCTAGAAATGCTCCAATTGAGCTAATTAGCTTATTGTGAGAATATTGCAATTGTCTGACAGAAGTGAAAAATGTAAATTTGCAATTTCAACCAAACATGCTAGAAATGCTCAAATTGCGCAAATAAGCCTACTGTAAGAATTTTACAAACGTCTGACAAAACTGAAAAATGTAAATTTCCAATTTCAACCAAACATGCTAAAAATGCTCCAATTGAGCTAATTAGCTTATTGTGAGAATATTGCAATTGTTTGACAAAAGTGAAAAATGTAAATTTCCAATTTCAACCAAACGTGCTAGAAATGCTCCAATTGAGCTAATTAGCTTATTGTGAGAATATTACAACTGTCTGACAAAAGTGAAAAATGTAAATTTCCAATTTCAACCAAACGTGCTAGAAATGCTCCAATTGAGCTAATTAGCTTATTGTGAGAATATTACAAACGTCTGACAAAAGTGAAAAATGTAAATTTCCAATTTCAACCAAACATGCTAGAAATGCTCCAATTAAGCTAATTAGCTTATTGAGAGAATATTGCAATTGTTTGACAAAAGTGAAAAATGTAAATTTCCAATTTCAACCAAACATGCTAGAAATGCTCCAATTGAGCTAATTAGCTTATTGAGAGAATATTGCAATTGTTTGACAAAAGTGAAAAATGTAAATTTCCAATTTCAACCAAACGTGTTAGAAATGCTCCAATTGAGCTAATTAGCTTATTGTGAGAATATTACAAACGTCTGACAAAAGTGAAAAATGTAAATTTCCAATTTCAATCAAACATGCTAGAAACGCTCCAATTGAGCTAATTAGCTTATTGTGAGAATATTGCAATTGTCTGACAAAAGTGAAAAATGTAAATTTCCAATTTCAACCAAACATGCTAGAAATGCTCCAATTGAGCTAATTAGCTTATTGTGAGAATATTACAAACGTCTAACAAAATTGAAAAATGTAAATTTCCAATTTCAACCAAACATGCTAGAAATGCTCCAATTGAGCTAATTAGCTTATTGTGAGAATATTGCAATTGTCTGACAGAAGTGAAAAATGTAAATTTGCAATTTCAACCAAACATGCTAGAAATGCTCCAATTTAGCTAATTAGCTTATTGTGAGAATATTACAAACGTCTGACAACACTGAAAAATGTAAATTTCCAATTTCAACCAAACATGCTAGAAATGCTCCAATTGAGCTAATTAGCTTATTGTGAGAATATTGCAATTGTCTGACAAAAGTGAAAAAAGTAAATTTCCAATTTCAACCAAACATGCTAGAAATGCTCAAATTGCGCAAATAAGCCTACTGTAAGAATTTTACAAACGTCTGACAAAACTGAAAAATGTAAAATTCCAATTTCAACCAAACATGCTAAAATTGCTCCAATTGAGCTAATTAGCTTATTGTGAGAATATTACAAACGTCTGACAAAAGTGAAAATTGTAAATTTCCAATTTCAACCAAACATGCTAGAAATGCTCCAATTGAGCTAATTAGCTCATTGTGAGAATATTGCAATTGTCTGACAAAAGTGAAAAATGTAAATTTCCAATTTCAACCAAACATGCTAGAAATGCTCCAATTGAGCTAATTAGCTTATTGTGAGAATATTACAAACGTCTAACAAAATTGAAAAATGTAAATTTCCAATTTCAAACAAACATGCTAGAAATGCTCCAATTGAGCTAATTAGCTTATTGTGAGAATATTGCAATTGTCTGACAGAAGTGAAAAATGTAAATTTGCAATTTCAACCAAACATGCTAGAAATGCTCCAATTTAGCTAATTAGCTTATTGTGAGAATATTACAAACGTCTGACAACACTGAAAAATGTAAATTTCCAATTTCAACCGAAGATGCTAGAAATGCTCCAATTGAGCTAATTAGCTCATTGTGAGAATATTGCAATTGTCTGACAAAAGTGAAAAATGTAAATTTCCAATTTCAACCAAACATGCTAGAAATGCTCCAATTGAGCTAATTAGCTTATTGAGAGAATATTGCAATTGTTTGACAAAAGTGAAAAATGTAAATTTCCAATTTCAACCAAACGTTCTAGAAATGCTCCAATTGAGCTAATTAGCTTATTGTGAGAATATTACAAACGTCTGACAAAAGTGAAAAATGTAAATTTCCAATTTCAATCAAACATGCTAGAAATGCTCCAATTGAGCTAATTAGCTTATTGTGAGAATATTGCAATTGTCTGACAAAAGTGAAAAATGTAAATTTCCAATATCAACCAAACATGCTAGAAATGCTCCAATTGAGCTAATTAGCTTATTGTGAGAATATTACAAACGTCTAACAAAATTGAAAAATGTAAATTTCCAATTTCAACCAAACATGCTAGAAATGCTCCAATTGAGCTAATTAGCTTATTGTGAGAATATTGCAATTGTCTGACAGAAGTGAAAAATGTAAATTTGCAATTTCAACCAAACATGCTAGAAATGCTCCAATTTAGCTAATTAGCTTATTGTGAGAATATTACAAACGTCTGACAACACTGAAAAATGTAAATTTCCAATTTCAACCAAACATGCTAGAAATGCTCCAATTGAGCTAATTAGCTTATTGTGAGAATATTGCAATTGTCTGACAAAAGTGAAAAAAGTAAATTTCCAATTTCAACCAAACATGCTAGAAATGCTCAAATTGCGCAAATAAGCCTACTGTAAGAATTTTACAAACGTCTGACAAAACTGAAAAATGTAAAATTCCAATTTCAACCAAACATGCTAAAATTGCTCCAATTGAGCTAATTAGCTTATTGTGAGAATATTACAAACGTCTGACAAAAGTGAAAATTGTAAATTTCCAATTTCAACCAAACATGCTAGAAATGCTCCAATTGAGCTAATTAGCTCATTGTGAGAATATTGCAATTGTCTGACAAAAGTGAAAAATGTAAATTTCCAATTTCAACCAAACATGCTAGAAATGCTCCAATTGAGCTAATTAGCTTATTGTGAGAATATTACAAACGTCTAACAAAATTGAAAAATGTAAATTTCCAATTTCAACCAAACATGCTAGAAATGCTCCAATTGAGCTAATTAGCTTATTGTGAGAATATTGCAATTGTCTGACAGAAGTGAAAAATGTAAATTTGCAATTTCAACCAAACATGCTAGAAATGCTCCAATTTAGCTAATTAGCTTATTGTGAGAATATTACAAACGTCTGACAACACTGAAAAATGTAAATTTCCAATTTCAACCGAAGATGCTAGAAATGCTCCAATTGAGCTAATTAGCTTATTGTGAGAATATTGCAATTGTCTGACAAAAGTGAAAAATGTAAATTTCCAATTTCAACCAAACGTGCTAGAAATGCTCCAATTGAGCTAATTAGCTTATTGTGAGAATATTACAAACGTCTGACAAAAGTGAAAAATGTAAATTTCAAATTTCAACCAAACATGCTACAAATGCTCCAATTGAGCTAATTAGCTTATTGTGAGAATATTGCAATTGTCTGACAAAAGTGAAAAATGTAAATTTCCAATTTCAACCAAACATGCTAGAAATGCTCCAATTGAGCTAATTAGCTTATTGTGAGAATATTGCAATTGTCTGACAGAAGTGAAAAATGTAAATTTGCAATTTCAACCAAACATGCTAGAAATGCTCCAATTTAGCTAATTAGCTTATTGTGAGAATATTGCAAACGTCAGACAACACTGAAAAATGTAAATTTCCAATTTCAACCAAACATGCTAGAAATGCTCCAATTGAGCTAATTAGCTTATTGTGAGAATATTGCAATTGTCTGACAAAAGTGAAAAAAGTAAATTTCCAATTTCAACCAAACATGCTAGAAATGCTCAAATTGCGCAAATAAGCCTACTGTAAGAATTTTACAAACGTCTGACAAAACTAAAAAATGTAAAATTCCAATTTCAACCAAACATGCTAAAATTGCTCCAATTGAGCTAATTAGCTTATTGTGAGAATATTACAAACGTCTGACAAAAGTGAAAATTGTAAATTTCCAATTTCAACCAAACATGCTAGAAATGCTCCAATTGAGCTAATTAGCTCATTGTGAGAATATTGCAATTGTCTGACAAAAGTGAAAAATGTAAATTTCCAATTTCAACCAAACATGCTAGAAATGCTCCAATTGAGCTAATTAGCTTATTGTGAGAATATTACAAACGTCTAACAAAATTGAAAAATGTAAATTTCCAATTTCAACCAAACATGCTAGAAATGCTCCAATTGAGCTAATTAGCTTATTGTGAGAATATTGCAATTGTCTGACAGAAGTGAAAAATGTAAATTTGCAATTTCAACCAAACATGCTAGAAATGCTCCAATTTAGCTAATTAGCTTATTGTGAGAATATTACAAACGTCTGACAACACTGAAAAATGTAAATTTCCAATTTCAACCGAAGATGCTAGAAATGCTCCAATTGAGCTAATTAGCTTATTGTGAGAATATTGCAATCTTCTGACAAAAGTGAAAAATGTAAATTTCCAATTTCAACCAAACGTGCTAGAAATGCTCCAATTGAGCTAATTAGCTTATTGTGAGAATATTACAAACGTCTGACAAAAGTGAAAAATGTAAATTTCCAATTTCAACCAAACGTGCTAGAAATGCTCCAATTGAGCTAATTAGCTTATTGTGAGAATATTACAAACGTCTGACAAAAGTGAAAAATGTAAATTTCCAATTTCAACCAAACATGCTAGAAATGCTCCAATTGAGCTAATTAGCTTATTGTGAGAATATTGCAATTGTCTGACAGAAGTGAAAAATGTAAATTTGCAATTTCAACCAAACATGCTAGAAATGCTCCAATTGAGCTAATTAGCTTATTGTGAGAATATTACAAACGTCTAACAAAATTGAAAAATGTAAATTTCCAATTTCAACCAAACATGCTAGAAATGCTCCAAATGAGCTAATTAGCTTATTGTGAGAATATTGCAATTGTCTGACAGAAGTGAAAAATGTAAATTTGCAATTTCAACCAAACATGCTAGAAATGCTCCAATTGAGCTAATTAGCTTATTGTGAGAATATTGCAATTGTCTGACAAAAGTGAAAAATGTAAATTTCCATTTTCAACCAAACATGCTAGAAATGCTCAAATTGCGCAAATAAGCCTACTGTAAGAATTTTACAAACGTCTGACAAAACTGAAAAATGTAAATTTCCAATTTCAACCAAACATGCTAGAAATGCTCCAATTGAGCTAATTAGCTCATTGTGAGAATATTGCAATTGTCTGACAAAAGTGAAAAATGTAAATTTCCAATTTCAACCAAACATGCTAGAAATGCTCCAATTGAGCTAATTAGCTTATTGTGAGAATATTACAAACGTCTAACAAAATTGAAAAATGTAAATTTCCAATTTCAACCAAACATGCTAGAAATGCTCCAATTGAGCTAATTAGCCTATTGTGAGAATATTGCAATTGTCTGACAGAAGTGAAAAATGTAAATTTGCAATTTCAACCAAACATGCTAGAAATGCTCCAATTTAGCTAATTAGCTTATTGTGAGAATATTACAAACGTCTGACAACACTGAAAAATGTAAATTTCCAATTTCAACCGAAGATGCTAGAAATGCTCCAATTGAGCTAATTAGCTTATTGTGAGAATATTGCAATCTTCTGACAAAACTGAAAAATGTAAATTTCCAATTTCAACCAAACGTGCTAGAAATGCTCCAATTGAGCTAATTAGCTTATTGTGAGAATATTACAAACGTCTGACAAAAGTGAAAAATGTAAATTTCCAATTTCAACCAAACATGCTAGAAATGCTCCAATTGAGCTAATTAGCTTATTGTGAGAATATTGCAATTGTCTGACAAAAGTGAAAATTGTAAATTTCCAATTTCAACCAAACATGCTAGAAATGCTCCAATTGAGCTAATTAGCTTATTGTGAGAATATTACAAACGTCTAACAAAATTGAAAAATGTAAATTTCCAATTTCAACCAAACATGCTAGAAATGCTCCAATTGAGCTAATTAGCTTATTGTGAGAATATTGCAATTGTCTGACAGAAGTGAAAAATGTAAATTTGCAATTTCAACCAAACATGCTAGAAATGCTCCAATTTAGCTAATTAGCTTATTGTGAGAATATTACAAACGTCTGACAACACTGAAAAATGTAAATTTCCAATTTCAACCAAACATGCTAGAAATGCTCCAATTGAGCTAATTAGCTTATTGTGAGAATATTGCAATTGTCTGACAAAAGTGAAAAAAGTAAATTTCCAATTTCAACCAAACATGCTAGAAATGCTCAAATTGCGCAAATAAGCCTACTGTAAGAATTTTACAAACGTCTGACAAAACTGAAAAATGTAAATTTCCAATTTCAACCAAACATGCTAAAATTGCTCCAATTGAGCTAATTAGCTTATTGTGAGAATATTACAAACGTCTAACAAAATTGAAAAATGTAAATTTCCAATTTCAACCAAACATGCTAGAAATGCTCCAATTGAGCTAATTAGCTTATTGTGAGAATATTGCAATTGTCTGACAAAAGTGAAAAATGTAAATTTGCAATTTCAACCAAACATGCTAGAAATGCTCCAATTTAGCTAATTAGCTTATTGTGAGAATATTACAAACGTCTGACAACACTGAAAAATGTAAATTTCCAATTTCAACCAAACATGCTAGAAATGCTCCAATTGAGCTAATTAGCTTATTGTGAGAATATTGCAATTGTCTGACAAAAGTGAAAAAAGTAAATTTCCAATTTCAACCAAACATGCTAGAAATGCTCAAATTGCGCAAATAAGCCTACTGTAAGAATTTTACAAACGTCTGACAAAACTGAAAAATGTAAATTTCCAATTTCAACCAAACATGCTAAAATTGCTCCAATTGAGCTAATTAGCTTATTGTGAGAATATTACAAACGTCTAACAAAATTGAAAAATGTAAATTTCCAATTTCAACCAAACATGCTAGAAATGCTCCAATTGAGCTAATTAGCTTATTGTGAGAATATTGCAATTGTCTGACAGAAGTGAAAAATGTAAATTTGCAATTTCAACCAAACATGCTAGAAATGCTCCAATTTAGCTAATTAGCTTATTGTGAGAATATTACAAACGTCTGACAACACTGAAAAATGTAAATTTCCAATTTCAACCGAAGGTGCTAGAAATGCTCCAATTGAGCTAATTAGCTTATTGTGAGAATATTGCAATTGTCTGACAAAAGTGAAAAATGTAAATTTCCAATTTCAACCAAACATGCTAGAAATGCTCCAATTGAGCTAATTAGCTTATTGTGAGAATATTGCAATTGTCTGACAAAAGTGAAAAATGTAAATTTGCAATTTCAACCAAACATGCTAGAAATGCTCCAATTTAGCTAATTAGCTTATTGTGAGAATATTACAAACGTCTGACAACACTGAAAAATGTAAATTTCCAATTTCAACCAAACATGCTAGAAATGCTCCAATTGAGCTAATTAGCTTATTGTGAGAATATTGCAATTGTCTGACAAAAGCGAAAAAAGTAAATTTCCAATTTCAACCAAACATGCTAGAAATGCTCAAATTGCGCAAATAAGCCTACTGTAAGAATTTTACAAACGTCTGACAAAACTGAAAAATGTAAATTTCCAATTTCAACCAAACATGCTAAAATTGCTCCAATTGAGCTAATTAGCTTATTGTGAGAATATTACAAACGTCTGACAAAACTGAAAAATGTAAATTTCCAATTTCAACCAAACATGCTAGAAATGCTCCAATTGAGCTAATTAGCTTATTGTGAGAATATTGCAATTGTCTGACAAAAGTGAAAAATGTAAATTTCCAATTTCAACCAAACATGCTAGAAATGCTCCAATTGAGCTAATTAGCTTATTGTGAGAATATCACAAACGTCTAACAAAATTGAAAAATGTAAATTTCCAATTTCAACCAAACATGCTAGAAATGCTCCAATTGAGCTAATTAGCTTATTGTGAGAATATTGCAATTGTCTGACAGAAGTGAAAAATGTAAATTTGCAATTTCAACCAAACATGCTAGAAATGCTCCAAATGAGCTAATTAGCTTATTGTGAGAATATTGCAATTGTCTGACAGAAGTGAAAAATGTAAATTTGCAATTTCAACCAAACATGCTAGAAATGCTCCAATTGAGCTAATTAGCTTATTGTGAGAATATTGCAATTGTCTGACAAAAGTGAAAAATGTAAATTTCCATTTTCAACCAAACATGCTAGAAATGCTCAAATTGCGCAAATAAGCCTACTGTAAGAATTTTACAAACGTCTGACAAAACTGAAAAATGTAAATTTCCAATTTCAACCAAACATGCTAGAAATGCTCCAATTGAGCTAATTAGCTCATTGTGAGAATATTGCAATTGTCTGACAAAAGTGAAAAATGTAAATTTCCAATTTCAACCAAACATGCTAGAAATGCTCCAATTGAGCTAATTAGCTTATTGTGAGAATATTACAAACGTCTAACAAAATTGAAAAATGTAAATTTCCAATTTCAACCAAACATGCTAGAAATGCTCCAATTGAGCTAATTAGCCTATTGTGAGAATATTGCAATTGTCTGACAGAAGTGAAAAATGTAAATTTGCAATTTCAACCAAACATGCTAGAAATGCTCCAATTTAGCTAATTAGCTTATTGTGAGAATATTACAAACGTCTGACAACACTGAAAAATGTAAATTTCCAATTTCAACCGAAGATGCTAGAAATGCTCCAATTGAGCTAATTAGCTTATTGTGAGAATATTGCAATCTTCTGACAAAAGTGAAAAATGTAAATTTCCAATTTCAACCAAACGTGCTAGAAATGCTCCAATTGAGCTAATTAGCTTATTGTGAGAATATTACAAACGTCTGACAAAAGTGAAAAATGTAAATTTCCAATTTCAACCAAACATGCTAGAAATGCTCCAATTGAGCTAATTAGCTTATTGTGAGAATAATGCAATTGTCTGACAAAAGTGAAAAATGTAAATTTCCAATTTCAACCAAACATGCTAGAAATGCTCCAATTGAGCTAATTAGCTTATTGTGAGAATATTACAAACGTCTAACAAAATTGAAAAATGTAAATTTCCAATTTCAACCAAACATGCTAGAAATGCTCCAATTGAGCTAATTAGCTTATTGTGAGAATATTGCAATTGTCTGACAGAAGTGAAAAATGTAAATTTGCAATTTCAACCAAACATGCTAGAAATGCTCCAATTTAGCTAATTAGCTTATTGTGAGAATATTACAAACGTCTGACAACACTGAAAAATGTAAATTTCCAATTTCAACCAAACATGCTAGAAATGCTCCAATTGAGCTAATTAGCTTATTGTGAGAATATTGCAATTGTCTGACAAAAGTGAAAAAAGTAAATTTCCAATTTCAACCAAACATGCTAGAAATGCTCAAATTGCGCAAATAAGCCTACTGTAAGAATTTTACAAACGTCTGACAAAACTGAAAAATGTAAATTTCCAATTTCAACCAAACATGCTAAAATTGCTCCAATTGAGCTAATTAGCTTATTGTGAGAATATTACAAACGTCTGACAAAAGTGAAAAATGTAAATTTCCAATATCAACCAAACATGCTAGAAATGCTCCAATTGAGCTAATTAGCTCATTGTGAGAATATTGCAATTGTCTGACAAAAGTGAAAAATGTAAATTTCCAATTTCAACCAAACATGCTAGAAATGCTCCAATTGAGCTAATTAGCTTATTGTGAGAATATTACAAACGTCTAACAAAATTGAAAAATGTAAATTTCCAATTTCAACCAAACATGCTAGAAATGCTCCAATTGAGCTAATTAGCTTATTGTGAGAATATTGCAATTGTCTGACAGAAGTGAAAAATGTAAATTTGCAATTTCAACCAAACATGCTAGAAATGCTCCAATTTAGCTAATTAGCTTATTGTGAGAATATTACAAACGTCTGACAACACTGAAAAATGTAAATTTCCAATTTCAACCGAAGGTGCTAGAAATGCTCCAATTGAGCTAATTAGCTTATTGTGAGAATATTGCAATTGTCTGACAAAAGTGAAAAATGTAAATTTCCAATTTCAACCAAACATGCTAGAAATGCTCCAATTGAGCTAATTAGCTTATTGTGAGAATATTGCAATTGTCTGACAGAAGTGAAAAATGTAAATTTGCAATTTCAACCAAACATGCTAGAAATGCTCCAATTTAGCTAATTAGCTTATTGTGAGAATATTACAAACGTCTGACAACACTGAAAAATGTAAATTTCCAATTTCAACCAAACATGCTAGAAATGCTCCAATTGAGCTAATTAGCTTATTGTGAGAATATTGCAATTGTCTGACAAAAGCGAAAAAAGTAAATTTCCAATTTCAACCAAACATGCTAGAAATGCTCAAATTGCGCAAATAAGCCTACTGTAAGAATTTTACAAACGTCTGACAAAACTGAAAAATGTAAATTTCCAATTTCAACCAAACATGCTAAAATTGCTCCAATTGAGCTAATTAGCTTATTGTGAGAATATTACAAACGTCTGACAAAACTGAAAAATGTAAATTTCCAATTTCAACCAAACATGCTAGAAATGCTCCCAATTGAGCTAATTAGCTTATTGTGAGAATATTGCAATTGTCTGACAAAAGTGAAAAATGTAAATTTCCAATTTCAACCAAACATGCTAGAAATGCTCCAATTTAGCTAATTAGCTTATTGTGAGAATATTACAAACGTCTGACAATACTGAAAAATGTAAATTTCCAATTTCAACCGAAGATGCTAGAAATGCTCCAATTGAGCTAATTAGCTTATTGTGAGAATATTGCAATTGTCTGACAAAAGTGAAAAATGTAAATTTCCAATTTCAACCAAACGTGCTAGAAATGCTCCAATTGAGCTAATTAGCTTATTGTGAGAATATTACAAACGTCTGACAAAAGTGAAAAATGTAAATTTCCAATTTCAACCAAACATGCTAGAAATGCTCCAATTAAGCTAATTAGCTTATTGAGAGAATATTGCAATTGTTTGACAAAATTGAAAAATGTAAATTTCCAATTTCAACCAAACATGCTAGAAATGCTCCAATTGAGCTAATTAGCTTATTGTGAGAATATTGCAATTGTCTGACAGAAGTGAAAAATGTAAATTTGCAATTTCAACCAAACATGCTAGAAATGCTCCAATTTAGCTAATTAGCTTATTGTGAGAATATTACAAACGTCTGACAACACTGAAAAATGTAAATTTCCAATTTCAACCGAAGATGCTAGAAATGCTCCAATTGAGCTAATTAGCTTATTGTGAGAATATTACAACTGTCTGACAAAAGTGAAAAATGTAAATTTCCAATTTCAACCAAACGTGCTAGAAATGCTCCAATTGAGCTAATTAGCTTATTGTGAGAATATTACAAACGTCTGACAACACTGAAAAATGTAAATTTCCAATTTCAACCAAACATGCTAGAAATGCTCCAATTAAGCTAATTAGCTTATTGAGAGAATATTGCAATTGTTTGACAAAAGTGAAAAATGTAAATTTCCAATTTCAACCAAACATGCTAGAAATGCTCCAATTGAGCTAATTAGCTTATTGAGAGAATATTGCAATTGTTTGACAAAAGTGAAAAATGTAAATTTCCAATTTCAACCAAACGTGCTAGAAATGCTCCAATTGAGCTAATTAGCTTATTGTGAGAATAGTACAAACGTCTGACAAAAGTGAAAAATGTAAATTTCCAATTTCAACCAAACATGCTAGAAATGCTCCAATTGAGCTAATTAGCTTATTGTGAGAATATTGCAATTGTCTGACAAAAGTGAAAAATGTAAATTTCCAATTTCAACCAAACATGCTAGAAATGCTCCAATTGAGCTAATTAGCTTATTGTGAGAATATTACAAACGTCTAACAAAATTGAAAAATGTAAATTTCCAATTTCAACCAAACATGCTAGAAATGCTCAAATTGCGCAAATAAGCCTACTGTAAGAATTTTACAAACGTCTGACAAAACTGAAAAATGTAAAATTCCAATTTCAACCAAACATGCTAAAATTGCTCCAATTGAGCTAATTAGCTTATTGTGAGAATATTGCAAACGTCTGACAAAAGTGAAAATTGTAAATTTCCAATTTCAACCAAACATGCTAGAAATGCTCCAATTGAGCTAATTAGCTCATTGTGAGAATATTGCAATTGTCTGACAAAAGTGAAAAATGTAAATTTCCAATTTCAACCAAACATGCTAGAAATGCTCCAATTGAGCTAATTAGCTTATTGTGAGAATATTACAAACGTCTAACAAAATTGAAAAATGTAAATTTCCAATTTCAACCAAACATGCTAGAAATGCTCCAATTGAGCTAATTAGCTTATTGTGAGAATATTGCAATTGTCTGACAGAAGTGAAAAATGTAAATTTCCAATTTCAACCAAACATGCTAGAAATGCTCCAATTTAGCTAATTAGCTTATTGTGAGAATATTACAAACGTCTGACAACACTGAAAAATGTAAATTTCCAATTTCAACCGAAGATGCTAGAAATGCTCCAATTGAGCTAATTAGCTTATTGTGAGAATATTGCAATTGTCTGACAAAAGTGAAAAATGTAAATTTCCAATTTCAACCAAACGTGCTAGAAATGCTCCAATTGAGCTAATTAGCTTATTGTGAGAATATTGCAATTGTCTGACAGAAGTGAAAAATGTAAATTTGCAATTTCAACCAAACATGCTAGAAATGCTCCAATTTAGCTAATTAGCTTATTGTGAGAATATTACAAACGTCTGACAACACTGAAAAATGTAAATTTCCAATTTCAACCAAACATGCTAGAAATGCTCCAATTGAGCTAATTAGCTTATTGTGAGAATATTGCAATTGTCTGACAAAAGTGAAAAAAGTAAATTTCCAATTTCAACCAAACATGCTAGAAATGCTCAAATTGCGCAAATAAGCCTACTGTAAGAATTTTACAAACGTCTGACAAAACTGAAAAATGTAAAATTCCAATTTCAACCAAACATGCTAAAATTGCTCCAATTGAGCTAATTAGCTTATTGTGAGAATATTACAAACGTCTGACAAAAGTGAAAATTGTAAATTTCCAATTTCAACCAAACATGCTAGAAATGCTCCAATTGAGCTAATTAGCTCATTGTGAGAATATTGCAATTGTCTGACAAAAGTGAAAAATGTAAATTTCCAATTTCAACCAAACATGCTAGAAATGCTCCAATTGAGCTAATTAGCTTATTGTGAGAATATTACAAACGTCTAACAAAATTGAAAAATGTAAATTTCCAATTTCAACCAAACATGCTAGAAATGCTCCAATTGAGCTAATTAGCTTATTGTGAGAATATTGCAATTGTCTGACAGAAGTGAAAAATGTAAATTTCCAATTTCAACCAAACATGCTAGAAATGCTCCAATTTAGCTAATTAGCTTATTGTGAGAATATTACAAACGTCTGACAACACTGAAAAATGTAAATTTCCAATTTCAACCGAAGATGCTAGAAATGCTCCAATTGAGCTAATTAGCTTATTGTGAGAATATTGCAATTGTCTGACAAAAGTGAAAAATGTAAATTTCCAATTTCAACCAAACGTGCTAGAAATGCTCCAATTGAGCTAATTAGCTTATTGTGAGAATATTACAAACGTCTGACAAAAGTGAAAAATGTAAATTTCCAATTTCAACCAAACATGCTAGAAATGCTCCAATTGAGCTAATTAGCTTATTGTGAGAATAATGCAATTGTCTGACAAAAGTGAAAAATGTAAATTTCCAATTTCAACCAAGCGTGCTAAAAATGCTCCAATTGAGCTAATTAGCTTATTGTGAGAATATTACAACTGTCTGACAAAAGTGAAAAATGTAAATTTCCAATTTCAACCAAACGTGCTAGAAATGCTCCAATTGAGCTAATTAGCTTATTGTGAGAATATTACAAACGTCTGACAAAAGTGAAAAATGTAGATTTCCAATTTTAACCAAACATGCTAGAAATGCTCCAATTAAGCTAATTAGCTTATTGAGAGAATATTGCAATTGTTTGACAAAAGTGAAAAATGTAAATTTCCAATTTCAACCAAACGTGCTAGAAATGCTCCAATTGAGCTAATTAGCTTATTGTGAGAATATTACAAACGTCTGACAAAAGTGAAAAATGTAAATTTCCAATTTCAACCAAACATGCTAGAAATGCTCCAATTGAGCTAATTAGCTTATTGTGAGAATATTGCAATTGTCTGACAAAAGTGAAAAATGTAAATTTCCAATTTCAACCAAACATGCTAGAAATGCTCCAATTGAGCTAATTAGCTTATTGTGAGAATATTACAAACGTCTAACAAAATTGAAAAATGTAAATTTCCAATTTCAACCAAACATGCTAGAAATGCTCCAATTGAGCTAATTAGCTTATTGTGAGAATATTGCAATTGTCTGACAAAAGTGAAAAAAGTAAATTTCCAATTTCAACCAAACATGCTAGAAATGCTCAAATTGCGCAAATAAGCCTACTGTAAGAATTTTACAAACGTCTGACAAAACTGAAAAATGTAAAATTCCAATTTCAACCAAACATGCTAAAATTGCTCCAATTGAGCTAATTAGCTTATTGTGAGAATATTACAAACGTCTGACAAAAGTGAAAATTGTAAATTTCCAATTTCAACCAAACATGCTAGAAATGCTCCAATTGAGCTAATTAGCTCATTGTGAGAATATTGCAATTGTCTGACAAAAGTGAAAAATGTAAATTTCCAATTTCAACCAAACATGCTAGAAATGCTCCAATTGAGCTAATTAGCTTATTGTGAGAATAATGCAATTGTCTGACAAAAGTGAAAAATGTAAATTTCCAATTTCAACCAAACGTGCTAGAAATGCTCCAATTGAGCTAATTAGCTTATTGTGAGAATAATGCAATTGTCTGACAAAAGTGAAAAATGTAAATTTCCAATTTCAACCAAACGTGCTAGAAATGCTCCAATTGAGCTAATTAGCTTATTGTGAGAATATTACAACTGTCTGACAAAAGTGAAAAATGTAAATTTCCAATTTCAACCAAACGTGCTAGAAATGCTCCAATTGAGCTAATTAGCTTATTGTGAGAATATTACAAACGTCTGACAAAAGTGAAAAATGTAGATTTCCAATTTCAACCAAACATGCTAGAAATGCTCCAATTAAGCTAATTAGCTCATTGAGAGAATATTGCAATTGTTTGACAAAAGTGAAAAATGTAAATTTCCAATTTCAACCAAACATGCTAGAAATGCTCCAATTGAGCTAATTAGCTTATTGAGAGAATATTGCAATTGTTTGACAAAAGTGAAAAATGTAAATTTCCAATTTCAACCAAACGTGCTAGAAATGCTCCAATTGAGCTAATTAGCTTATTGTGAGAATATTACAAACGTCTGACAAAAGTGAAAAATGTAAATTTCCAATTTCAACCAAACATGCTAGAAATGCTCCAATTGAGCTAATTAGCTTATTGTGAGAATATTGCAATTGTCTGACAAAAGTGAAAAATGTAAATTTCCAATTTCAACCAAACATGCTAGAAATGCTCCAATTGAGCTAATTAGCTTATTGTGAGAATATTACAAACGTCTAACAAAATTGAAAAATGTAAATTTCCAATTTCAACCAAACATGCTAGAAATGCTCCAATTGAGCTAATTAGCTTATTGTGAGAATATTGCAATTGTCTGACAGAAGTGAAAAATGTAAATTTGCAATTTCAACCAAACATGCTAGAAATGCTCCAATTTAGCTAATTAGCTTATTGTGAGAATATTACAAACGTCTGACAACACTGAAAAATGTAAATTTCCAATTTCAACCAAACATGCTAGAAATGCTTCAATTGAGCTAATTAGCTTATTGTGAGAATATTGCAATTGTCTGACAAAAGTGAAAAAAGTAAATTTCCAATTTCAACCAAACATGCTAGAAATGCTCAAATTGCGCAAATAAGCCTACTGTAAGAATTTTACAAACGTCTGACAAAACTGAAAAATGTAAAATTCCAATTTCAACCAAACATGCTAAAATTGCTCCAATTGAGCTAATTAGCTTATTGTGAGAATATTACAAACGTCTGACAAAAGTGAAAATTGTAAATTTCCAATTTCAACCAAACATGCTAGAAATGCTCCAATTGAGCTAATTAGCTCATTGTGAGAATATTGCAATTGTCTGACAAAAGTGAAAAATGTAAATTTCCAATTTCAACCAAACATGCTAGAAATGCTCCAATTGAGCTAATTAGCTTATTGTGAGAATATTACAAACGTCTAACAAAATTGAAAAATGTAAATTTCCAATTTCAACCAAACATGCTAGAAATGCTCCAATTGAGCTAATTAGCTTATTGTGAGAATATTGCAATTGTCTGACAGAAGTGAAAAATGTAAATTTGCAATTTCAACCAAACATGCTAGAAATGCTCCAATTGAGCTAATTAGCTTATTGTGAGAATATTACAAACGTCTGACAACACTGAAAAATGTAAATTTCCAATTTCAACCAAACATGCTAGAAATGCTCCAATTGAGCTAATTAGCTTATTGTGAGAATATTACAAACGTCTGACAACACTGAAAAATGTAAATTTCCAATTTCAACCAAACATGCTAGAAATGCTCAAATTGCGCAAATAAGCCTACTGTAAGAATTTTACAAACGTCTGACAAAACTGAAAAATGTAAAATTCCAATTTCAACCAAACATGCTAAAATTGCTCCAATTGAGCTAATTAGCTTATTGTGAGAATATTACAAACGTCTGACAAAAGTGAAAATTGTAAATTTCCAATTTCAACCAAACATGCTAGAAATGCTCCAATTGAGCTAATTAGCTCATTGTGAGAATATTGCAATTGTCTGACAAAAGTGAAAAATGTAAATTTCCAATTTCAACCAAACATGCTAGAAATGCTCCAATTGAGCTAATTAGCTTATTGTGAGAATATTGCAATTGTCTGACAGAAGTGAAAAATGTAAATTTGCAATTTCAACCAAACATGCTAGAAATGCTCCAATTTAGCTAATTAGCTTATTGTGAGAATATTACAAACGTCTGACAACACTGAAAAATGTAAATTTCCAATTTCAACCAAACATGCTAGAAATGCTCCAATTGAGCTAATTAGCTTATTGTGAGAATATTGCAATTGTCTGACAAAAGTGAAAAAAGTAAATTTCCAATTTCAACCAAACATGCTAGAAATGCTCAAATTGCGCAAATAAGCCTACTGTAAGAATTTTACAAACGTCTGACAAAACTGAAAAATGTAAAATTCCAATTTCAACCAAACATGCTAAAATTGCTCCAATTGAGCTAATTAGCTTATTGTGAGAATATTACAAACGTCTGACAAAAGTGAAAATTGTAAATTTCCAATTTCAACCAAACATGCTAGAAATGCTCCAATTGAGCTAATTAGCTCATTGTGAGAATATTGCAATTGTCTGACAAAAGTGAAAAATGTAAATTTCCAATTTCAACCAAACATGCTAGAAATGCTCCAATTGAGCTAATTAGCTTATTGTGAGAATATTACAAACGTCTAACAAAATTGAAAAATGTAAATTTCCAATTTCAACCAAACATGCTAGAAATGCTCCAATTGAGCTAATTAGCTTATTGTGAGAATATTGCAATTGTCTGACAGAAGTGAAAAATGTAAATTTCCAATTTCAACCAAACATGCTAGAAATGCTCCAATTTAGCTAATTAGCTTATTGTGAGAATATTACAAACGTCTGACAACACTGAAAAATGTAAATTTCCAATTTCAACCGAAGATGCTAGAAATGCTCCAATTGAGCTAATTAGCTTATTGTGAGAATATTGCAATTGTCTGACAAAAGTGAAAAATGTAAATTTCCAATTTCAACCAAACGTGCTAGAAATGCTCCAATTGAGCTAATTAGCTTATTGTGAGAATATTACAAACGTCTGACAAAAGTGAAAAATGTAAATTTCCAATTTCAACCAAACATGCTAGAAATGCTCCAATTGAGCTAATTAGCTTATTGTGAGAATAATGCAATTGTCTGACAAAAGTGAAAAATGTAAATTTCCAATTTCAACCAAGCGTGCTAAAAATGCTCCAATTGAGCTAATTAGCTTATTGTGAGAATATTACAACTGTCTGACAAAAGTGAAAAATGTAAATTTCCAATTTCAACCAAACGTGCTAGAAATGCTCCAATTGAGCTAATTAGCTTATTGTGAGAATATTACAAACGTCTGACAAAAGTGAAAAATGTAGATTTCCAATTTCAACCAAACATGCTAGAAATGCTCCAATTAAGCTAATTAGCTTATTGAGAGAATATTGCAATTGTTTGACAAAAGTGAAAAATGTAAATTTCCAATTTCAACCAAACGTGCTAGAAATGCTCCAATTGAGCTAATTAGCTTATTGTGAGAATATTACAAACGTCTGACAAAAGTGAAAAATGTAAATTTCCAATTTCAACCAAACATGCTAGAAATGCTCCAATTGAGCTAATTAGCTTATTGTGAGAATATTGCAATTGTCTGACAAAAGTGAAAAATGTAAATTTCCAATTTCAACCAAACATGCTAGAAATGCTCCAATTGAGCTAATTAGCTTATTGTGAGAATATTACAAACGTCTAACAAAATTGAAAAATGTAAATTTCCAATTTCAACCAAACATGCTAGAAATGCTCCAATTGAGCTAATTAGCTTATTGTGAGAATATTGCAATTGTCTGACAAAAGTGAAAAAAGTAAATTTCCAATTTCAACCAAACATGCTAGAAATGCTCAAATTGCGCAAATAAGCCTACTGTAAGAATTTTACAAACGTCTGACAAAACTGAAAAATGTAAAATTCCAATTTCAACCAAACATGCTAAAATTGCTCCAATTGAGCTAATTAGCTTATTGTGAGAATATTACAAACGTCTGACAAAAGTGAAAATTGTAAATTTCCATATTCAACCAAACATGCTAGAAATGCTCCAATTGAGCTAATTAGCTCATTGTGAGAATATTGCAATTGTCTGACAAAAGTGAAAAATGTAAATTTCCAATTTCAACCAAACATGCTAGAAATGCTCCAATTGAGCTAATTAGCTTATTGTGAGAATAATGCAATTGTCTGACAAAAGTGAAAAATGTAAATTTCCAATTTCAACCAAACGTGCTAGAAATGCTCCAATTGAGCTAATTAGCTTATTGTGAGAATAATGCAATTGTCTGACAAAAGTGAAAAATGTAAATTTCCAATTTCAACCAAACGTGCTAGAAATGCTCCAATTGAGCTAATTAGCTTATTGTGAGAATATTACAACTGTCTGACAAAAGTGAAAAATGTAAATTTCCAATTTCAACCAAACGTGCTAGAAATGCTCCAATTGAGCTAATTAGCTTATTGTGAGAATATTACAAACGTCTGACAAAAGTGAAAAATGTAGATTTCCAATTTCAACCAAACATGCTAGAAATGCTCCAATTAAGCTAATTAGCTCATTGAGAGAATATTGCAATTGTTTGACAAAAGTGAAAAATGTAAATTTCCAATTTCAACCAAACATGCTAGAAATGCTCCAATTGAGCTAATTAGCTTATTGAGAGAATATTGCAATTGTTTGACAAAAGTGAAAAATGTAAATTTCCAATTTCAACCAAACGTGCTAGAAATGCTCCAATTGAGCTAATTAGCTTATTGTGAGAATATTACAAACGTCTGACAAAAGTGAAAAATGTAAATTTCCAATTTCAACCAAACATGCTAGAAATGCTCCAATTGAGCTAATTAGCTTATTGTGAGAATATTGCAATTGTCTGACAAAAGTGAAAAATGTAAATTTCCAATTTCAACCAAACATGCTAGAAATGCTCCAATTGAGCTAATTAGCTTATTGTGAGAATATTACAAACGTCTAACAAAATTGAAAAATGTAAATTTCCAATTTCAACCAAACATGCTAGAAATGCTCCAATTGAGCTAATTAGCTTATTGTGAGAATATTGCAATTGTCTGACAGAAGTGAAAAATGTAAATTTGCAATTTCAACCAAACATGCTAGAAATGCTCCAATTTAGCTAATTAGCTTATTGTGAGAATATTACAAACGTCTGACAACACTGAAAAATGTAAATTTCCAATTTCAACCAAACATGCTAGAAATGCTTCAATTGAGCTAATTAGCTTATTGTGAGAATATTGCAATTGTCTGACAAAAGTGAAAAAAGTAAATTTCCAATTTCAACCAAACATGCTAGAAATGCTCAAATTGCGCAAATAAGCCTACTGTAAGAATTTTACAAACGTCTGACAAAAGTGAAAAATGTAAAATTCCAATTTCAACCAAACATGCTAAAATTGCTCCAATTGAGCTAATTAGCTTATTGTGAGAATATTACAAACGTCTGACAAAAGTGAAAATTGTAAATTTCCAATTTCAACCAAACATGCTAGAAATGCTCCAATTGAGCTAATTAGCTCATTGTGAGAATATTGCAATTGTCTGACAAAAGTGAAAAATGTAAATTTCCAATTTCAACCAAACATGCTAGAAATGCTCCAATTGAGCTAATTAGCTTATTGTGAGAATATTACAAACGTCTAACAAAATTGAAAAATGTAAATTTCCAATTTCAACCAAACATGCTAGAAATGCTCCAATTGAGCTAATTAGCTTATTGTGAGAATATTGCAATTGTCTGACAGAAGTGAAAAATGTAAATTTGCAATTTCAACCAAACATGCTAGAAATGCTCCAATTGAGCTAATTAGCTTATTGTGAGAATATTACAAACGTCTGACAACACTGAAAAATGTAAATTTCCAATTTCAACCAAACATGCTAGAAATGCTCCAATTGAGCTAATTAGCTTATTGTGAGAATATTACAAACGTCTGACAACACTGAAAAATGTAAATTTCCAATTTCAACCAAACATGCTAGAAATGCTCAAATTGCGCAAATAAGCCTACTGTAAGAATTTTACAAACGTCTGACAAAACTGAAAAATGTAAAATTCCAATTTCAACCAAACATGCTAAAATTGCTCCAATTGAGCTAATTAGCTTATTGTGAGAATATTACAAACGTCTGACAAAAGTGAAAATTGTAAATTTCCAATTTCAACCAAACATGCTAGAAATGCTCCAATTGAGCTAATTAGCTCATTGTGAGAATATTGCAATTGTCTGACAAAAGTGAAAAATGTAAATTTCCAATTTCAACCAAACATGCTAGAAATGCTCCAATTGAGCTAATTAGCTTATTGTGAGAATAATGCAATTGTCTGACAAAAGTGAAAAATGTAAATTTCCAATTTCAACCAAACGTGCTAGAAATGCTCCAATTGAGCTAATTAGCTTATTGTGAGAATAATGCAATTGTCTGACAAAAGTGAAAAATGTAAATTTCCAATTTCAACCAAACGTGCTAGAAATGCTCCAATTGAGCTAATTAGCTTATTGTGAGAATATTACAACTGTCTGACAAAAGTGAAAAATGTAAATTTCAAATTTCAACCAAACGTGCTAGAAATGCTCCAATTGAGCTAATTAGCTTATTGTGAGAATATTACAAACGTCTGACAAAAGTGAAAAATGTAGATTTCCAATTTCAAACAAACATGCTAGAAATGCTCCAATTAAGCTAATTAGCTCATTGAGAGAATATTGCAATTGTTTGACAAAAGTGAAAAATGTAAATTTCCAATTTCAACCAAACATGCTAGAAATGCTCCAATTGAGCTAATTAGCTTATTGAGACAATATTGCAATTGTTTGACAAAAGTGAAAAATGTAAATTTCCAATTTCAACCAAACGTGCTAGAAATGCTCCAATTGAGCTAATTAGCTTATTGTGAGAATATTACAAACGTCTGACAAAAGTGAAAAATGTAAATTTCCAATTTCAACCAAACATGCTAGAAATGCTCCAATTGAGCTAATTAGCTTATTGTGAGAATATTGCAATTGTCTGACAAAAGTGAAAAATGTAAATTTCCAATTTCAACCAAACATGCTAGAAATGCTCCAATTGAGCTAATTAGCTTATTGTGAGAATATTACAAACGTCTAACAAAATTGAAAAATGTAAATTTCCAATTTCAACCAAACATGCTAGAAATGCTCCAATTGAGCTAATTAGCTTATTGTGAGAATATTGCAATTGTCTGACAGAAGTGAAAAATGTAAATTTGCAATTTCAACCCAACATGCTAGAAATGCTCCAATTTAGCTAATTAGCTTATTGTGAGAATATTACAAACGTCTGACAACACTGAAAAATGTAAATTTCCAATTTCAACCAAACATGCTAGAAATGCTCCAATTGAGCTAATTAGCTTATTGTGAGAATATTGCAATTGTCTGACAAAAGTGAAAAAAGTAAATTTCCAATTTCAACCAAACATGCTAGAAATGCTCAAATTGCGCAAATAAGCCTACTGTAAGAATTTTACAAACGTCTGACAAAACTGAAAAATGTAAAATTCCAATTTCAACCAAACATGCTAAAATTGCTCCAATTGAGCTAATTAGCTTATTGTGAGAATATTACAAACGTCTGACAAAAGTGAAAATTTTAAATTTCCAATTTCAACCAAACATGCTAGAAATGCTCCAATTGAGCTAATTAGCTCATTGTGAGAATATTGCAATTGTCTGACAAAAGTGAAAAATGTAAATTTCCAATTTCAACCAAACATGCTAGAAATGCTCCAATTGAGCTAATTAGCTTATTGTGAGAATATTACAAACGTCTAACAAAATTAAAAAATGCAAATTTCCAATTTCAACCAAACATGCTAGAAATGCTCCAATTGAGCTAATTAGCTTATTGTGAGAATATTGCAATTGTCTGACAGAAGTGAAAAATGTAAATTTGCAATTTCAACCAAACATGCTAGAAATGCTCCAATTTAGCTAATTAGCTTATTGTGAGAATATTACAAACGTCTGACAAAAGTGAAAAATGTAAATTTCCAATTTCAACCGAAGATGCTAGAAATGCTCCAATTGAGCTAATTAGCTTATTGTGAGAATATTGCAATTGTCTGACAAAAGTGAAAAATGTAAATTTCCAATTTCAACCAAACGTGCTAGAAATGCTCCAATTGAGCTAATTAGCTTATTGTGAGAATATTACAAACGTCTGACAAAAGTGAAAATTGCAAATTTCCAATTTCAACCAAACATGCTAGAAATGCTCCAATTGAGCTAATTAGCTCATTGTGAGAATATTGCAATTGTCTGACAAAAGTGAAAAATGTAAATTTCCAATTTCAACCAAACATGCTAGAAATGCTCCAATTGAGCTAATTAGCTTATTGTGAGAATATTACAAACGTCTAACAAAATTGAAAAATGTAAATTTCCAATTTCAACCAAACATGCTAGAAATGCTCCAATTGAGCTAATTAGCTTATTGTGAGAATATTGCAATTGTCTGACAGAAGTGAAAAATGTAAATTTCCAATTTCAACCAAACATGCTAGAAATGCTCCAATTTAGCTAATTAGCTTATTGTGAGAATATTACAAACGTCTGACAACACTGAAAAATGTAAATTTCCAATTTCAACCGAAGATGCTAGAAATGCTCCAATTGAGCTAATTAGCTTATTGTGAGAATATTGCAATTGTCTGACAAAAGTGAAAAATGTAAATTTCCAATTTCAACCAAACGTGCTAGAAATGCTCCAATTGAGCTAATTAGCTTATTGTGAGAATATTACAAACGTCTGACAAAAGTGAAAAATGTAAATTTCCAATTTCAACCAAACATGCTAGAAATGCTCCAATTGAGCTAATTAGCTTATTGTGAGAATAATGCAATTGTCTGACAAAAGTGAAAAATGTAAATTTCCAATTTCAACCAAACGCGCTAGAAATGCTCCAATTGAGCTAATTAGCTTATTGTGAGAATATTACAACTGTCTGACAAAAGTGAAAAATGTAAATTTCCAATTTCAACCAAACGTGCTAGAAATGCTCCAATTGAGCTAATTAGCTTATTGTGAGAATATTACAAACGTCTGACAAAAGTGAAAAATGTAGATTTCCAATTTTAACCAAACATGCTAGAAATGCTCCAATTAAGCTAATTAGCTTATTGAGAGAATATTGCAATTGTTTGACAAAAGTGAAAAATGTAAATTTCCAATTTCAACCAAACGTGCTAGAAATGCTCCAATTGAGCTAATTAGCTTATTGTGAGAATATTACAAACGTCTGACAAAAGTGAAAAATGTAAATTTCCAATTTCAACCAAACATGCTAGAAATGCTCCAATTGAGCTAATTAGCTTATTGTGAGAATATTGCAATTGTCTGACAAAAGTGAAAAATGTAAATTTCCAATTTCAACCAAACATGCTAGAAATGCTCCAATTGAGCTAATTAGCTTATTGTGAGAATATTACAAACGTCTAACAAAATTGAAAAATGTAAATTTCCAATTTCAACCAAACATGCTAGAAATGCTCCAATTGAGCTAATTAGCTTATTGTGAGAATATTGCAATTGTCTGACAGAAGTGAAAAATGTAAATTTGCAATTTCAACCAAACATGCTAGAAATGCTCCAATTTAGCTAATTAGCTTATTGTGAGAATATTACAAACGTCTGACAACACTGAAAAATGTAAATTTCCAATTTCAACCGAAGATGCTAGAAATGCTCCAATTGAGCTAATTAGCTTATTGTGAGAATATTACAACTGTCTGACAAAAGTGAAAAATGTAAATTTCCAATTTCAACCAAACGTGCTAGAAATGCTCCAATTGAGCTAATTAGCTTATTGTGAGAATATTACAAACGTCTGACAACACTGAAAAATGTAAATTTCCAATTTCAACCAAACATGCTAGAAATGCTCCAATTAAGCTAATTAGCTTATTGAGAGAATATTGCAATTGTTTGACAAAAGTGAAAAATGTAAATTTCCAATTTCAACCAAACATGCTAGAAATGCTCCAATTGAGCTAATTAGCTTATTGAGAGAATATTGCAATTGTTTGACAAAAGTGAAAAATGTAAATTTCCAATTTCAACCAAACGTGCTAGAAATGCTCCAATTGAGCTAATTAGCTTATTGTGAGAATAGTACAAACGTCTGACAAAAGTGAAAAATGTAAATTTCCAATTTCAACCAAACATGCTAGAAATGCTCCAATTGAGCTAATTAGCTTATTGTGAGAATATTGCAATTGTCTGACAAAAGTGAAAAATGTAAATTTCCAATTTCAACCAAACATGCTAGAAATGCTCCAATTGAGCTAATTAGCTTATTGTGAGAATATTACAAACGTCTAACAAAATTGAAAAATGTAAATTTCCAATTTCAACCAAACATGCTAGAAATGCTCAAATTGCGCAAATAAGCCTACTGTAAGAATTTTACAAACGTCTGACAAAACTGAAAAATGTAAAATTCCAATTTCAACCAAACATGCTAAAATTGCTCCAATTGAGCTAATTAGCTTATTGTGAGAATATTGCAAACGTCTGACAAAAGTGAAAATTGTAAATTTCCAATTTCAACCAAACATGCTAGAAATGCTCCAATTGAGCTAATTAGCTCATTGTGAGAATATTGCAATTGTCTGACAAAAGTGAAAAATGTAAATTTCCAATTTCAACCAAACATGCTAGAAATGCTCCAATTGAGCTAATTAGCTTATTGTGAGAATATTACAAACGTCTAACAAAATTGAAAAATGTAAATTTCCAATTTCAACCAAACATGCTAGAAATGCTCCAATTGAGCTAATTAGCTTATTGTGAGAATATTGCAATTGTCTGACAGAAGTGAAAAATGTAAATTTCCAATTTCAACCAAACATGCTAGAAATGCTCCAATTTAGCTAATTAGCTTATTGTGAGAATATTACAAACGTCTGACAACACTGAAAAATGTAAATTTCCAATTTCAACCGAAGATGCTAGAAATGCTCCAATTGAGCTAATTAGCTTATTGTGAGAATATTGCAATTGTCTGACAAAAGTGAAAAATGTAAATTTCCAATTTCAACCAAACGTGCTAGAAATGCTCCAATTGAGCTAATTAGCTTATTGTGAGAATATTGCAATTGTCTGACAAAAGTGAAAAATGTAAATTTCCAATTTCAACCAAACATGCTAGAAATGCTCCAATTGAGCTAATTAGCTTATTGTGAGAATATTGCAATTGTCTGACAGAAGTGAAAAATGTAAATTTGCAATTTCAACCAAACATGCTAGAAATGCTCCAATTTAGCTAATTAGCTTATTGTGAGAATATTACAAACGTCTGACAACACTGAAAAATGTAAATTTCCAATTTCAACCAAACATGCTAGAAATGCTCCAATTGAGCTAATTAGCTTATTGTGAGAATATTGCAATTGTCTGACAAAAGTGAAAAAAGTAAATTTCCAATTTCAACCAAACATGCTAGAAATGCTCAAATTGCGCAAATAAGCCTACTGTAAGAATTTTACAAACGTCTGACAAAACTGAAAAATGTAAAATTCCAATTTCAACCAAACATGCTAAAATTGCTCCAATTGAGCTAATTAGCTTATTGTGAGAATATTACAAACGTCTGACAAAAGTGAAAATTGTAAATTTCCAATTTCAACCAAACATGCTAGAAATGCTCCAATTGAGCTAATTAGCTCATTGTGAGAATATTGCAATTGTCTGACAAAAGTGAAAAATGTAAATTTCCAATTTCAACCAAACATGCTAGAAATGCTCCAATTGAGCTAATTAGCTTATTGTGAGAATATTACAAACGTCTAACAAAATTGAAAAATGTAAATTTCCAATTTCAACCAAACATGCTAGAAATGCTCCAATTGAGCTAATTAGCTTATTGTGAGAATATTGCAATTGTCTGACAGAAGTGAAAAATGTAAATTTCCAATTTCAACCAAACATGCTAGAAATGCTCCAATTTAGCTAATTAGCTTATTGTGAGAATATTACAAACGTCTGACAACACTGAAAAATGTAAATTTCCAATTTCAACCGAAGATGCTAGAAATGCTCCAATTGAGCTAATTAGCTTATTGTGAGAATATTGCAATTGTCTGACAAAAGTGAAAAATGTAAATTTCCAATTTCAACCAAACGTGCTAGAAATGCTCCAATTGAGCTAATTAGCTTATTGTGAGAATATTACAAACGTCTGACAAAAGTGAAAAATGTAAATTTCCAATTTCAACCAAACATGCTAGAAATGCTCCAATTGAGCTAATTAGCTTATTGTGAGAATAATGCAATTGTCTGACAAAAGTGAAAAATGTAAATTTCCAATTTCAACCAAACGTGCTAAAAATGCTCCAATTGAGCTAATTAGCTTATTGTGAGAATATTACAACTGTCTGACAAAAGTGAAAAATGTAAATTTCCAATTTCAACCAAACGTGCTAGAAATGCTCCAATTGAGCTAATTAGCTTATTGTGAGAATATTACAAACGTCTGACAAAAGTGAAAAATGTAGATTTCCAATTTTAACCAAACATGCTAGAAATGCTCCAATTAAGCTAATTAGCTTATTGAGAGAATATTGCAATTGTTTGACAAAAGTGAAAAATGTAAATTTCCAATTTCAACCAAACGTGCTAGAAATGCTCCAATTGAGCTAATTAGCTTATTGTGAGAATATTACAAACGTCTGACAAAAGTGAAAAATGTAAATTTCCAATTTCAACCAAACATGCTAGAAATGCTCCAATTGAGCTAATTAGCTTATTGTGAGAATATTGCAATTGTCTGACAAAAGTGAAAAATGTAAATTTCCAATTTCAACCAAACATGCTAGAAATGCTCCAATTGAGCTAATTAGCTTATTGTGAGAATATTACAAACGTCTAACAAAATTGAAAAATGTAAATTTCCAATTTCAACCAAACATGCTAGAAATGCTCCAATTGAGCTAATTAGCTTATTGTGAGAATATTGCAATTGTCTGACAAAAGTGAAAAAAGTAAATTTCCAATTTCAACCAAACATGCTAGAAATGCTCAAATTGCGCAAATAAGCCTACTGTAAGAATTTTACAAACGTCTGACAAAACTGAAAAATGTAAAATTCCAATTTCAACCAAACATGCTAAAATTGCTCCAATTGAGCTAATTAGCTTATTGTGAGAATATTACAAACGTCTGACAAAAGTGAAAATTGTAAATTTCCAATTTCAACCAAACATGCTAGAAATGCTCCAATTGAGCTAATTAGCTCATTGTGAGAATATTGCAATTGTCTGACAAAAGTGAAAAAAGTAAATTTCCAATTTCAACCAAACATGCTAGAAATGCTCCAATTGAGCTAATTAGCTTATTGTGAGAATAATGCAATTGTCTGACAAAAGTGAAAAATGTAAATTTCCAATTTCAACCAAACGTGCTAGAAATGCTCCAATTGAGCTAATTAGCTTATTGTGAGAATAATGCAATTGTCTGACAAAAGTGAAAAATGTAAATTTCCAATTTCAACCAAACGTGCTAGAAATGCTCCAATTGAGCTAATTAGCTTATTGTGAGAATATTACAACTGTCTGACAAAAGTGAAAAATGTAAATTTCCAATTTCAACCAAACGTGCTAGAAATGCTCCAATTGAGCTAATTAGCTTATTGTGAGAATATTACAAACGTCTGACAAAAGTGAAAAATGTAGATTTCCAATTTCAACCAAACATGCTAGAAATGCTCCAATTAAGCTAATTAGCTCATTGAGAGAATATTGCAATTGTTTGACAAAAGTGAAAAATGTAAATTTCCAATTTCAACCAAACATGCTAGAAATGCTCCAATTGAGCTAATTAGCTTATTGAGAGAATATTGCAATTGTTTGACAAAAGTGAAAAATGTAAATTTCCAATTTCAACCAAACGTGCTAGAAATGCTCCAATTGAGCTAATTAGCTTATTGTGAGAATATTACAAACGTCTGACAAAAGTGAAAAATGTAAATTTCCAATTTCAACCAAACATGCTAGAAATGCTCCAATTGAGCTAATTAGCTTATTGTGAGAATATTGCAATTGTCTGACAAAAGTGAAAAATGTAAATTTCCAATTTCAACCAAACATGCTAGAAATGCTCCAATTGAGCTAATTAGCTTATTGTGAGAATATTACAAACGTCTAACAAAATTGAAAAATGTAAATTTCCAATTTCAACCAAACATGCTAGAAATGCTCCAATTGAGCTAATTAGCTTATTGTGAGAATATTGCAATTGTCTGACAGAAGTGAAAAATGTAAATTTGCAATTTCAACCAAACATGCTAGAAATGCTCCAATTTAGCTAATTAGCTTATTGTGAGAATATTACAAACGTCTGACAACACTGAAAAATGTAAAATTCCAATTTCAACCAAACATGCTAAAATTGCTCCAATTGAGCTAATTAGCTTATTGTGAGAATATTACAAACGTCTGACAAAAGTGAAAATTGTAAATTTCCAATTTCAACCAAACATGCTAGAAATGCTCCAATTGAGCTAATTAGCTCATTGTGAGAATATTGCAATTGTCTGACAAAAGTGAAAAATGTAAATTTCCAATTTCAACCAAACATGCTAGAAATGCTCCAATTGAGCTAATTAGCTTATTGTGAGAATATTACAAACGTCTAACAAAATTGAAAAATGTAAATTTCCAATTTCAACCAAACATGCTAGAAATGCTCCAATTGAGCTAATTAGCTTATTGTGAGAATATTGCAATTGTCTGACAGAAGTGAAAAATGTAAATTTGCAATTTCAACCAAACATGCTAGAAATGCTCCAATTGAGCTAATTAGCTTATTGTGAGAATATTACAAACGTCTGACAACACTGAAAAATGTAAATTTCCAATTTCAACCAAACATGCTAGAAATGCTCCAATTGAGCTAATTAGCTTATTGTGAGAATATTACAAACGTCTGACAACACTGAAAAATGTAAATTTCCAATTTCAACCAAACATGCTAGAAATGCTCAAATTGCGCAAATAAGCCTACTGTAAGAATTTTACAAACGTCTGACAAAACTGAAAAATGTAAAATTCCAATTTCAACCAAACATGCTAAAATTGCTCCAATTGAGCTAATTAGCTTATTGTGAGAATATTACAAACGTCTGACAAAAGTGAAAATTGTAAATTTCCAATTTCAACCAAACATGCTAGAAATGCTCCAATTGAGCTAATTAGCTCATTGTGAGAATATTGCAATTGTCTGACAAAAGTGAAAAATGTAAATTTCCAATTTCAACCAAACATGCTAGAAATGCTCCAATTGAGCTAATTAGCTTATTGTGAGAATAATGCAATTGTCTGACAAAAGTGAAAAATGTAAATTTCCAATTTCAACCAAACGTGCTAGAAATGCTCCAATTGAGCTAATTAGCTTATTGTGAGAATAATGCAATTGTCTGACAAAAGTGAAAAATGTAAATTTCCAATTTCAACCAAACGTGCTAGAAATGCTCCAATTGAGCTAATTAGCTTATTGTGAGAATATTACAACTGTCTGACAAAAGTGAAAAATGTAAATTTCAAATTTCAACCAAACGTGCTAGAAATGCTCCAATTGAGCTAATTAGCTTATTGTGAGAATATTACAAACGTCTGACAAAAGTGAAAAATGTAGATTTCCAATTTCAACCAAACATGCTAGAAATGCTCCAATTAAGCTAATTAGCTCATTGAGAGAATATTGCAATTGTTTGACAAAAGTGAAAAATGTAAATTTCCAATTTCAACCAAACATGCTAGAAATGCTCCAATTGAGCTAATTAGCTTATTGAGACAATATTGCAATTGTTTGACAAAAGTGAAAAATGTAAATTTCCAATTTCAACCAAACGTGCTAGAAATGCTCCAATTGAGCTAATTAGCTTATTGTGAGAATATTACAAACGTCTGACAAAAGTGAAAAATGTAAATTTCCAATTTCAACCAAACATGCTAGAAATGCTCCAATTGAGCTAATTAGCTTATTGTGAGAATATTGCAATTGTCTGACAAAAGTGAAAAATGTAAATTTCCAATTTCAACCAAACATGCTAGAAATGCTCCAATTGAGCTAATTAGCTTATTGTGAGAATATTACAAACGTCTAACAAAATTGAAAAATGTAAATTTGCAATTTCAACCAAACATGCTAGAAATGCTCCAATTGAGCTAATTAGCTTATTGTGAGAATATTGCAATTGTCTGACAGAAGTGAAAAATGTAAATTTCCAATTTCAACCAAACATGCTAGAAATGCTCCAATTGAGCTAATTAGCTTATTGTGAGAATATTGCAATTGTCTGACAAAAGTGAAAAATGTAAATTTCCAATTTCAACCAAACATGCTAGAAATGCTCCAATTGAGCTAATTAGCTTATTGTGAGAATATTACAAACGTCTAACAAAATTGAAAAATGTAAATTTCCAATTTCAACCAAACATGCTAGAAATGCTCCAATTGAGCTAATTAGCTTATTGTGAGAATATTGCAATTGTCTGACAAAAGTGAAAAAAGTAAATTTCCAATTTCAACCAAACATGCTAGAAATGCTCAAATTGCGCAAATAAGCCTACTGTAAGAATTTTACAAACGTCTGACAAAACTGAAAAATGTAAAATTCCAATTTCAACCAAACATGCTAAAATTGCTCCAATTGAGCTAATTAGCTTATTGTGAGAATATTACAAACGTCTGACAAAAGTGAAAATTGTAAATTTCCAATTTCAACCAAACATGCTAGAAATGCTCCAATTGAGCTAATTAGCTCATTGTGAGAATATTGCAATTGTCTGACAAAAGTGAAAAATGTAAATTTCCAATTTCAACCAAACATGCTAGAAATGCTCCAATTGAGCTAATTAGCTTATTGTGAGAATAATGCAATTGTCTGACAAAAGTGAAAAATGTAAATTTCCAATTTCAACCAAACGTGCTAGAAATGCTCCAATTGAGCTAATTAGCTTATTGTGAGAATAATGCAATTGTCTGACAAAAGTGAAAAATGTAAATTTCCAATTTCAACCAAACGTGCTAGAAATGCTCCAATTGAGCTAATTAGCTTATTGTGAGAATATTACAACTGTCTGACAAAAGTGAAAAATGTAAATTTCCAATTTCAACCAAACGTGCTAGAAATGCTCCAATTGAGCTAATTAGCTTATTGTGAGAATATTACAAACGTCTGACAAAAGTGAAAAATGTAGATTTCCAATTTCAACCAAACATGCTAGAAATGCTCCAATTAAGCTAATTAGCTCATTGAGAGAATATTGCAATTGTTTGACAAAAGTGAAAAATGTAAATTTCCAATTTCAACCAAACATGCTAGAAATGCTCCAATTGAGCTAATTAGCTTATTGAGAGAATATTGCAATTGTTTGACAAAAGTGAAAAATGTAAATTTCCAATTTCAACCAAACGTGCTAGAAATGCTCCAATTGAGCTAATTAGCTTATTGTGAGAATATTACAAACGTCTGACAAAAGTGAAAAATGTAAATTTCCAATTTCAACCAAACATGCTAGAAATGCTCCAATTGAGCTAATTAGCTTATTGTGAGAATATTGCAATTGTCTGACAAAAGTGAAAAATGTAAATTTCCAATTTCAACCAAACATGCTAGAAATGCTCCAATTGAGCTAATTAGCTTATTGTGAGAATATTACAAACGTCTAACAAAATTGAAAAATGTAAATTTCCAATTTCAACCAAACATGCTAGAAATGCTCCAATTGAGCTAATTAGCTTATTGTGAGAATATTGCAATTGTCTGACAGAAGTGAAAAATGTAAATTTGCAATTTCAACCAAACATGCTAGAAATGCTCCAATTTAGCTAATTAGCTTATTGTGAGAATATTACAAACGTCTGACAACACTGAAAAATGTAAATTTCCAATTTCAACCAAACATGCTAGAAATGCTTCAATTGAGCTAATTAGCTTATTGTGAGAATATTGCAATTGTCTGACAAAAGTGAAAAAAGTAAATTTCCAATTTCAACCAAACATGCTAGAAATGCTCAAATTGCGCAAATAAGCCTACTGTAAGAATTTTACAAACGTCTGACAAAACTGAAAAATGTAAAATTCCAATTTCAACCAAACATGCTAAAATTGCTCCAATTGAGCTAATTAGCTTATTGTGAGAATATTACAAACGTCTGACAAAAGTGAAAATTGTAAATTTCCAATTTCAACCAAACATGCTAGAAATGCTCCAATTGAGCTAATTAGCTCATTGTGAGAATATTGCAATTGTCTGACAAAAGTGAAAAATGTAAATTTCCAATTTCAACCAAACATGCTAGAAATGCTCCAATTGAGCTAATTAGCTTATTGTGAGAATATTACAAACGTCTAACAAAATTGAAAAATGTAAATTTCCAATTTCAACCAAACATGCTAGAAATGCTCCAATTGAGCTAATTAGCTTATTGTGAGAATATTGCAATTGTCTGACAGAAGTGAAAAATGTAAATTTGCAATTTCAACCAAACATGCTAGAAATGCTCCAATTGAGCTAATTAGCTTATTGTGAGAATATTACAAACGTCTGACAACACTGAAAAATGTAAATTTCCAATTTCAACCAAACATGCTAGAAATGCTCCAATTGAGCTAATTAGCTTATTGTGAGAATATTACAAACGTCTGACAACACTGAAAAATGTAAATTTCCAATTTCAACCAAACATGCTAGAAATGCTCAAATTGCGCAAATAAGCCTACTGTAAGAATTTTACAAACGTCTGACAAAACTGAAAAATGTAAAATTCCAATTTCAACCAAACATGCTAAAATTGCTCCAATTGAGCTAATTAGCTTATTGTGAGAATATTACAAACGTCTGACAAAAGTGAAAATTGTAAATTTCCAATTTCAACCAAACATGCTAGAAATGCTCCAATTGAGCTAATTAGCTCATTGTGAGAATATTGCAATTGTCTGACAAAAGTGAAAAATGTAAATTTCCAATTTCAACCAAACATGCTAGAAATGCTCCAATTGAGCTAATTAGCTTATTGTGAGAATAATGCAATTGTCTGACAAAAGTGAAAAATGTAAATTTCCAATTTCAACCAAACGTGCTAGAAATGCTCCAATTGAGCTAATTAGCTTATTGTGAGAATAATGCAATTGTCTGACAAAAGTGAAAAATGTAAATTTCCAATTTCAACCAAACGTGCTAGAAATGCTCCAATTGAGCTAATTAGCTTATTGTGAGAATATTACAACTGTCTGACAAAAGTGAAAAATGTAAATTTCAAATTTCAACCAAACGTGCTAGAAATGCTCCAATTGAGCTAATTAGCTTATTGTGAGAATATTACATACGTCTGACAAAAGTGAAAAATGTAGATTTCCAATTTCAACCAAACATGCTAGAAATGCTCCAATTAAGCTAATTAGCTCATTGAGAGAATATTGCAATTGTTTGACAAAAGTGAAAAATGTAAATTTCCAATTTCAACCAAACATGCTAGAAATGCTCCAATTGAGCTAATTAGCTTATTGAGACAATATTGCAATTGTTTGACAAAAGTGAAAAATGTAAATTTCCAATTTCAACCAAACGTGCTAGAAATGCTCCAATTGAGCTAATTAGCTTATTGTGAGAATATTACAAATGTCTGACAAAAGTGAAAAATGTAAATTTCCAATTTCAACCAAACATGCTAGAAATGCTCCAATTGAGCTAATTAGCTTATTGTGAGAATATTGCAATTGTCTGACAAAAGTGAAAAATGTAAATTTCCAATTTCAACCAAACATGCTAGAAATGCTCCAATTGAGCTAATTAGCTTATTGTGAGAATATTACAAACGTCTAACAAAATTGAAAAATGTAAATTTCCAATTTCAACCAAACATGCTAGAAATGCTCCAATTGAGCTAATTAGCTTATTGTGAGAATATTGCAATTGTCTGACAGAAGTGAAAAATGTAAATTTGCAATTTCAACCAAACATGCTAGAAATGCTCCAATTTAGCTAATTAGCTTATTGTGAGAATATTACAAACGTCTGACAACACTGAAAAATGTAAATTTCCAATTTCAACCAAACATGCTAGAAATGCTCCAATTGAGCTAATTAGCTTATTGTGAGAATATTGCAATTGTCTGACAAAAGTGAAAAAAGTAAATTTCCAATTTCAACCAAACATGCTAGAAATGCTCAAATTGCGCAAATAAGCCTACTGTAAGAATTTTACAAACGTCTGACAAAACTGAAAAATGTAAAATTCCAATTTCAACCAAACATGCTAAAATTGCTCCAATTGAGCTAATTAGCTTATTGTGAGAATATTACAAACGTCTGACAAAAGTGAAAATTTTAAATTTCCAATTTCAACCAAACATGCTAGAAATGCTCCAATTGAGCTAATTAGCTCATTGTGAGAATATTGCAATTGTCTGACAAAAGTGAAAAATGTAAATTTCCAATTTCAACCAAACATGCTAGAAATGCTCCAATTGAGCTAATTAGCTTATTGTGAGAATATTACAAACGTCTAACAAAATTAAAAAATGCAAATTTCCAATTTCAACCAAACATGCTAGAAATGCTCCAATTGAGCTAATTAGCTTATTGTGAGAATATTGCAATTGTCTGACAGAAGTGAAAAATGTAAATTTGCAATTTCAACCAAACATGCTAGAAATGCTCCAATTTAGCTAATTAGCTTATTGTGAGAATATTACAAACGTCTGACAAAAGTGAAAAATGTAAATTTCCAATTTCAACCGAAGATGCTAGAAATGCTCCAATTGAGCTAATTAGCTTATTGTGAGAATATTGCAATTGTCTGACAAAAGTGAAAAATGTAAATTTCCAATTTCAACCAAACGTGCTAGAAATGCTCCAATTGAGCTAATTAGCTTATTGTGAGAATATTACAAACGTCTGACAAAAGTGAAAATTGTAAATTTCCAATTTCAACCAAACATGCTAGAAATGCTCCAATTGAGCTAATTAGCTCATTGTGAGAATATTGCAATTGTCTGACAAAAGTGAAAAATGTAAATTTCCAATTTCAACCAAACATGCTAGAAATGCTCCAATTGAGCTAATTAGCTTATTGTGAGAATATTACAAACGTCTAACAAAATTGAAAAATGTAAATTTCCAATTTCAACCAAACATGCTAGAAATGCTCCAATTGAGCTAATTAGCTTATTGTGAGAATATTGCAATTGTCTGACAGAAGTGAAAAATGTAAATTTCCAATTTCAACCAAACATGCTAGAAATGCTCCAATTTAGCTAATTAGCTTATTGTGAGAATATTACAAACGTCTGACAACACTGAAAAATGTAAATTTCCAATTTCAACCGAAGATGCTAGAAATGCTCCAATTGAGCTAATTAGCTTATTGTGAGAATATTGCAATTGTCTGACAAAAGTGAAAAATGTAAATTTCCAATTTCAACCAAACGTGCTAGAAATGCTCCAATTGAGCTAATTAGCTTATTGTGAGAATATTACAAACGTCTGACAAAAGTGAAAAATGTAAATTTCCAATTTCAACCAAACATGCTAGAAATGCTCCAATTGAGCTAATTAGCTTATTGTGAGAATAATGCAATTGTCTGACAAAAGTGAAAAATGTAAATTTCCAATTTCAACCAAACGCGCTAGAAATGCTCCAATTGAGCTAATTAGCTTATTGTGAGAATATTACAACTGTCTGACAAAAGTGAAAAATGTAAATTTCCAATTTCAACCAAACGTGCTAGAAATGCTCCAATTGAGCTAATTAGCTTATTGTGAGAATATTACAAACGTCTGACAAAAGTGAAAAATGTAGATTTCCAATTTTAACCAAACATGCTAGAAATGCTCCAATTAAGCTAATTAGCTTATTGAGAGAATATTGCAATTGTTTGACAAAAGTGAAAAATGTAAATTTCCAATTTCAACCAAACGTGCTAGAAATGCTCCAATTGAGCTAATTAGCTTATTGTGAGAATATTACAAACGTCTGACAAAAGTGAAAAATGTAAATTTCCAATTTCAACCAAACATGCTAGAAATGCTCCAATTGAGCTAATTAGCTTATTGTGAGAATATTGCAATTGTCTGACAAAAGTGAAAAATGTAAATTTCCAATTTCAACCAAACATGCTAGAAATGCTCCAATTGAGCTAATTAGCTTATTGTGAGAATATTACAAACGTCTAACAAAATTGAAAAATGTAAATTTCCAATTTCAACCAAACATGCTAGAAATGCTCCAATTGAGCTAATTAGCTTATTGTGAGAATATTGCAATTGTCTGACAGAAGTGAAAAATGTAAATTTGCAATTTCAACCAAACATGCTAGAAATGCTCCAATTTAGCTAATTAGCTTATTGTGAGAATATTACAAACGTCTGACAACACTGAAAAATGTAAATTTCCAATTTCAACCAAACATGCTAGAAATGCTCCAATTGAGCTAATTAGCTTATTGTGAGAATATTGCAATTGTCTGACAAAAGTGAAAAAAGTAAATTTCCAATTTCAACCAAACATGCTAGAAATGCTCAAATTGCGCAAATAAGCCTACTGTAAGAATTTTACAAACGTCTGACAAAACTGAAAAATGTAAAATTCCAATTTCAACCAAACATGCTAAAATTGCTCCAATTGAGCTAATTAGCTTATTGTGAGAATATTACAAACGTCTGACAAAAGTGAAAATTGTAAATTTCCAATTTCAACCAAACATGCTAGAAATGCTCCAATTGAGCTAATTAGCTCATTGTGAGAATATTGCAATTGTCTGACAAAAGTGAAAAATGTAAATTTCCAATTTCAACCAAACATGCTAGAAATGCTCCAATTGAGCTAATTAGCTTATTGTGAGAATAATGCAATTGTCTGACAAAAGTGAAAAATGTAAATTTCCAATTTCAACCAAACGTGCTAGAAATGCTCCAATTGAGCTAATTAGCTTATTGTGAGAATAATGCAATTGTCTGACAAAAGTGAAAAATGTAAATTTCCAATTTCAACCAAACGTGCTAGAAATGCTCCAATTGAGCTAATTAGCTTATTGTGAGAATATTACAACTGTCTGACAAAAGTGAAAAATGTAAATTTCCAATTTCAACCAAACGTGCTAGAAATGCTCCAATTGAGCTAATTAGCTTATTGTGAGAATATTACAAACGTCTGACAAAAGTGAAAAATGTAGATTTCCAATTTCAACCAAACATGCTAGAAATGCTCCAATTAAGCTAATTAGCTCATTGAGAGAATATTGCAATTGTTTGACAAAAGTGAAAAATGTAAATTTCCAATTTCAACCAAACATGCTAGAAATGCTCCAATTGAGCTAATTAGCTTATTGAGAGAATATTGCAATTGTTTGACAAAAGTGAAAAATGTAAATTTCCAATTTCAACCAAACGTGCTAGAAATGCTCCAATTGAGCTAATTAGCTTATTGTGAGAATATTACAAACGTCTGACAAAAGTGAAAAATGTAAATTTCCAATTTCAACCAAACATGCTAGAAATGCTCCAATTGAGCTAATTAGCTTATTGTGAGAATATTGCAATTGTCTGACAAAAGTGAAAAATGTAAATTTCCAATTTCAACCAAACATGCTAGAAATGCTCCAATTGAGCTAATTAGCTTATTGTGAGAATATTACAAACGTCTAACAAAATTGAAAAATGTAAATTTCCAATTTCAACCAAACATGCTAGAAATGCTCCAATTGAGCTAATTAGCTTATTGTGAGAATATTGCAATTGTCTGACAGAAGTGAAAAATGTAAATTTGCAATTTCAACCAAACATGCTAGAAATGCTCCAATTTAGCTAATTAGCTTATTGTGAGAATATTACAAACGTCTGACAACACTGAAAAATGTAAATTTCCAATTTCAACCAAACATGCTAGAAATGCTTCAATTGAGCTAATTAGCTTATTGTGAGAATATTGCAATTGTCTGACAAAAGTGAAAAAAGTAAATTTCCAATTTCAACCAAACATGCTAGAAATGCTCAAATTGCGCAAATAAGCCTACTGTAAGAATTTTACAAACGTCTGACAAAACTGAAAAATGTAAAATTCCAATTTCAACCAAACATGCTAAAATTGCTCCAATTGAGCTAATTAGCTTATTGTGAGAATATTACAAACGTCTGACAAAAGTGAAAATTGTAAATTTCCAATTTCAACCAAACATGCTAGAAATGCTCCAATTGAGCTAATTAGCTCATTGTGAGAATATTGCAATTGTCTGACAAAAGTGAAAAATGTAAATTTCCAATTTCAACCAAACATGCTAGAAATGCTCCAATTGAGCTAATTAGCTTATTGTGAGAATATTACAAACGTCTAACAAAATTGAAAAATGTAAATTTCCAATTTCAACCAAACATGCTAGAAATGCTCCAATTGAGCTAATTAGCTTATTGTGAGAATATTGCAATTGTCTGACAGAAGTGAAAAATGTAAATTTGCAATTTCAACCAAACATGCTAGAAATGCTCCAATTGAGCTAATTAGCTTATTGTGAGAATATTACAAACGTCTGACAACACTGAAAAATGTAAATTTCCAATTTCAACCAAACATGCTAGAAATGCTCCAATTGAGCTAATTAGCTTATTGTGAGAATATTACAAACGTCTGACAACACTGAAAAATGTAAATTTCCAATTTCAACCAAACATGCTAGAAATGCTCAAATTGCGCAAATAAGCCTACTGTAAGAATTTTACAAACGTCTGACAAAACTGAAAAATGTAAAATTCCAATTTCAACCAAACATGCTAAAATTGCTCCAATTGAGCTAATTAGCTTATTGTGAGAATATTACAAACGTCTGACAAAAGTGAAAATTGTAAATTTCCAATTTCAACCAAACATGCTAGAAATGCTCCAATTGAGCTAATTAGCTCATTGTGAGAATATTGCAATTGTCTGACAAAAGTGAAAAATGTAAATTTCCAATTTCAACCAAACATGCTAGAAATGCTCCAATTGAGCTAATTAGCTTATTGTGAGAATAATGCAATTGTCTGACAAAAGTGAAAAATGTAAATTTCCAATTTCAACCAAACGTGCTAGAAATGCTCCAATTGAGCTAATTAGCTTATTGTGAGAATAATGCAATTGTCTGACAAAAGTGAAAAATGTAAATTTCCAATTTCAACCAAACGTGCTAGAAATGCTCCAATTGAGCTAATTAGCTTATTGTGAGAATATTACAACTGTCTGACAAAAGTGAAAAATGTAAATTTCAAATTTCAACCAAACGTGCTAGAAATGCTCCAATTGAGCTAATTAGCTTATTGTGAGAATATTACAAACGTCTGACAAAAGTGAAAAATGTAGATTTCCAATTTCAACCAAACATGCTAGAAATGCTCCAATTAAGCTAATTAGCTCATTGAGAGAATATTGCAATTGTTTGACAAAAGTGAAAAATGTAAATTTCCAATTTCAACCAAACATGCTAGAAATGCTCCAATTGAGCTAATTAGCTTATTGTGAGAATATTGCAATTGTCTGACAAAAGTGAAAAATGTAAATTTCCAATTTCAACCAAACATGCTAGAAATGCTCCAATTGAGCTAATTAGCTTATTGTGAGAATATTACAAACGTCTAACAAAATTGAAAAATGTAAATTTCCAATTTCAACCAAACATGCTAGAAATGCTCCAATTGAGCTAATTAGCTTATTGTGAGAATATTGCAATTGTCTGACAGAAGTGAAAAATGTAAATTTGCAATTTCAACCAAACATGCTAGAAATGCTCCAATTTAGCTAATTAGCTTATTGTGAGAATATTACAAACGTCTGACAACACTGAAAAATGTAAATTTCCAATTTCAACCAAACATGCTAGAAATGCTCCAATTGAGCTAATTAGCTTATTGTGAGAATATTGCAATTGTCTGACAAAAGTGAAAAAAGTAAATTTCCAATTTCAACCAAACATGCTAGAAATGCTCAAATTGCGCAAATAAGCCTACTGTAAGAATTTTACAAACGTCTGACAAAACTGAAAAATGTAAAATTCCAATTTCAACCAAACATGCTAAAATTGCTCCAATTGAGCTAATTAGCTTATTGTGAGAATATTACAAACGTCTGACAAAAGTGAAAATTTTAAATTTCCAATTTCAACCAAACATGCTAGAAATGCTCCAATTGAGCTAATTAGCTCATTGTGAGAATATTGCAATTGTCTGACAAAAGTGAAAAATGTAAATTTCCAATTTCAACCAAACATGCTAGAAATGCTCCAATTGAGCTAATTAGCTTATTGTGAGAATATTACAAACGTCTAACAAAATTAAAAAATGCAAATTTCCAATTTCAACCAAACATGCTAGAAATGCTCCAATTGAGCTAATTAGCTTATTGTGAGAATATTGCAATTGTCTGACAGAAGTGAAAAATGTAAATTTGCAATTTCAACCAAACATGCTAGAAATGCTCCAATTTAGCTAATTAGCTTATTGTGAGAATATTACAAACGTCTGACAAAAGTGAAAAATGTAAATTTCCAATTTCAACCGAAGATGCTAGAAATGCTCCAATTGAGCTAATTAGCTTATTGTGAGAATATTGCAATTGTCTGACAAAAGTGAAAAATGTAAATTTCCAATTTCAACCAAACGTGCTAGAAATGCTCCAATTGAGCTAATTAGCTTATTGTGAGAATATTACAAACGTCTGACAAAAGTGAAAAATGTAAATTTCCAATTTCAACCAAACATGCTAGAAATGCTCCAATTGAGCTAATTAGCTTATTGTGAGAATATTACAAACGTCTAACAAAATTGAAAAATGTAATTTTCCAATTTCAACCAAACATGCTAGAAATGCTCAAATTTCGCAAATAAGCCTACTGTAAGAATTTTACAAACGTCTGACAAAACTGAAAAATGTAAATTTCCAATTTCAACCAAACATGCTAAAAATGCTCCAATTGAGCTAATTAGCTTATTGTGAGAATATTACAAACGTCTGACAAAAGTGAAAAATGTAAATTTCCAATTTCAACCAAACATGCTAGAAATGCTCCAATTGAGCTAATTAGCTTATTGTGAGAATATTACAAACGTCTAACAAAATTGAAAAATGTAAATTTCCAATTTCAACCAAACATGCTAGAAATGCTCCAATTGAGCTAATTAGCTTATTGTGAGAATATTGCAATTGTCTGACAGAAGTGAAAAATGTAAATTTGCAATTTCAACCAAACATGCTAGAAATGCTCCAATTTAGCTAATTAGCTTATTGTGAGAATATTACAAACGTCTGACAACACTGAAAAATGTAAATTTCCAATTTCAACCAAACATGCTAGAAATGCTCCAATTGAGCTAATTAGCTTATTGTGAGAATATTGCAATTGTCTGACAAAAGTGAAAAAAGTAAATTTCCAATTTCAACCAAACATGCTAGAAATGCTCAAATTGCGCAAATAAGCCTACTGTAAGAATTTTACAAACGTCTGACAAAACTGAAAAATGTAAAATTCCAATTTCAACCAAACATGCTAAAATTGCTCCAATTGAGCTAATTAGCTTATTGTGAGAATATTACAAACGTCTGACAAAAGTGAAAATTTTAAATTTCCAATTTCAACCAAACATGCTAGAAATGCTCCAATTGAGCTAATTAGCTCATTGTGAGAATATTGCAATTGTCTGACAAAAGTGAAAAATGTAAATTTCCAATTTCAACCAAACATGCTAGAAATGCTCCAATTGAGCTAATTAGCTTATTGTGAGAATATTACAAACGTCTAACAAAATTAAAAAATGCAAATTTCCAATTTCAACCAAACATGCTAGAAATGCTCCAATTGAGCTAATTAGCTTATTGTGAGAATATTGCAATTGTCTGACAGAAGTGAAAAATGTGAATTTGCAATTTCAACCAAACATGCTAGAAATGCTCCAATTTAGCTAATTAGCTTATTGTGAGAATATTACAAACGTCTGACAAAAGTGAAAAATGTAAATTTCCAATTTCAACCGAAGATGCTAGAAATGCTCCAATTGAGCTAATTAGCTTATTGTGAGAATATTGCAATTGTCTGACAAAAGTGAAAAATGTAAATTTCCAATTTCAACCAAACGTGCTAGAAATGCTCCAATTGAGCTAATTAGCTTATTGTGAGAATATTACAAACGTCTGACAAAAGTGAAAATTGTAAATTTCCAATTTCAACCAAACATGCTAGAAATGCTCCAATTGAGCTAATTAGCTCATTGTGAGAATATTGCAATTGTCTGACAAAAGTGAAAAATGTAAATTTCCAATTTCAACCAAACATGCTAGAAATGCTCCAATTGAGCTAATTAGCTTATTGTGAGAATATTACAAACGTCTAACAAAATTGAAAAATGTAAATTTCCAATTTCAACCAAACATGCTAGAAATGCTCCAATTGAGCTAATTAGCTTATTGTGAGAATATTGCAATTGTCTGACAGAAGTGAAAAATGTAAATTTCCAATTTCAACCAAACATGCTAGAAATGCTCCAATTTAGCTAATTAGCTTATTGTGAGAATATTACAAACGTCTGACAACACTGAAAAATGTAAATTTCCAATTTCAACCGAAGATGCTAGAAATGCTCCAATTGAGCTAATTAGCTTATTGTGAGAATATTGCAATTGTCTGACAAAAGTGAAAAATGTAAATTTCCAATTTCAACCAAACGTGCTAGAAATGCTCCAATTGAGCTAATTAGCTTATTGTGAGAATATTACAAACGTCTGACAAAAGTGAAAAATGTAAATTTCCAATTTCAACCAAACATGCTAGAAATGCTCCAATTGAGCTAATTAGCTTATTGTGAGAATAATGCAATTGTCTGACAAAAGTGAAAAATGTAAATTTCCAATTTCAACCAAACGCGCTAGAAATGCTCCAATTGAGCTAATTAGCTTATTGTGAGAATATTACAACTGTCTGACAAAAGTGAAAAATGTAAATTTCCAATTTCAACCAAACGTGCTAGAAATGCTCCAATTGAGCTAATTAGCTTATTGTGAGAATATTACAAACGTCTGACAAAAGTGAAAAATGTAGATTTCCAATTTTAACCAAACATGCTAGAAATGCTCCAATTAAGCTAATTAGCTTATTGAGAGAATATTGCAATTGTTTGACAAAAGTGAAAAATGTAAATTTCCAATTTCAACCAAACGTGCTAGAAATGCTCCAATTGAGCTAATTAGCTTATTGTGAGAATATTACAAACGTCTGACAAAAGTGAAAAATGTAAATTTCCAATTTCAACCAAACATGCTAGAAATGCTCCAATTGAGCTAATTAGCTTATTGTGAGAATATTGCAATTGTCTGACAAAAGTGAAAAATGTAAATTTCCAATTTCAACCAAACATGCTAGAAATGCTCCAATTGAGCTAATTAGCTTATTGTGAGAATATTACAAACGTCTAACAAAATTGAAAAATGTAAATTTCCAATTTCAACCAAACATGCTAGAAATGCTCCAATTGAGCTAATTAGCTTATTGTGAGAATATTGCAATTGTCTGACAGAAGTGAAAAATGTAAATTTGCAATTTCAACCAAACATGCTAGAAATGCTCCAATTTAGCTAATTAGCTTATTGTGAGAATATTACAAACGTCTGACAACACTGAAAAATGTAAATTTCCAATTTCAACCAAACATGCTAGAAATGCTCCAATTGAGCTAATTAGCTTATTGTGAGAATATTGCAATTGTCTGACAAAAGTGAAAAAAGTAAATTTCCAATTTCAACCAAACATGCTAGAAATGCTCAAATTGCGCAAATAAGCCTACTGTAAGAATTTTACAAACGTCTGACAAAACTGAAAAATGTAAAATTCCAATTTCAACCAAACATGCTAAAATTGCTCCAATTGAGCTAATTAGCTTATTGTGAGAATATTACAAACGTCTGACAAAAGTGAAAATTGTAAATTTCCAATTTCAACCAAACATGCTAGAAATGCTCCAATTGAGCTAATTAGCTCATTGTGAGAATATTGCAATTGTCTGACAAAAGTGAAAAATGTAAATTTCCAATTTCAACCAAACATGCTAGAAATGCTCCAATTGAGCTAATTAGCTTATTGTGAGAATAATGCAATTGTCTGACAAAAGTGAAAAATGTAAATTTCCAATTTCAACCAAACGTGCTAGAAATGCTCCAATTGAGCTAATTAGCTTATTGTGAGAATAATGCAATTGTCTGACAAAAGTGAAAAATGTAAATTTCCAATTTCAACCAAACGTGCTAGAAATGCTCCAATTGAGCTAATTAGCTTATTGTGAGAATATTACAACTGTCTGACAAAAGTGAAAAATGTAAATTTCCAATTTCAACCAAACGTGCTAGAAATGCTCCAATTGAGCTAATTAGCTTATTGTGAGAATATTACAAACGTCTGACAAAAGTGAAAAATGTAGATTTCCAATTTCAACCAAACATGCTAGAAATGCTCCAATTAAGCTAATTAGCTCATTGAGAGAATATTGCAATTGTTTGACAAAAGTGAAAAATGTAAATTTCCAATTTCAACCAAACATGCTAGAAATGCTCCAATTGAGCTAATTAGCTTATTGAGAGAATATTGCAATTGTTTGACAAAAGTGAAAAATGTAAATTTCCAATTTCAACCAAACGTGCTAGAAATGCTCCAATTGAGCTAATTAGCTTATTGTGAGAATATTACAAACGTCTGACAAAAGTGAAAAATGTAAATTTCCAATTTCAACCAAACATGCTAGAAATGCTCCAATTGAGCTAATTAGCTTATTGTGAGAATATTGCAATTGTCTGACAAAAGTGAAAAATGTAAATTTCCAATTTCAACCAAACATGCTAGAAATGCTCCAATTGAGCTAATTAGCTTATTGTGAGAATATTACAAACGTCTAACAAAATTGAAAAATGTAAATTTCCAATTTCAACCAAACATGCTAGAAATGCTCCAATTGAGCTAATTAGCTTATTGTGAGAATATTGCAATTGTCTGACAGAAGTGAAAAATGTAAATTTGCAATTTCAACCAAACATGCTAGAAATGCTCCAATTTAGCTAATTAGCTTATTGTGAGAATATTACAAACGTCTGACAACACTGAAAAATGTAAATTTCCAATTTCAACCAAACATGCTAGAAATGCTTCAATTGAGCTAATTAGCTTATTGTGAGAATATTGCAATTGTCTGACAAAAGTGAAAAAAGTAAATTTCCAATTTCAACCAAAGATGCTAGAAATGCTCAAATTGCGCAAATAAGCCTACTGTAAGAATTTTACAAACGTCTGACAAAACTGAAAAATGTAAAATTCCAATTTCAACCAAACATGCTAAAATTGCTCCAATTGAGCTAATTAGCTTATTGTGAGAATATTACAAACGTCTGACAAAAGTGAAAATTGTAAATTTCCAATTTCAACCAAACATGCTAGAAATGCTCCAATTGAGCTAATTAGCTCATTGTGAGAATATTGCAATTGTCTGACAAAAGTGAAAAATGTAAATTTCCAATTTCAACCAAACATGCTAGAAATGCTCCAATTGAGCTAATTAGCTTATTGTGAGAATATTACAAACGTCTAACAAAATTGAAAAATGTAAATTTCCAATTTCAACCAAACATGCTAGAAATGCTCCAATTGAGCTAATTAGCTTATTGTGAGAATATTGCAATTGTCTGACAGAAGTGAAAAATGTAAATTTGCAATTTCAACCAAACATGCTAGAAATGCTCCAATTGAGCTAATTAGCTTATTGTGAGAATATTACAAACGTCTGACAACACTGAAAAATGTAAATTTCCAATTTCAACCAAACATGCTAGAAATGCTCCAATTGAGCTAATTAGCTTATTGTGAGAATATTACAAACGTCTGACAACACTGAAAAATGTAAATTTCCAATTTCAACCAAACATGCTAGAAATGCTCAAATTGCGCAAATAAGCCTACTGTAAGAATTTTACAAACGTCTGACAAAACTGAAAAATGTAAAATTCCAATTTCAACCAAACATGCTAAAATTGCTCCAATTGAGCTAATTAGCTTATTGTGAGAATATTACAAACGTCTGACAAAAGTGAAAATTGTAAATTTCCAATTTCAACCAAACATGCTAGAAATGCTCCAATTGAGCTAATTAGCTTATTGTGAGAATAATGCAATTGTCTGACAAAAGTGAAAAATGTAAATTTCCAATTTCAACCAAACGTGCTAGAAATGCTCCAATTGAGCTAATTAGCTTATTGTGAGAATAATGCAATTGTCTGACAAAAGTGAAAAATGTAAATTTCCAATTTCAACCAAACGTGCTAGAAATGCTCCAATTGAGCTAATTAGCTTATTGTGAGAATATTACAACTGTCTGACAAAAGTGAAAAATGTAAATTTCAAATTTCAACCAAACGTGCTAGAAATGCTCCAATTGAGCTAATTAGCTTATTGTGAGAATATTACAAACGTCTGACAAAAGTGAAAAATGTAGATTTCCAATTTCAACCAAACATGCTAGAAATGCTCCAATTAAGCTAATTAGCTCATTGAGAGAATATTGCAATTGTTTGACAAAAGTGAAAAATGTAAATTTCCAATTTCAACCAAACATGCTAGAAATGCTCCAATTGAGCTAATTAGCTTATTGAGACAATATTGCAATTGTTTGACAAAAGTGAAAAATGTAAATTTCCAATTTCAACCAAACGTGCTAGAAATGCTCCAATTGAGCTAATTAGCTTATTGTGAGAATATTACAAACGTCTGACAAAAGTGAAAAATGTAAATTTCCAATTTCAACCAAACATGCTAGAAATGCTCCAATTGAGCTAATTAGCTTATTGTGAGAATATTGCAATTGTCTGACAAAAGTGAAAAATGTAAATTTCCAATTTCAACCAAACATGCTAGAAATGCTCCAATTGAGCTAATTAGCTTATTGTGAGAATATTACAAACGTCTAACAAAATTGAAAAATGTAAATTTCCAATTTCAACCAAACATGCTAGAAATGCTCCAATTGAGCTAATTAGCTTATTGTGAGAATATTGCAATTGTCTGACAGAAGTGAAAAATGTAAATTTGCAATTTCAACCAAACATGCTAGAAATGCTCCAATTTAGCTAATTAGCTTATTGTGAGAATATTACAAACGTCTGACAACACTGAAAAATGTAAATTTCCAATTTCAACCAAACATGCTAGAAATGCTCCAATTGAGCTAATTAGCTTATTGTGAGAATATTGCAATTGTCTGACAAAAGTGAAAAAAGTAAATTTCCAATTTCAACCAAACATGCTAGAAATGCTCAAATTGCGCAAATAAGCCTACTGTAAGAATTTTACAAACGTCTGACAAAACTGAAAAATGTAAAATTCCAATTTCAACCAAACATGCTAAAATTGCTCCAATTGAGCTAATTAGCTTATTGTGAGAATATTACAAACGTCTGACAAAAGTGAAAATTTTAAATTTCCAATTTCAACCAAACATGCTAGAAATGCTCCAATTGAGCTAATTAGCTCATTGTGAGAATATTGCAATTGTCTGACAAAAGTGAAAAATGTAAATTTCCAATTTCAACCAAACATGCTAGAAATGCTCCAATTGAGCTAATTAGCTTATTGTGAGAATATTACAAACGTCTAACAAAATTAAAAAATGCAAATTTCCAATTTCAACCAAACATGCTAGAAATGCTCCAATTGAGCTAATTAGCTTATTGTGAGAATATTGCAATTGTCTGACAGAAGTGAAAAATGTAAATTTGCAATTTCAACCAAACATGCTAGAAATGCTCCAATTTAGCTAATTAGCTTATTGTGAGAATATTACAAACGTCTGACAAAAGTGAAAAATGTAAATTTCCAATTTCAACCGAAGATGCTAGAAATGCTCCAATTGAGCTAATTAGCTTATTGTGAGAATATTGCAATTGTCTGACAAAAGTGAAAAATGTAAATTTCCAATTTCAACCAAACGTGCTAGAAATGCTCCAATTGAGCTAATTAGCTTATTGTGAGAATATTACAAACGTCTGACAAAAGTGAAAAATGTAAATTTCCAATTTCAACCAAACATGCTAGAAATGCTCCAATTGAGCTAATTAGCTTATTGTGAGAATATTACAAACGTCTAACAAAATTGAAAAATGTAATTTTCCAATTTCAACCAAACATGCTAGAAATGCTCAAATTTCGCAAATAAGCCTACTGTAAGAATTTTACAAACGTCTGACAAAACTGAAAAATGTAAATTTCCAATTTCAACCAAACATGCTAAAAATGCTCCAATTGAGCTAATTAGCTTATTGTGAGAATATTACAAACGTCTGACAAAAGTGAAAAATGTAAATTTCCAATTTCAACCAAACATGCTAGAAATGCTCCAATTGAGCTAATTAGCTTATTGTGAGAATATTACAAACGTCTAACAAAATTGAAAAATGTAAATTTCCAATTTCAACCAAACATGCTAGAAATGCTCCAATTGAGCTAATTAGCTTATTGTGAGAATATTGCAATTGTCTGACAGAAGTGAAAAATGTAAATTTGCAATTCCAACCAAACATGCTAGAAATGCTCCAATTTAGCTAATTAGCTTATTGTGAGAATATTACAAACGTCTGACAACACTGAAAAATGTAAATTTCCAATTTCAACCAAACATGCTAGAAATGCTCCAATTGAGCTAATTAGCTTATTGTGAGAATATTGCAATTGTCTGACAAAAGTGAAAAAAGTAAATTTCCAATTTCAACCAAACATGCTAGAAATGCTCAAATTGCGCAAATAAGCCTACTGTAAGAATTTTACAAACGTCTGACAAAACTGAAAAATGTAAAATTCCAATTTCAACCAAACATGCTAAAATTGCTCCAATTGAGCTAATTAGCTTATTGTGAGAATATTACAAACGTCTGACAAAAGTGAAAATTTTAAATTTCCAATTTCAACCAAACATGCTAGAAATGCTCCAATTGAGCTAATTAGCTCATTGTGAGAATATTGCAATTGTCTGACAAAAGTGAAAAATGTAAATTTCCAATTTCAACCAAACATGCTAGAAATGCTCCAATTGAGCTAATTAGCTTATTGTGAGAATATTACAAACGTCTAACAAAATTAAAAAATGCAAATTTCCAATTTCAACCAAACATGCTAGAAATGCTCCAATTGAGCTAATTAGCTTATTGTGAGAATATTGCAATTGTCTGACAGAAGTGAAAAATGTAAATTTGCAATTTCAACCAAACATGCTAGAAATGCTCCAATTTAGCTAATTAGCTTATTGTGAGAATATTACAAACGTCTGACAAAAGTGAAAAATGTAAATTTCCAATTTCAACCGAAGATGCTAGAAATGCTCCAATTGAGCTAATTAGCTTATTGTGAGAATATTGCAATTGTCTGACAAAAGTGAAAAATGTAAATTTCCAATTTCAACCAAACGTGCTAGAAATGCTCCAATTGAGCTAATTAGCTTATTGTGAGAATATTACAAACGTCTGACAAAAGTGAAAATTGTAAATTTCCAATTTCAACCAAACATGCTAGAAATGCTCCAATTGAGCTAATTAGCTCATTGTGAGAATATTGCAATTGTCTGACAAAAGTGAAAAATGTAAATTTCCAATTTCAACCAAACATGCTAGAAATGCTCCAATTGAGCTAATTAGCTTATTGTGAGAATATTACAAACGTCTAACAAAATTGAAAAATGTAAATTTCCAATTTCAACCAAACATGCTAGAAATGCTCCAATTGAGCTAATTAGCTTATTGTGAGAATATTGCAATTGTCTGACAGAAGTGAAAAATGTAAATTTCCAATTTCAACCAAACATGCTAGAAATGCTCCAATTTAGCTAATTAGCTTATTGTGAGAATATTACAAACGTCTGACAACACTGAAAAATGTAAATTTCCAATTTCAACCGAAGATGCTAGAAATGCTCCAATTGAGCTAATTAGCTTATTGTGAGAATATTGCAATTGTCTGACAAAAGTGAAAAATGTAAATTTCCAATTTCAACCAAACGTGCTAGAAATGCTCCAATTGAGCTAATTAGCTTATTGTGAGAATATTACAAACGTCTGACAAAAGTGAAAAATGTAAATTTCCAATTTCAACCAAACATGCTAGAAATGCTCCAATTGAGCTAATTAGCTTATTGTGAGAATAATGCAATTGTCTGACAAAAGTGAAAAATGTAAATTTCCAATTTCAACCAAACGCGCTAGAAATGCTCCAATTGAGCTAATTAGCTTATTGTGAGAATATTACAACTGTCTGACAAAAGTGAAAAATGTAAATTTCCAATTTCAACCAAACGTGCTAGAAATGCTCCAATTGAGCTAATTAGCTTATTGTGAGAATATTACAAACGTCTGACAAAAGTGAAAAATGTAGATTTCCAATTTTAACCAAACATGCTAGAAATGCTCCAATTAAGCTAATTAGCTTATTGAGAGAATATTGCAATTGTTTGACAAAAGTGAAAAATGTAAATTTCCAATTTCAACCAAACGTGCTAGAAATGCTCCAATTGAGCTAATTAGCTTATTGTGAGAATATTACAAACGTCTGACAAAAGTGAAAAATGTAAATTTCCAATTTCAACCAAACATGCTAGAAATGCTCCAATTGAGCTAATTAGCTTATTGTGAGAATATTGCAATTGTCTGACAAAAGTGAAAAATGTAAATTTCCAATTTCAACCAAACATGCTAGAAATGCTCCAATTGAGCTAATTAGCTTATTGTGAGAATATTACAAACGTCTAACAAAATTGAAAAATGTAAATTTCCAATTTCAACCAAACATGCTAGAAATGCTCCAATTGAGCTAATTAGCTTATTGTGAGAATATTGCAATTGTCTGACAGAAGTGAAAAATGTAAATTTGCAATTTCAACCAAACATGCTAGAAATGCTCCAATTTAGCTAATTAGCTTATTGTGAGAATATTACAAACGTCTGACAACACTGAAAAATGTAAATTTCCAATTTCAACCAAACATGCTAGAAATGCTCCAATTGAGCTAATTAGCTTATTGTGAGAATATTGCAATTGTCTGACAAAAGTGAAAAAAGTAAATTTCCAATTTCAACCAAACATGCTAGAAATGCTCAAATTGCGCAAATAAGCCTACTGTAAGAATTTTACAAACGTCTGACAAAACTGAAAAATGTAAAATTCCAATTTCAACCAAACATGCAAAAATTGCTCCAATTGAGCTAATTAGCTTATTGTGAGAATATTACAAACGTCTGACAAAAGTGAAAATTGTAAATTTCCAATTTCAACCAAACATGCTAGAAATGCTCCAATTGAGCTAATTAGCTCATTGTGAGAATATTGCAATTGTCTGACAAAAGTGAAAAATGTAAATTTCCAATTTCAACCAAACATGCTAGAAATGCTCCAATTGAGCTAATTAGCTTATTGTGAGAATAATGCAATTGTCTGACAAAAGTGAAAAATGTAAATTTCCAATTTCAACCAAACGTGCTAGAAATGCTCCAATTGAGCTAATTAGCTTATTGTGAGAATAATGCAATTGTCTGACAAAAGTGAAAAATGTAAATTTCCAATTTCAACCAAACGTGCTAGAAATGCTCCAATTGAGCTAATTAGCTTATTGTGAGAATATTACAACTGTCTGACAAAAGTGAAAAATGTAAATTTCCAATTTCAACCAAACGTGCTAGAAATGCTCCAATTGAGCTAATTAGCTTATTGTGAGAATATTACAAACGTCTGACAAAAGTGAAAAATGTAGATTTCCAATTTCAACCAAACATGCTAGAAATGCTCCAATTAAGCTAATTAGCTCATTGAGAGAATATTGCAATTGTTTGACAAAAGTGAAAAATGTAAATTTCCAATTTCAACCAAACATGCTAGAAATGCTCCAATTGAGCTAATTAGCTTATTGAGAGAATATTGCAATTGTTTGACAAAAGTGAAAAATGTAAATTTCCAATTTCAACCAAACGTGCTAGAAATGCTCCAATTGAGCTAATTAGCTTATTGTGAGAATATTACAAACGTCTGACAAAAGTGAAAAATGTAAATTTCCAATTTCAACCAAACATGCTAGAAATGCTCCAATTGAGCTAATTAGCTTATTGTGAGAATATTGCAATTGTCTGACAAAAGTGAAAAATGTAAATTTCCAATTTCAACCAAACATGCTAGAAATGCTCCAATTGAGCTAATTAGCTTATTGTGAGAATATTACAAACGTCTAACAAAATTGAAAAATGTAAATTTCCAATTTCAACCAAACATGCTAGAAATGCTCCAATTGAGCTAATTAGCTTATTGTGAGAATATTGCAATTGTCTGACAGAAGTGAAAAATGTAAATTTGCAATTTCAACCAAACATGCTAGAAATGCTCCAATTTAGCTAATTAGCTTATTGTGAGAATATTACAAACGTCTGACAACACTGAAAAATGTAAATTTCCAATTTCAACCAAACATGCTAGAAATGCTTCAATTGAGCTAATTAGCTTATTGTGAGAATATTGCAATTGTCTGACAAAAGTGAAAAAAGTAAATTTCCAATTTCAACCAAACATGCTAGAAATGCTCAAATTGCGCAAATAAGCCTACTGTAAGAATTTTACAAACGTCTGACAAAACTGAAAAATGTAAAATTCCAATTTCAACCAAACATGCTAAAATTGCTCCAATTGAGCTAATTAGCTTATTGTGAGAATATTACAAACGTCTGACAAAAGTGAAAATTGTAAATTTCCAATTTCAACCAAACATGCTAGAAATGCTCCAATTGAGCTAATTAGCTCATTGTGAGAATATTGCAATTGTCTGACAAAAGTGAAAAATGTAAATTTCCAATTTCAACCAAACATGCTAGAAATGCTCCAATTGAGCTAATTAGCTTATTGTGAGAATATTACAAACGTCTAACAAAATTGAAAAATGTAAATTTCCAATTTCAACCAAACATGCTAGAAATGCTCCAATTGAGCTAATTAGCTTATTGTGAGAATATTGCAATTGTCTGACAGAAGTGAAAAATGTAAATTTGCAATTTCAACCAAACATGCTAGAAATGCTCCAATTGAGCTAATTAGCTTATTGTGAGAATATTACAAACGTCTGACAACACTGAAAAATGTAAATTTCCAATTTCAACCAAACATGCTAGAAATGCTCCAATTGAGCTAATTAGCTTATTGTGAGAATATTACAAACGTCTGACAACACTGAAAAATGTAAATTTCCAATTTCAACCAAACATGCTAGAAATGCTCAAATTGCGCAAATAAGCCTACTGTAAGAATTTTACAAACGTCTGACAAAACTGAAAAATGTAAAATTCCAATTTCAACCAAACATGCTAAAATTGCTCCAATTGAGCTAATTAGCTTATTGTGAGAATATTACAAACGTCTGACAAAAGTGAAAATTGTAAATTTCCAATTTCAACCAAACATGCTAGAAATGCTCCAATTGAGCTAATTAGCTCATTGTGAGAATATTGCAATTGTCTGACAAAAGTGAAAAATGTAAATTTCCAATTTCAACCAAACATGCTAGAAATGCTCCAATTGAGCTAATTAGCTTATTGTGAGAATAATGCAATTGTCTGACAAAAGTGAAAAATGTAAATTTCCAATTTCAACCAAACGTGCTAGAAATGCTCCAATTGAGCTAATTAGCTTATTGTGAGAATAATGCAATTGTCTGACAAAAGTGAAAAATGTAAATTTCCAATTTCAACCAAACGTGCTAGAAATGCTCCAATTGAGCTAATTAGCTTATTGTGAGAATATTACAACTGTCTGACAAAAGTGAAAAATGTAAATTTCAAATTTCAACCAAACGTGCTAGAAATGCTCCAATTGAGCTAATTAGCTTATTGTGAGAATATTACAAACGTCTGACAAAAGTGAAAAATGTAGATTTCCAATTTCAACCAAACATGCTAGAAATGCTCCAATTAAGCTAATTAGCTCATTGAGAGAATATTGCAATTGTTTGACAAAAGTGAAAAATGTAAATTTCCAATTTCAACCAAACATGCTAGAAATGCTCCAATTGAGCTAATTAGCTTATTGAGACAATATTGCAATTGTTTGACAAAAGTGAAAAATGTAAATTTCCAATTTCAACCAAACGTGCTAGAAATGCTCCAATTGAGCTAATTAGCTTATTGTGAGAATATTACAAACGTCTGACAAAAGTGAAAAATGTAAATTTCCAATTTCAACCAAACATGCTAGAAATGCTCCAATTGAGCTAATTAGCTTATTGTGAGAATATTGCAATTGTCTGACAAAAGTGAAAAATGTAAATTTCCAATTTCAACCAAACATGCTAGAAATGCTCCAATTGAGCTAATTAGCTTATTGTGAGAATATTACAAACGTCTAACAAAATTGAAAAATGTAAATTTGCAATTTCAACCAAACATGCTAGAAATGCTCCAATTGAGCTAATTAGCTTATTGTGAGAATATTGCAATTGTCTGACAGAAGTGAAAAATGTAAATTTGCAATTTCAACCAAACATGCTAGAAATGCTCCAATTTAGCTAATTAGCTTATTGTGAGAATATTACAAACGTCTGACAACACTGAAAAATGTAAATTTCCAATTTCAACCAAACATGCTAGAAATGCTCCAATTGAGCTAATTAGCTTATTGTGAGAATATTGCAATTGTCTGACAAAAGTGAAAAAAGTAAATTTCCAATTTCAACCAAACATGCTAGAAATGCTCAAATTGCGCAAATAAGCCTACTGTAAGAATTTTACAAACGTCTGACAAAACTGAAAAATGTAAAATTCCAATTTCAACCAAACATGCTAAAATTGCTCCAATTGAGCTAATTAGCTTATTGTGAGAATATTACAAACGTCTGACAAAAGTGAAAATTTTAAATTTCCAATTTCAACCAAACATGCTAGAAATGCTCCAATTGAGCTAATTAGCTCATTGTGAGAATATTGCAATTGTCTGACAAAAGTGAAAAATGTAAATTTCCAATTTCAACCAAACATGCTAGAAATGCTCCAATTGAGCTAATTAGCTTATTGTGAGAATATTACAAACGTCTAACAAAATTAAAAAATGCAAATTTCCAATTTCAACCAAACATGCTAGAAATGCTCCAATTGAGCTAATTAGCTTATTGTGAGAATATTGCAATTGTCTGACAGAAGTGAAAAATGTAAATTTGCAATTTCAACCAAACATGCTAGAAATGCTCCAATTTAGCTAATTAGCTTATTGTGAGAATATTACAAACGTCTGACAAAAGTGAAAAATGTAAATTTCCAATTTCAACCGAAGATGCTAGAAATGCTCCAATTGAGCTAATTAGCTTATTGTGAGAATATTGCAATTGTCTGACAAAAGTGAAAAATGTAAATTTCCAATTTCAACCAAACGTGCTAGAAATGCTCCAATTGAGCTAATTAGCTTATTGTGAGAATATTACAAACGTCTGACAAAAGTGAAAAATGTAAATTTCCAATTTCAACCAAACATGCTAGAAATGCTCCAATTGAGCTAATTAGCTTATTGTGAGAATATTGCAATTGTCTGACAAAAGTGAAAAAAGTAAATTTCCAATTTCAACCAAACATGCTAGAAATGCTCAAATTGCGCAAATAAGCCTACTGTAAGAATTTTACAAACGTCTGACAAAACTGAAAAATGTAAATTTCCAATTTCAACCAAACATGCTAAAAATGCTCCAATTGAGCTAATTAGCTTATTGTGAGAATATTACAAACGTCTGACAAAAGTGAAAAATGTAAATTTCCAATTTCAACCAAACATGCTAGAAATGCTCCAATTGAGCTAATTAGCTTATTGTGAGAATATTACAAACGTCTAACAAAATTGAAAAATGTAATTTTCCAATTTCAACCAAACATGCTAGAAATGCTCCAATTGAGCTAATTAGCTTATTGTGAGAATATTGCAATTGTCTGACAGAAGTGAAAAATGTAAATTTGCAATTTCAACCAAACATGCTAGAAATGCTCAAATTGCGCAAATAAGCCTACTGTAAGAATTTTACAAACGTCTGACAAAACTGAAAAATGTAAATTTCCAATTTCAACCAAACGTGCTAAAAATGCTCCAATTGAGCTAATTAGCTTATTGAGAGAATATTGCAATTGTTTGACAAAAGTGAAAAATGTAAATTTCCAATTTCAACCAAACGTGCTAGAAATGCTCCAATTGAGCTAATTAGCTTATTGTGAGAATATTACAAACGTCTGACAACACTGAAAAATGTAAATTTCCAATTTCAACCGAAGATGCTAGAAATGCTCCAATTGAGCTAATTAGCTTATTGTGAGAATAATGCAATTGTCTGACAAAAGTGAAAAATGTAAATTTCCAATTTCAACCAAACGTGCTAGAAATGCTCCAATTGAGCTAATTAGCTTATTGTGAGAATATTACAACTGTCTGACAAAAGTGAAAAATGTAAATTTCCAATTTCAACCAAACGTGCTAGAAATGCTCCAATTGAGCTAATTAGCTTATTGCGAGAATATTACAAACGTCTGACAAAAGTGAAAAATGTAGATTTCCAATTTCAACCAAACATGCTAGAAATGCTCCAATTAAGCTAATTAGCTTATTGAGAGAATACTGCAATTGTTTGACAAAAGTGAAAAATGTAAATTTCCAATTTCAACCAAACATGCTAGAAATGCTCCAATTGAGCTAATTAGCTTATTGAGAGAATATTGCAATTGTTTGACAAAAGTGAAAAATGTAAATTTCCAATTTCAACCAAACGTGCTAGAAATGCTCCAATTGAGCTAATTAGCTTATTGTGAGAATATTACAAACGTCTGACAAAAGTGAAAAATGTAAATTTCCAATTTCAACCAAACATGCTAGAAATGCTCCAATTGAGCTAATTAGCTTATTGTGAGAATATTGCAATTGTCTGACAAAAGTGAAAAATGTAAATTTCCAATTTCAACCAAACATGCTAGAAATGCTCCAATTGAGCTAATTAGCTTATTGTGAGAATATTACAAACGTCTAACAAAATTGAAAAATGTAAATTTCCAATTTCAACCAAACATGCTAGAAATGCTCCAATTGAGCTAATTAGCTTATTGTGAGAATATTGCAATTGTCTGACAGAAGTGAAAAATGTAAATTTGCAATTTCAACCAAACATGCTAGAAATGCTCCAATTTAGCTAATTAGCTTATTGTGAGAATATTACAAACGTCTGACAACACTGAAAAATGTAAATTTCCAATTTCAACCGAAGATGCTAGAAATGCTCCAATTGAGCTAATTAGCTTATTGTGAGAATATTGCAATTGTCTGACAAAAGTGAAAAATGTAAATTTCCAATTTCAACCAAACGTGCTAGAAATGCTCCAATTGTGCTAATTAGCTTATTGTGAGAATATTACAAACGTCCGACAAAAGTGAAAAATGTAAATTTCCAATTTCAACCAAACATGCTAGAAATGCTCCAATTTAGCTAATTAGCTTATTGTGAGAATATTACAAACGTCTAACAAAATTGAAAAATGTAAATTTCCAATTTCAACCAAACATGCTAGAAATGCTCCAATTGAGCTAATTAGCTTATTGTGAGAATATTGCAATTGTCTGACAGAAGTGAAAAATGTAAATTTGCAATTTCAACCAAACATGCTAGAAATGCTCCAATTTAGCTAATTAGCTTATTGTGAGAATATTACAAACGTCTGACAACACTGAAAAATGTAAATTTCCAATTTCAACCAAACATGCTAGAAATGCTCCAATTGAGCTAATTAGCTTATTGTGAGAATATTGCAATTGTCTGACAAAAGTGAAAAAAGTAAATTTCCAATTTCAACCAAACATGCTAGAAATGCTCAAATTGCGCAAATAAGCCTACTGTAAGAATTTTACAAACGTCTGACAAAACTGAAAAATGTAAATTTCCAATTTCAACCAAACATGCTAAAATTGCTCCAATTGAGCTAATTAGCTTATTGTGAGAATATTACAAACGTCTGACAAAAGTGAAAAATTTAAATTTCCAATTTCAACCAAACATGCTAGAAATGCTCCAATTGAGCTAATTAGCTCATTGTGAGAATATTGCAATTGTCTGACAAAAGTGAAAAATGTAAATTTCCAATTTCAACCAAACATGCTAGAAATGCTCCAATTGAGCTAATTAGCTTATTGTGAGAATATTACAAACGTCTAACAAAATTGAAAAATGTAAATTTCCAATTTCAACCAAACATGCTAGAAATGCTCCAATTGAGCTAATTAGCTTATTGTGAGAATATTGCAATTGTCTGACAGAAGTGAAAAATGTAAATTTGCAATTTCAACCAAACATGCTAGAAATGCTCCAATTTAGCTAATTAGCTTATTGTGAGAATATTACAAACGTTTGACAACACTGAAAAATGTAAATTTCCAATTTCAACCGAAGATGCTAGAAATGCTCCAATTGAGCTAATTAGCTTATTGTGAGAATATTGCAATTGTCTGACAAAAGTGAAAAATGTAAATTTCCAATTTCAACCAAACGTGCTAGAAATGCTCCAATTGAGCTAATTAGCTTATTGTGAGAATATTACAAACGTCTGACAAAAGTGAAAAATGTAAATTTCCAATTTCAACCAAACATGCTAGAAATGCTCCAATTGAGCTAATTAGCTTATTGTGAGAATATTGCAATTGTCTGACAAAAGTGAAAAATGTAAATTTGCAATTTCAACCAAACGTGCTAGAAATGCTCCAATTGAGCTAATTAGCTTATTGTGAGAATATTGCAATTGTCTGACAAAAGTGAAAAAAGTAAATTTCCAATTTCAACCAAACATGCTAGAAATGCTCAAATTTCGCAAATAAGCCTACTGTAAGAATTTTACAAACGTCTGACAAAACTGAAAAATGTAAATTTCCAATTTCAACCAAACATGCTAAAAATGCTCCAATTGAGCTAATTAGCTTATTGTGAGAATATTACAAACGTCTGACAAAAGTGAAAAATGTAAATTTCCAATTTCAACCAAACATGCTAGAAATGCTCCAATTGAGCTAATTAGCTTATTGTGAGAATATTACAAACGTCTAACAAAATTGAAAAATGTAAATTTCCAATTTCAACCAAACATGCTAGAAATGCTCCAATTGAGCTAATTAGCTTATTGTGAGAATATTGCAATTGTCTGACAGAAGTGAAAAATGTAAATTTGCAATTTCAACCAAACATGCTAGAAATGCTCAAATTGCGCAAATAAGCCTACTGTAAGAATTTTACAAACGTCTGACAAAACTGAAAAATGTAAATTTCCAATTTCAACCAAACATGCTAAAAATGCTCCAATTGAGCTAATTAGCTTATTGTGAGAATATTACAAACGTCTGACAACACTGAAAAATGTAAATTTCTAATTTCAACCAAACATGCTAGAAATGCTCCAAATGAGCTAATTAGCTTATTGAGAGAATATTGCAATTGTCTGACAAAAGTGAAAAATGTAAATTTCCAATTTCAACCAAACATGCTAGAAATGCTCCAATTGAGCTAATTAGCTTACTGTGAGATTATTGCAATTGTCTGACAAAAGTGAAAAATGTAAATTTCCAATTTCAACCAAACATGCTAGAAATGCTCCAATTGAGCTAATTAGCTTATTGTGAGAATAATGCAATTGTCTGACAAAAGTGAAAAATGTAAATTTCCAATTTCAACCAAACGTGCTAGAAATGCTCCAATTGAGCTAATTAGCTTATTGTGAGAATATTACAAACGTCTGACAACACTGAAAAATGTAAATTTCCAATTTCAACCGAAGATGCTAGAAATGCTCCAATTGAGCTAATTAGCTTATTGTGAGAATAATGCAATTGTCTGACAAAAGTGAAAAATGTAAATTTCCAATTTCAACCAAACATGCTAGAAATGCTCCAATTGAGCTAATTAGCTTATTGTGAGAATATTACAAACGTCTAACAAAATTGAAAAATGTAAATTTCCAATTTCAACCAAACATGCTAGAAATGCTCAAATTGCGCAAATAAGCCTACTGTAAGAATTTTACAAACGTCTGACAAAACTGAAAAATGTAAATTTCCAATTTCAACCAAACATGCTAAAAATGCTCCAATTGAGCTAATTAGCTTATTGAGAGAATATTGCAATTGTTTGACAAAAGTGAAAAATGTAAATTTCCAATTTCAACCAAACGTGCTAGAAATGCTCCAATTGAGCTAATTAGCTTATTGTGAGAATATTACAAACGTCTGACAACACTGAAAAATGTAAATTTCCAATTTCAACCGAAGATGCTAGAAATGCTCCAATTGAGCTAATTAGCTTATTGTGAGAATAATGCAATTGTCTGACAAAAGTGAAAAATGTAAATTTCCAATTTCAACCAAACGTGCTAGAAATGCTCCAATTGAGCTAATTAGCTTATTGTGAGAATATTACAACTGTCTGACAAAAGTGAAAAATGTAAATTTCCAATTTCAACCAAACGTGCTAGAAATGCTCCAATTGAGCTAATTAGCTTATTGCGAGAATATTACAAACGTCTGACAAAAGTGAAAAATGTAGATTTCCAATTTCAACCAAACATGCTAGAAATGCTCCAATTAAGCTAATTAGCTTATTGAGAGAATACTGCAATTGTTTGACAAAAGTGAAAAATGTAAATTTCCAATTTCAACCAAACATGCTAGAAATGCTCCAATTGAGCTAATTAGCTTATTGTGAGAATATTGCAATTGTCTGACAAAAGTGAAAAATGTAAATTTCCAATTTCAACCAAACATGCTAGAAATGCTCCAATTGAGCTAATTAGCTTATTGTGAGAATATTACAAACGTCTAACAAAATTGAAAAATGTAAATTTCCAATTTCAACCAAACATGCTAGAACTGCTCCAATTGAGCTAATTAGCTTATTGTGAGAATATTGCAATTGTCTGACAGAAGTGAAAAATGTAAATTTGCAATTTCAACCAAACATGCTAGAAATGCTCCAATTTAGCTAATTAGCTTATTGTGAGAATATTACAAACGTCTGACAACACTGAAAAATGTAAATTTCCAATTTCAACCAAACAAGCTAGAAATGCTCCAATTGAGCTAATTAGCTTATTGTGAGAATATTGCAATTGTCTGACAAAAGTGAAAAAAGTAAATTTCCAATTTCAACCAAACATGCTAGAAATGCTCAAATTGCGCAAATAAGCCTACTGTAAGAATTTTACAAACGTCTGACAAAACTGAAAAATGTAAAATTCCAATTTCAACCAAACATGCTAAAATTGCTCCAATTGAGCTAATTAGCTTATTGTGAGAATATTACAAACGTCTGACAAAAGTGAAAATTTTAAATTTCCAATTTCAACCAAACATGCTAGAAATGCTCCAATTGAGCTAATTAGCTCATTGTGAGAATATTGCAATTGTCTGACAAAAGTGAAAAATGTAAATTTCCAATTTCAACCAAACATGCTAGAAATGCTCCAATTGAGCTAATTAGCTTATTGTGAGAATATTACAAACGTCTAACAAAATTAAAAAATGCAAATTTCCAATTTCAACCAAACATGCTAGAAATGCTCCAATTGAGCTAATTAGCTTATTGTGAGAATATTGCAATTGTCTGACAGAAGTGAAAAATGTAAATTTGCAATTTCAACCAAACATGCTAGAAATGCTCCAATTTAGCTAATTAGCTTATTGTGAGAATATTACAAACGTCTGACAAAAGTGAAAAATGTAAATTTCCAATTTCAACCGAAGATGCTAGAAATGCTCCAATTGAGCTAATTAGCTTATTGTGAGAATATTGCAATTGTCTGACAAAAGTGAAAAATGTAAATTTCCAATTTCAACCAAACGTGCTAGAAATGCTCCAATTGAGCTAATTAGCTTATTGTGAGAATATTACAAACGTCTGACAAAAGTGAAAAATGTAAATTTCCAATTTCAACCAAACATGCTAGAAATGCTCCAATTGAGCTAATTAGCTTATTGTGAGAATATTGCAATTGTCTGACAAAAGTGAAAAAAGTAAATTTCCAATTTCAACCAAACATGCTAGAAATGCTCAAATTGCGCAAATAAGCCTACTGTAAGAATTTTACAAACGTCTGACAAAACTGAAAAATGTAAATTTCCAATTTCAACCAAACATGCTAAAAATGCTCCAATTGAGCTAATTAGCTTATTGTGAGAATATTACAAACGTCTGACAAAAGTGAAAAATGTAAATTTCCAATTTCAACCAAACATGCTAGAAATGCTCCAATTGAGCTAATTAGCTTATTGTGAGAATATTACAAACGTCTAACAAAATTGAAAAATGTAATTTTCCAATTTCAACCAAACATGCTAGAAATGCTCCAATTGAGCTAATTAGCTTATTGTGAGAATATTGCAATTGTCTGACAGAAGTGAAAAATGTAAATTTGCAATTTCAACCAAACATGCTAGAAATGCTCAAATTGCGCAAATAAGCCTACTGTAAGAATTTTACAAACGTCTGACAAAACTGAAAAATGTAAATTTCCAATTTCAACCAAACATGCTAAAAATGCTCCAATTGAGCTAATTAGCTTATTGAGAGAATATTGCAATTGTTTGACAAAAGTGAAAAATGTAAATTTCCAATTTCAACCAAACGTGCTAGAAATGCTCCAATTGAGCTAATTAGCTTATTGTGAGAATATTACAAACGTCTGACAACACTGAAAAATGTAAATTTCCAATTTCAACCGAAGATGCTAGAAATGCTCCAATTGAGCTAATTAGCTTATTGTGAGAATAATGCAATTGTCTGACAAAAGTGAAAAATGTAAATTTCCAATTTCAACCAAACGTGCTAGAAATGCTCCAATTGAGCTAATTAGCTTATTGTGAGAATATTACAACTGTCTGACAAAAGTGAAAAATGTAAATTTCCAATTTCAACCAAACGTGCTAGAAATGCTCCAATTGAGCTAATTAGCTTATTGCGAGAATATTACAAACGTCTGACAAAAGTGAAAAATGTAGATTTCCAATTTCAACCAAACATGCTAGAAATGCTCCAATTAAGCTAATTAGCTTATTGAGAGAATACTGCAATTGTTTGACAAAAGTGAAAAATGTAAATTTCCAATTTCAACCAAACATGCTAGAAATGCTCCAATTGAGCTAATTAGCTTATTGAGAGAATATTGCAATTGTTTGACAAAAGTGAAAAATGTAAATTTCCAATTTCAACCAAACGTGCTAGAAATGCTCCAATTGAGCTAATTAGCTTATTGTGAGAATATTACAAACGTCTGACAAAAGTGAAAAATGTAAATTTCCAATTTCAACCAAACATGCTAGAAATGCTCCAATTGAGCTAATTAGCTTATTGTGAGAATATTGCAATTGTCTGACAAAAGTGAAAAATGTAAATTTCCAATTTCAACCAAACATGCTAGAAATGCTCCAATTGAGCTAATTAGCTTATTGTGAGAATATTACAAACGTCTAACAAAATTGAAAAATGTAAATTTCCAATTTCAACCAAACATGCTAGAAATGCTCCAATTGAGCTAATTAGCTTATTGTGAGAATATTGCAATTGTCTGACAGAAGTGAAAAATGTAAATTTGCAATTTCAACCAAACATGCTAGAAATGCTCCAATTTAGCTAATTAGCTTATTGTGAGAATATTACAAACGTCTGACAACACTGAAAAATGTAAATTTCCAATTTCAACCGAAGATGCTAGAAATGCTCCAATTGAGCTAATTAGCTTATTGTGAGAATATTGCAATTGTCTGACAAAAGTGAAAAATGTAAATTTCCAATTTCAACCAAACGTGCTAGAAATGCTCCAATTGTGCTAATTAGCTTATTGTGAGAATATTACAAACGTCCGACAAAAGTGAAAAATGTAAATTTCCAATTTCAACCAAACATGCTAGAAATGCTCCAATTTAGCTAATTAGCTTATTGTGAGAATATTACAAACGTCTAACAAAATTGAAAAATGTAAATTTCCAATTTCAACCAAACATGCTAGAAATGCTCCAATTGAGCTAATTAGCTTATTGTGAGAATATTGCAATTGTCTGACAGAAGTGAAAAATGTAAATTTGCAATTTCAACCAAACATGCTAGAAATGCTCCAATTTAGCTAATTAGCTTATTGTGAGAATATTACAAACGTCTGACAACACTGAAAAATGTAAATTTCCAATTTCAACCAAACATGCTAGAAATGCTCCAATTGAGCTAATTAGCTTATTGTGAGAATATTGCAATTGTCTGACAAAAGTGAAAAAAGTAAATTTCCAATTTCAACCAAACATGCTAGAAATGCTCAAATTGCGCAAATAAGCCTACTGTAAGAATTTTACAAACGTCTGACAAAACTGAAAAATGTAAATTTCCAATTTCAACCAAACATGCTAAAATTGCTCCAATTGAGCTAATTAGCTTATTGTGAGAATATTACAAACGTCTGACAAAAGTGAAAAATTTAAATTTCCAATTTCAACCAAACATGCTAGAAATGCTCCAATTGAGCTAATTAGCTCATTGTGAGAATATTGCAATTGTCTGACAAAAGTGAAAAATGTAAATTTCCAATTTCAACCAAACATGCTAGAAATGCTCCAATTGAGCTAATTAGCTTATTGTGAGAATATTACAAACGTCTAACAAAATTGAAAAGTGTAAATTTCCAATTTCAACCAAACATGCTAGAAATGCTCCAATTGAGCTAATTAGCTTATTGTGAGAATATTGCAATTGTCTGACAGAAGTGAAAAATGTAAATTTGCAATTTCAACCAAACATGCTAGAAATGCTCCAATTTAGCTAATTAGCTTATTGTGAGAATATTACAAACGTTTGACAACACTGAAAAATGTAAATTTCCAATTTCAACCGAAGATGCTAGAAATGCTCCAATTGAGCTAATTAGCTTATTGTGAGAATATTGCAATTGTCTGACAAAAGTGAAAAATGTAAATTTCCAATTTCAACCAAACGTGCTAGAAATGCTCCAATTGAGCTAATTAGCTTATTGTGAGAATATTACAAACGTCTGACAAAAGTGAAAAATGTAAATTTCCAATTTCAACCAAACATGCTAGAAATGCTCCAATTGAGCTAATTAGCTTATTGTGAGAATATTGCAATTGTCTGACAAAAGTGAAAAATGTAAATTTGCAATTTCAACCAAACGTGCTAGAAATGCTCCAATTGAGCTAATTAGCTTATTGTGAGAATATTGCAATTGTCTGACAAAAGTGAAAAAAGTAAATTTCCAATTTCAACCAAACATGCTAGAAATGCTCAAATTTCGCAAATAAGCCTACTGTAAGAATTTTACAAACGTCTGACAAAACTGAAAAATGTAAATTTCCAATTTCAACCAAACATGCTAAAAATGCTCCAATTGAGCTAATTAGCTTATTGTGAGAATATTACAAACGTCTGACAAAAGTGAAAAATGTAAATTTCCAATTTCAACCAAACATGCTAGAAATGCTCCAATTGAGCTAATTAGCTTATTGTGAGAATATTACAAACGTCTAACAAAATTGAAAAATGTAAATTTCCAATTTCAACCAAACATGCTAGAAATGCTCCAATTGAGCTAATTAGCTTATTGTGAGAATATTGCAATTGTCTGACAGAAGTGAAAAATGTAAATTTGCAATTTCAACCAAACATGCTAGAAATGCTCAAATTGCGCAAATAAGCCTACTGTAAGAATTTTACAAACGTCTGACAAAACTGAAAAATGTAAATTTCCAATTTCAACCAAACATGCTAAAAATGCTCCAATTGAGCTAATTAGCTTATTGTGAGAATATTACAAACGTCTGACAACACTGAAAAATGTAAATTTCTAATTTCAACCAAACATGCTAGAAATGCTCCAAATGAGCTAATTAGCTTATTGAGAGAATATTGCAATTGTCTGACAAAAGTGAAAAATGTAAATTTCCAATTTCAACCAAACATGCTAGAAATGCTCCAATTGAGCTAATTAGCTTACTGTGAGATTATTGCAATTGTCTGACAAAAGTGAAAAATGTAAATTTCCAATTTCAACCAAACATGCTAGAAATGCTCCAATTGAGCTAATTAGCTTATTGTGAGAATATTACAAACGTCTGACAACACTGAAAAATGTAAATTTCCAATTTCAACCGAAGATGCTAGAAATGCTCCAATTGAGCTAATTAGCTTATTGTGAGAATATTGCAATTGTCTGACAAAAGTGAAAAATGTAAATTTCCAATTTCAACCAAACGTGCTAGAAATGCTCCAATTGAGCTAATTAGCTTATTGTGAGAATATTACAAACGTCTGACAAAAGTGAAAAATGTAAATTTCCAATTTCAACCAAACATGCTAGAAATGCTCCAATTGAGCTAATTAGCTTATTGAGAGAATATTGCAATTGTTTGACAAAAGTGAAAAATGTAAATTTCAAATTTCAACCAAACGTGCTAGAAATGCTCCAATTGAGCTAATTAGCTTATTGTGAGAATATTACAAACGTCTGACAAAAGTGAAAAATGTAAATTTCCAATTTCAACCAAACATGCTAGAAATGCTCCAATTGAGCTAATTAGCTTATTGTGAGAATATTGCAATTGTCTGACAAAAGTGAAAAATGTAAATTTCCAATTTCAATCAAACATGCTAGAAATGCTCCAATTGAGCTAATTAGCTTATTGAGAAAATATTGCAATTGTTTGACAAAAGTGAAAAATGTAAATTTCCAATTTCAACCGAACATGCTAGAAATGCTCCAATTGAGCTAATTAGCTTATTGTGAGAATATTGCAATTGTTTGACAAAAGTGAAAAATGTAAATTTCAAATTTCAACCAAACGTGCTAGAAATGCTCCAATTGAGCTAATTAGCTTATTGTGAGAATATTGCAATTGTCTGACAAAAGTGAAAAATGTAAATTTCCAATTTCAATCAAACATGCTAACAATGCTCCAATTGAGCTAATTAGCTTATTGAGAGAATATTGCAATTGTTTGACAAAAGTGAAAAATGTAAATTTCCAATTTCAACCAAACATGCTAGAAATGCTCCAATTGAGCTAATTAGCTTATTGAGAGAATATTGCAATTGTTTGACAAAAGTGAAAAAAGTAAATTTCCAATTTCAACCAAACATGCTAGACATGCTCAAATTGCGCAAATAAGCCTACTGTAAGATTTTTACAAACGTCTGACAAAACTGAAAAATGTAAATTTCCAATTTCAACCAAACATGCAAAAAATGCTCCAATTGAGCTAATTAGCTTATTGAGAGAATATTACAAACGTCTGACAAGAGTGAAAAATGTAAATTTCCAATTTCAACCAAACATGCTAGAAATGCTCCAATTGAGCTAATTAGCTTATTGTGAGAATATTGCAATTGTCTGACAAAAGTGAAAAAATTAAATTTCCAATTTCAACCAAACATGCTAGAAATGCTCAAATTGCGTAAATAAGCCTACTGTAAGAATTTTACAATTGTCTGACAAAACTGAAAAATGTAAATTTCCAATTTCAACCAAACATGCTAAAAATGCTCCAATTGAGCTAATTAGCTTATTGAGAGAATATTACAAACGTCTGACAAAAGTGAAAAATGTAAATTTCCAATTTCAACCAAACATGCTAGAAATGCTCCAATTGAGCTAATTAGCTTATTGTGAGAATATTGCAATTGTCTGACAGAAGTGAAAAATATAAATTTGCAATTTCAACCAAACATGCTAGAAATGCTCCAATTTAGCTAATTAGCTTATTGTGAGAATATTACAAACGTCTGACAACACTGAAAAATGTAAATTTCCAATTTCAACCGAAGATGCTAGAAATGCTCCAATTGAGCTAATTAGCTTATTGTGAGAATATTGCAATTGTCTGACAAAAGTGAAAAATGTAAATTTCCAATTTCAACCAAACGTGCTAGAAATGCTCCAATTGAGCTAATTAGCTTATTGTGAGAATATTACAAACGTCTGACAAAAGTGAAAAATGTAAATTTCCAATTTCAACCAAACATGCTAGAAATGCTCCAATTGAGCTAATTAGCTTATTGTGAGAATATTGCAATTGTCTGACAAAAGTGAAAAATGTAAATTTCCAATTTCAACCAAACATGCTAGAAATGCTCCAATTGAGCTAATTAGCTTATTGTGAGAATATTGCAATTGTCTGACAAAAGTGAAAAAAGTAAATTTCCAATTTCAACCAAACATGCTAGAAATGCTCAAATTGCGCAAATAAGCCTACTGTAAGAATTTTACAAACGTCTGACAAAACTGAAAAATGTAAATTTCCAATTTCAACCAAACATGCTAAAAATGCTCCAATTGAGCTAATTAGCTTATTGTGAGAATATTACAAACGTCTGACAAAAGTGAAAAATGTAAATTTCCAATTTCAACCAAACATGCTAAAAATGCTCCAATTGAGCTAATTAGCTTATTGTGAGAATATTACAAACGTCTGACAACACTGAATAATGTAAATTTCTAATTTCAACAAACATGCTAGAAATGCTCCAAATGAGCTAATTAGCTTATTGAGAGAATATTGCAATTGTCTGACAAAAGTGAAAAATGTAAATTTCCAATTTCAACCAAACATGCTAGAAATGCTCCAATTGAGCTAATTAGCTTATTGTGAGAATATTACAAACGTCTGACAACACTGAAAAATGTAAATTTCCAATTTCAACCAAAGATGCTAGAAATGCTCCAATTGAGCTAATTAGCTTATTGTGAGAATATTGCAATTGTCTGACAAAAGTGAAAAATGTAAATTTCCAATTTCAACCAAACGTGCTAGAAATGCTCCAATTGAGCTAATTAGCTTATTGTGAGAATATTACAAACGTCTGACAAAAGTGAAAAATGTAAATTTCCAATTTCAACCAAACATGCTAGAAATGCTCCAATTGAGCTAATTAGCTTATTGAGAGAATATTGCAATTGTTTGACAAAAGTGAAAAATGTAAATTTCCAATTTCAACCAAACATGCTAGAAACGCTCCAATTGAGCTAATTAGCTTATTGAGAGAATATTGCAATTGTTTGACAGAAGTGAAAAATGTAAATTTCAAATTTCAACCAAACGTGCTAGAAATGCTCCAATTGAGCTAATTAGCTTATTGTGAGATTATTACAAACGTCTGACAAAAGTGAAAAATGTAAATTTCCAATTTCAACCAAACATGCTAGAAATGCTCCAATTGAGCTAATTAGCTTATTGTGAGAATATTACAATCGTCTGACAAAAGTGAAAAATGTAAATTTCCAATTTCAACCAAACATGCTAAAAATGCTCCAATTGAGCTAATTAGGTTATTGTGAGAATATTACAAACGTCTGACAAACGTGAAAAATGTAAATTTGCAATTTCAACCAAACATGCTAGAAATGCTCAAATTGCGCAAATAAGCCTACTGTAAGAATTTTACAAACGTCTGACAAAACTGAAAAATGTAAATTTCCAATTTCAACCAAACATGCTAGAAATGCTCCAATTGAGCTAATTAGCTTATTGTGAGAATATTGCAATTGTCTGACAAAAGTGAAAAATGTGAATTTCCAATTTCAACCAAACATGCTAGAATTGCTCCAATTGAGCTAATTAGCTTACTGTGAGATTATTGCAATTGTCTGACAAAAGTGAAAAATGTAAATTTCCAATTTCAACCAAGCATGCTAGAAATGCTCCAATTGAGCTAATTAGCTTATTGTGAGAATATTACAAACGTCTGACAACACTGAAAAATGTAAATTTCCAATTTCAACCGAAGATGCTAGAAATGCTCCAATTGAGCTAATTAGCTTATTGTGAGAATATTGCAATTGTCTGACAAAAGTGAAAAATGTAAATTTCCAATTTCAACCAAACGTGCTAGAAATGCTCCAATTGAGCTAATTAGCTTATTGTGAGAATATTACAAACGTCTGACAAAAGTGAAAAATGTAAATTTCCAATTTCAACCAAACATGCTAGAAATGCTCCAATTGAGCTAATTAGCTTATTGAGAGAATATTGCAATTGTTTGACAAAAGTGAAAAATGTAAATTTCCAATTTCAACCAAACATGCTAGAAATGCTCCAATTGAGCTAATTAGCTTATTGAGAGAATATTGCAATTGTTTGACAAAAGTGAAAAATGTAAATTTCAATTTTCAACCAAACGTGCTAGAAATGCTCCAATTGAGCTAATTAGCTTATTGTGAGAATATTACAAACGTCTGACAAAAGTGAAAAATGTAAATTTCCAATTTCAACCAAACATGCTAGAAATGCTCCAATTGAGCTAATTAGCTTATTGTGAGAATATTGCAATTGTCTGACAAAAGTGAAAAATGTAAATTTCCAATTTCAACCAAACATGCTAGAAATGCTCCAATTGAGCTAATTAGCTTACTGTGAGAATATTACAAACGTCTAACAAAATTGAAAAATGTAAATTTGCAATTTCAACCAAACATGCTAGAAATGCTCCAATTGAGCTAATTAGCTTATTGTGAGAATATTGCAATTGTCTGACAGAAGTGAAAAATGTAAATTTGCAATTTCAACCAAACATGCTAGAAAAGCTCCAATTTAGCTAATTCGCTTATTGTGAGAATATTACAAACGTCTGACAACACTGAAAAATGTAAATTTCCAATTTCAACCAAACATGCTAGAAATGCTCCAATTGAGCTAATTAGCTTATTGTGAGAATATTGCAATTGTCTGACAAAAGTGAAAAAAGTAAATTTCCAATTTCAACCAAACATGCTAGAAATGCTCAAATTGCGCAAATAAGCCTACTGTAAGAATTTTACAAACGTCTGACAAAACTGAAAAATGTAAATTTCCAATTTCAACCAAACATGCTAAAAATGCTCCAATTGAGCTAATTAGCTTATTGTGAGAATATTACAAACGTCTGACAACACTGAAAAATGTAAATTTCTAATTTCAACCAAACATGCTACAAATGCTCCAAATGAGCTAATTAGCTTCTTGAGAGAATATTGCAATTGTCTGACAAAAGTGAAAAAAGTAAATTTCCAATTTCAACCAAACATGCTAGAAATGCTCCAATTGAGCTAATTAGCTTATTGTGAGAATATTACAAACGTCTGACAAAAGTGAAAAATGTAAATTTCCAATTTCAACCAAACATGCTAGAAATGCTCCAATTGAGCTAATTAGCTTATTGTGAGAATATTGCAATTGTCTGACAAAAGTGAAAAATGTAAATTTCCAATTTCAACCAAACATGCTAGAAATGCTCCAATTGAGCTAATTAGCTTATTGTGAGAATATTACAAACGTCTAACAAAATTGAAAAATGTAAATTTCCAATTTCAACAAAACATGCTAGAAATGCTCCAATTGAGCTAATTAGCTTATTGTGAGAATATTGCAATTGTCTGACAGAAGTGAAAAATGTAAATTTGCAATTTCAACTAAAAACATGCTAGAAATACTCCAATTTAGCTAATTAGCTTATTGTGAGAATATTACAAACGTCTGACAACACTGAAAAATGTAAATTTCCAATTTCAACCAAACATGCTAGAAATGCTCCAATTGAGCTAATTAGCTTATTGTGAGAATATTGCAATTGTCGGACAAAAGTGAAAAAAGTAAATTTCCAATTTCAACCAAACATGCTAGAAATGCTCAAATTGCGCAAATAAGCCTACTGTAAGAATTTTACAAACGTCTGACAAAACTGAAAAATGTAAATTTCCAATTTCAACCAAACATGCTAAAAATGCTCCAATTGAGCTAATTAGCTTATTGTGAGAATATTACAAACGTCTGACAAAACTGAAAAATGTAAATTTCCAATTTCAACCAAACATGCAAAAAATGCTCCAATTGAGCTAATTAGCTTATTGAGAGAATATTACAAACGTCTGACAAGAGTGAAAAATGTAAATTTCCAATTTCAACCAAACATGCTAGAAATGCTCCAATTGAGCTAATTAGCTTATTGTGAGAATATTGCAATTGTCTGACAAAAGTGAAAAAATTAAATTTCCAATTTCAACCAAACATGCTAGAAATGCTCAAATTGCGTAAATAAGCCTACTGTAAGAATTTTACAATTGTCTGACAAAACTGAAAAATGTAAATTTCCAATTTCAACCAAACATGCTAAAAATGCTCCAATTGAGCTAATTAGCTTATTGAGAGAATATTACAAACGTCTGACAAAAGTGAAAAATGTAAATTTCCAATTTCAACCAAACATGCTAGAAATGCTCCAATTGAGCTAATTAGCTTATTGTGAGAATATTGCAATTGTCTGACAGAAGTGAAAAATATAAATTTGCAATTTCAACCAAACATGCTAGAAATGCTCCAATTTAGCTAATTAGCTTATTGTGAGAATATTACAAACGTCTGACAACACTGAAAAATGTAAATTTCCAATTTCAACCGAAGATGCTAGAAATGCTCCAATTGAGCTAATTAGCTTATTGTGAGAATATTGCAATTGTCTGACAAAAGTGAAAAATGTAAATTTCCAATTTCAACCAAACGTGCTAGAAATGCTCCAATTGAGCTAATTAGCTTATTGTGAGAATATTACAAACGTCTGACAAAAGTGAAAAATGTAAATTTCCAATTTCAACCAAACATGCTAGAAATGCTCCAATTGAGCTAATTAGCTTATTGTGAGAATATTGCAATTGTCTGACAAAAGTGAAAAATGTAAATTTCCAATTTCAACCAAACATGCTAGAAATGCTCCAATTGAGCTAATTAGCTTATTGTGAGAATATTGCAATTGTCTGACAAAAGTGAAAAAAGTAAATTTCCAATTTCAACCAAACATGCTAGAAATGCTCAAATTGCGCAAATAAGCCTACTGTAAGAATTTTACAAACGTCTGACAAAACTGAAAAATGTAAATTTCCAATTTCAACCAAACATGCTAAAAATGCTCCAATTGAGCTAATTAGCTTATTGTGAGAATATTACAAACGTCTGACAAAAGTGAAAAATGTAAATTTCCAATTTCAACCAAACATGCTAAAAATGCTCCAATTGAGCTAATTAGCTTATTGTGAGAATATTACAAACGTCTGACAACACTGAATAATGTAAATTTCTAATTTCAACAAACATGCTAGAAATGCTCCAAATGAGCTAATTAGCTTATTGAGAGAATATTGCAATTGTCTGACAAAAGTGAAAAATGTAAATTTCCAATTTCAACCAAACATGCTAGAAATGCTCCAATTGAGCTAATTAGCTTATTGTGAGAATATTACAAACGTCTGACAACACTGAAAAATGTAAATTTCCAATTTCAACCAAAGATGCTAGAAATGCTCCAATTGAGCTAATTAGCTTATTGTGAGAATATTGCAATTGTCTGACAAAAGTGAAAAATGTAAATTTCCAATTTCAACCAAACGTGCTAGAAATGCTCCAATTGAGCTAATTAGCTTATTGTGAGAATATTACAAACGTCTGACAAAAGTGAAAAATGTAAATTTCCAATTTCAACCAAACATGCTAGAAATGCTCCAATTGAGCTAATTAGCTTATTGAGAGAATATTGCAATTGTTTGACAAAAGTGAAAAATGTAAATTTCCAATTTCAACCAAACATGCTAGAAACGCTCCAATTGAGCTAATTAGCTTATTGAGAGAATATTGCAATTGTTTGACAGAAGTGAAAAATGTAAATTTCAAATTTCAACCAAACGTGCTAGAAATGCTCCAATTGAGCTAATTAGCTTATTGTGAGAATATTACAAACGTCTGACAAAAGTGAAAAATGTAAATTTCCAATTTCAACCAAACATGCTAGAAATGCTCCAATTGAGCTAATTAGCTTATTGTGAGAATATTACAATCGTCTGACAAAAGTGAAAAATGTAAATTTCCAATTTCAACCAAACATGCTAAAAATGCTCCAATTGAGCTAATTAGGTTATTGTGAGAATATTACAAACGTCTGACAAACGTGAAAAATGTAAATTTGCAATTTCAACCAAACATGCTAGAAATGCTCAAATTGCGCAAATAAGCCTACTGTAAGAATTTTACAAACGTCTGACAAAACTGAAAAATGTAAATTTCCAATTTCAACCAAACATGCTAGAAATGCTCCAATTGAGCTAATTAGCTTATTGTGAGAATATTGCAATTGTCTGACAAAAGTGAAAAATGTGAATTTCCAATTTCAACCAAACATGCTAGAATTGCTCCAATTGAGCTAATTAGCTTACTGTGAGATTATTGCAATTGTCTGACAAAAGTGAAAAATGTAAATTTCCAATTTCAACCAAGCATGCTAGAAATGCTCCAATTGAGCTAATTAGCTTATTGTGAGAATATTACAAACGTCTGACAACACTGAAAAATGTAAATTTCCAATTTCAACCGAAGATGCTAGAAATGCTCCAATTGAGCTAATTAGCTTATTGTGAGAATATTGCAATTGTCTGACAAAAGTGAAAAATGTAAATTTCCAATTTCAACCAAACGTGCTAGAAATGCTCCAATTGAGCTAATTAGCTTATTGTGAGAATATTACAAACGTCTGACAAAAGTGAAAAATGTAAATTTCCAATTTCAACCAAACATGCTAGAAATGCTCCAATTGAGCTAATTAGCTTATTGAGAGAATATTGCAATTGTTTGACAAAAGTGAAAAATGTAAATTTCCAATTTCAACCAAACATGCTAGAAATGCTCCAATTGAGCTAATTAGCTTATTGAGAGAATATTGCAATTGTTTGACAAAAGTGAAAAATGTAAATTTCAATTTTCAACCAAACGTGCTAGAAATGCTCCAATTGAGCTAATTAGCTTATTGTGAGAATATTACAAACGTCTGACAAAAGTGAAAAATGTAAATTTCCAATTTCAACCAAACATGCTAGAAATGCTCCAATTGAGCTAATTAGCTTATTGTGAGAATATTGCAATTGTCTGACAAAAGTGAAAAATGTAAATTTCCAATTTCAACCAAACATGCTAGAAATGCTCCAATTGAGCTAATTAGCTTACTGTGAGAATATTACAAACGTCTAACAAAATTGAAAAATGTAAATTTGCAATTTCAACCAAACATGCTAGAAATGCTCCAATTGAGCTAATTAGCTTATTGTGAGAATATTGCAATTGTCTGACAGAAGTGAAAAATGTAAATTTGCAATTTCAACCAAACATGCTAGAAAAGCTCCAATTTAGCTAATTCGCTTATTGTGAGAATATTACAAACGTCTGACAACACTGAAAAATGTAAATTTCCAATTTCAACCAAACATGCTAGAAATGCTCCAATTGAGCTAATTAGCTTATTGTGAGAATATTGCAATTGTCTGACAAAAGTGAAAAAAGTAAATTTCCAATTTCAACCAAACATGCTAGAAATGCTCAAATTGCGCAAATAAGCCTACTGTAAGAATTTTACAAACGTCTGACAAAACTGAAAAATGTAAATTTCCAATTTCAACCAAACATGCTAAAAATGCTCCAATTGAGCTAATTAGCTTATTGTGAGAATATTACAAACGTCTGACAACACTGAAAAATGTAAATTTCTAATTTCAACCAAACATGCTACAAATGCTCCAAATGAGCTAATTAGCTTCTTGAGAGAATATTGCAATTGTCTGACAAAAGTGAAAAAAGTAAATTTCCAATTTCAACCAAACATGCTAGAAATGCTCCAATTGAGCTAATTAGCTTATTGTGAGAATATTACAAACGTCTGACAAAAGTGAAAAATGTAAATTTCCAATTTCAACCAAACATGCTAGAAATGCTCCAATTGAGCTAATTAGCTTATTGTGAGAATATTGCAATTGTCTGACAAAAGTGAAAAATGTAAATTTCCAATTTCAACCAAACATGCTAGAAATGCTCCAATTGAGCTAATTAGCTTATTGTGAGAATATTACAAACGTCTAACAAAATTGAAAAATGTAAATTTCCAATTTCAACAAAACATGCTAGAAATGCTCCAATTGAGCTAATTAGCTTATTGTGAGAATATTGCAATTGTCTGACAGAAGTGAAAAATGTAAATTTGCAATTTCAACTAAAAACATGCTAGAAATACTCCAATTTAGCTAATTAGCTTATTGTGAGAATATTACAAACGTCTGACAACACTGAAAAATGTAAATTTCCAATTTCAACCAAACATGCTAGAAATGCTCCAATTGAGCTAATTAGCTTATTGTGAGAATATTGCAATTGTCGGACAAAAGTGAAAAAAGTAAATTTCCAATTTCAACCAAACATGCTAGAAATGCTCAAATTGCGCAAATAAGCCTACTGTAAGAATTTTACAAACGTCTGACAAAACTGAAAAATGTAAATTTCCAATTTCAACCAAACATGCTAAAAATGCTCCAATTGAGCTAATTAGCTTATTGTGAGAATATTACAAACGTCTGACAAAAGTGAAAAATGTAAATTTCCAATTTCAACCAAACATGCTAGAAATGCTCCAATTGAGCTAATTAGCTTATTGTGAGAATATTACAAACGTCTAACAAAATTGAAAAATGTAAATTTCCAATTTCAACCAAACATGCTAGAAATGCTCCAATTGAGCTAATTAGCTTATTGAGACAATATTGCAATTGTTTGACAAAAGTGAAAAATGTAAATTTCCAATTTCAACCAAACGTGCTAGAAATGCTCCAATTGAGCTAATTAGCTTATTGTGAGAATATTACAAACGTCTGACAAAAGTGAAAAATGTAAATTTCCAATTTCAACCAAACATGCTAGAAATGCTCCAATTGAGCTAATTAGCTTATTGTGAGAATATTGCAATTGTCTGACAAAAGTGAAAAATGTAAATTTCCAATTTCAACCAAACATGCTAGAAATGCTCCAATTGAGCTAATTAGCTTATTGTGAGAATATTACAAACGTCTAACAAAATTGAAAAATGTAAATTTCCAATTTCAACCAAACATGCTAGAAATGCTCCAATTGAGCTAATTAGCTTATTGTGAGAATATTGCAATTGTCTGACAGAAGTGAAAAATGTAAATTTGCAATTTCAACCAAACATGCTAGAAATGCTCCAATTTAGCTAATTAGCTTATTGTGAGAATATTACAAACGTCTGACAACACTGAAAAATGTAAATTTCCAATTTCAACCAAACATGCTAGAAATGCTCCAATTGAGCTAATTAGCTTATTGTGAGAATATTGCAATTGTCTGACAAAAGTGAAAAAAGTAAATTTCCAATTTCAACCAAACATGCTAGAAATGCTCAAATTGCGCAAATAAGCCTACTGTAAGAATTTTACAAACGTCTGACAAAACTGAAAAATGTAAAATTCCAATTTCAACCAAACATGCTAAAATTGCTCCAATTGAGCTAATTAGCTTATTGTGAGAATATTACAAACGTCTGACAAAAGTGAAAATTTTAAATTTCCAATTTCAACCAAACATGCTAGAAATGCTCCAATTGAGCTAATTAGCTCATTGTGAGAATATTGCAATTGTCTGACAAAAGTGAAAAATGTAAATTTCCAATTTCAACCAAACATGCTAGAAATGCTCCAATTGAGCTAATTAGCTTATTGTGAGAATATTACAAACGTCTAACAAAATTAAAAAATGCAAATTTCCAATTTCAACCAAACATGCTAGAAATGCTCCAATTGAGCTAATTAGCTTATTGTGAGAATATTGCAATTGTCTGACAGAAGTGAAAAATGTAAATTTGCAATTTCAACCAAACATGCTAGAAATGCTCCAATTTAGCTAATTAGCTTATTGTGAGAATATTACAAACGTCTGACAAAAGTGAAAAATGTAAATTTCCAATTTCAACCGAAGATGCTAGAAATGCTCCAATTGAGCTAATTAGCTTATTGTGAGAATATTGCAATTGTCTGACAAAAGTGAAAAATGTAAATTTCCAATTTCAACCAAACGTGCTAGAAATGCTCCAATTGAGCTAATTAGCTTATTGTGAGAATATTACAAACGTCTGACAAAAGTGAAAAATGTAAATTTCCAATTTCAACCAAACATGCTAGAAATGCTCCAATTGAGCTAATTAGCTTATTGTGAGAATATTGCAATTGTCTGACAAAAGTGAAAAAAGTAAATTTCCAATTTCAACCAAACATGCTAGAAATGCTCAAATTGCGCAAATAAGCCTACTGTAAGAATTTTACAAACGTCTGACAAAACTGAAAAATGTAAATTTCCAATTTCAACCAAACATGCTAAAAATGCTCCAATTGAGCTAATTAGCTTATTGTGAGAATATTACAAACGTCTGACAAAAGTGAAAAATGTAAATTTCCAATTTCAACCAAACATGCTAGAAATGCTCCAATTGAGCTAATTAGCTTATTGTGAGAATATTACAAACGTCTAACAAAATTGAAAAATGTAATTTTCCAATTTCAACCAAACATGCTAGAAATGCTCCAATTGAGCTAATTAGCTTATTGTGAGAATATTGCAATTGTCTGACAGAAGTGAAAAATGTAAATTTGCAATTTCAACCAAACATGCTAGAAATGCTCAAATTGCGCAAATAAGCCTACTGTAAGAATTTTACAAACATCTGACAAAACTGAAAAATGTAAATTTCCAATTTCAACCAAACATGCTAAAAATGCTCCAATTGAGCTAATTAGCTTATTGAGAGAATATTGCAATTGTTTGACAAAAGTGAAAAATGTAAATTTCCAATTTCAACCAAACGTGCTAGAAATGCTCCAATTGAGCTAATTAGCTTATTGTGAGAATATTACAAACGTCTGACAACACTGAAAAATGTAAATTTCCAATTTCAACCGAAGATGCTAGAAATGCTCCAATTGAGCTAATTAGCTTATTGTGAGAATAATGCAATTGTCTGACAAAAGTGAAAAATGTAAATTTCCAATTTCAACCAAACGTGCTAGAAATGCTCCAATTGAGCTAATTAGCTTATTGTGAGAATATTACAACTGTCTGACAAAAGTGAAAAATGTAAATTTCCAATTTCAACCAAACGTGCTAGAAATGCTCCAATTGAGCTAATTAGCTTATTGCGAGAATATTACAAACGTCTGACAAAAGTGAAAAATGTAGATTTCCAATTTCAACCAAACATGCTAGAAATGCTCCAATTAAGCTAATTAGCTTATTGAGAGAATACTGCAATTGTTTGACAAAAGTGAAAAATGTAAATTTCCAATTTCAACCAAACATGCTAGAAATGCTCCAATTGAGCTAATTAGCTTATTGAGAGAATATTGCAATTGTTTGACAAAAGTGAAAAATGTAAATTTCCAATTTCAACCAAACGTGCTAGAAATGCTCCAATTGAGCTAATTAGCTTATTGTGAGAATATTACAAACGTCTGACAAAAGTGAAAAATGTAAATTTCCAATTTCAACCAAACATGCTAGAAATGCTCCAATTGAGCTAATTAGCTTATTGTGAGAATATTGCAATTGTCTGACAAAAGTGAAAAATGTAAATTTCCAATTTCAACCAAACATGCTAGAAATGCTCCAATTGAGCTAATTAGCTTATTGTGAGAATATTACAAACGTCTAACAAAATTGAAAAATGTAAATTTCCAATTTCAACCAAACATGCTAGAAATGCTCCAATTGAGCTAATTAGCTTATTGTGAGAATATTGCAATTGTCTGACAGAAGTGAAAAATGTAAATTTGCAATTTCAACCAAACATGCTAGAAATGCTCCAATTTAGCTAATTAGCTTATTGTGAGAATGTTACAAACGTCTGACAACACTGAAAAATGTAAATTTCCAATTTCAACCGAAGATGCTAGAAATGCTCCAATTGAGCTAATTAGCTTATTGTGAGAATATTGCAATTGTCTGACAAAAGTGAAAAATGTAAATTTCCAATTTCAACCAAACGTGCTAGAAATGCTCCAATTGTGCTAATTAGCTTATTGTGAGAATATTACAAACGTCCGACAAAAGTGAAAAATGTAAATTTCCAATTTCAACCAAACATGCTAGAAATGCTCCAATTTAGCTAATTAGCTTATTGTGAGAATATTACAAACGTCTAACAAAATTGAAAAATGTAAATTTCCAATTTCAACCAAACATGCTAGAAATGCTCCAATTGAGCTAATTAGCTTATTGTGAGAATATTGCAATTGTCTGACAGAAGTGAAAAATGTAAATTTGCAATTTCAACCAAACATGCTAGAAATGCTCCAATTTAGCTAATTAGCTTATTGTGAGAATATTACAAACGTCTGACAACACTGAAAAATGTAAATTTCCAATTTCAACCAAACATGCTAGAAATGCTCCAATTGAGCTAATTAGCTTATTGTGAGAATATTGCAATTGTCTGACAAAAGTGAAAAAAGTAAATTTCCAATTTCAACCAAACATGCTAGAAATGCTCAAATTGCGCAAATAAGCCTACTGTAAGAATTTTACAAACGTCTGACAAAACTGAAAAATGTAAATTTCCAATTTCAACCAAACATGCTAAAATTGCTCCAATTGAGCTAATTAGCTTATTGTGAGAATATTACAAACGTCTGACAAAAGTGAAAAATTTAAATTTCCAATTTCAACCAAACATGCTAGAAATGCTCCAATTGAGCTAATTAGCTCATTGTGAGAATATTGCAATTGTCTGACAAAAGTGAAAAATGTAAATTTCCAATTTCAACCAAACATGCTAGAAATGCTCCAATTGAGCTAATTAGCTTATTGTGAGAATATTACAAACGTCTAACAAAATTGAAAAATGTAAATTTCCAATTTCAACCAAACATGCTAGAAATGCTCCAATTGAGCTAATTAGCTTATTGTGAGAATATTGCAATTGTCTGACAGAAGTGAAAAATGTAAATTTGCAATTTCAACCAAACATGCTAGAAATGCTCCAATTTAGCTAATTAGCTTATTGTGAGAATATTACAAACGTTTGACAACACTGAAAAATGTAAATTTCCAATTTCAACCGAAGATGCTAGAAATGCTCCAATTGAGCTAATTAGCTTATTGTGAGAATATTGCAATTGTCTGACAAAAGTGAAAAATGTAAATTTCCAATTTCAACCAAACGTGCTAGAAATGCTCCAATTGAGCTAATTAGCTTATTGTGAGAATATTACAAACGTCTGACAAAAGTGAAAAATGTAAATTTCCAATTTCAACCAAACATGCTAGAAATGCTCCAATTGAGCTAATTAGCTTATTGTGAGAATATTGCAATTGTCTGACAAAAGTGAAAAATGTAAATTTGCAATTTCAACCAAACGTGCTAGAAATGCTCCAATTGAGCTAATTAGCTTATTGTGAGAATATTGCAATTGTCTGACAAAAGTGAAAAAAGTAAATTTCCAATTTCAACCAAACATGCTAGAAATGCTCAAATTTCGCAAATAAGCCTACTGTAAGAATTTTACAAACGTCTGACAAAACTGAAAAATGTAAATTTCCAATTTCAACCAAACATGCTAAAAATGCTCCAATTGAGCTAATTAGCTTATTGTGAGAATATTACAAACGTCTGACAAAAGTGAAAAATGTAAATTTCCAATTTCAACCAAACATGCTAGAAATGCTCCAATTGAGCTAATTAGCTTATTGTGAGAATATTACAAACGTCTAACAAAATTGAAAAATGTAAATTTCCAATTTCAACCAAACATGCTAGAAATGCTCCAATTGAGCTAATTAGCTTATTGTGAGAATATTGCAATTGTCTGACAGAAGTGAAAAATGTAAATTTGCAATTTCAACCAAACATGCTAGAAATGCTCAAATTGCGCAAATAAGCCTACTGTAAGAATTTTACAAACGTCTGACAAAACTGAAAAATGTAAATTTCCAATTTCAACCAAACATGCTAAAAATGCTCCAATTGAGCTAATTAGCTTATTGTGAGAATATTACAAACGTCTGACAACACTGAAAAATGTAAATTTCTAATTTCAACCAAACATGCTAGAAATGCTCCAAATGAGCTAATTAGCTTATTGAGAGAATATTGCAATTGTCTGACAAAAGTGAAAAATGTAAATTTCCAATTTCAACCAAACATGCTAGAAATGCTCCAATTGAGCTAATTAGCTTACTGTGAGATTATTGCAATTGTCTGACAAAAGTGAAAAATGTAAATTTCCAATTTCAACCAAACATGCTAGAAATGCTCCAATTGAGCTAATTAGCTTATTGTGAGAATATTACAAACGTCTGACAACACTGAAAAATGTAAATTTCCAATTTCAACCGAAGATGCTAGAAATGCTCCAATTGAGCTAATTAGCTTATTGTGAGAATATTGCAATTGTCTGACAAAAGTGAAAAATGTAAATTTCCAATTTCAACCAAACGTGCTAGAAATGCTCCAATTGAGCTAATTAGCTTATTGTGAGAATATTACAAACGTCTGACAAAAGTGAAAAATGTAAATTTCCAATTTCAACCAAACATGCTAGAAATGCTCCAATTGAGCTAATTAGCTTATTGAGAGAATATTGCAATTGTTTGACAAAAGTGAAAAATGTAAATTTCAAATTTCAACCAAACGTGCTAGAAATGCTCCAATTGAGCTAATTAGCTTATTATGAGAATATTACAAACGTCTGACAAAAGTGAAAAATGTAAATTTCCAATTTCAACCAAACATGCTAGAAATGCTCCAATTGAGCTAATTAGCTTATTGTGAGAATATTGCAATTGTCTGACAAAAGTGAAAAATGTAAATTTCCAATTTCAATCAAACATGCTAGAAATGCTCCAATTGAGCTAATTAGCTTATTGAGAAAATATTGCAATTGTTTGACAAAAGTGAAAAATGTAAATTTCCAATTTCAACCGAACATGCTAGAAATGCTCCAATTGAGCTAATTAGCTTATTGTGAGAATATTGCAATTGTTTGACAAAAGTGAAAAATGTAAATTTCAAATTTCAACCAAACGTGCTAGAAATGCTCCAATTGAGCTAATTAGCTTATTGTGAGAATATTGCAATTGTCTGACAAAAGTGAAAAATGTAAATTTCCAATTTCAATCAAACATGCTAACAATGCTCCAATTGAGCTAATTAGCTTATTGAGAGAATATTGCAATTGTTTGACAAAAGTGAAAAATGTAAATTTCCAATTTCAACCAAACATGCTAGAAATGCTCCAATTGAGCTAATTAGCTTATTGAGAGAATATTGCAATTGTTTGACAAAAGTGAAAAATGTAAATTTCAAATTTCAACCAAACGTGCTAGAAATGCTCCAATTGAGCTAATTAGCTTATTGTGAGAATATTACAAACGTCTGACAAAAGTGAAAAATGTAAATTTCCAATTTCAACCAAACATGCTAGAAATGCTCCAATTGAGCTAATTAGCTTATTGTGAGAATATTGCAATTGTCTGACAAAAGTGAAAAAAGTAAATTTCCAATTTCAACCAAACATGCTAGACATGCTCAAATTGCGCAAATAAGCCTACTGTAAGATTTTTACAAACGTCTGACAAAACTGAAAAATGTAAATTTCCAATTTCAACCAAACATGCAAAAAATGCTCCAATTGAGCTAATTAGCTTATTGAGAGAATATTACAAATGTCTGACAAGAGTGAAAAATGTAAATTTCCAATTTCAACCAAACATGCTAGAAATGCTCCAATTGAGCTAATTAGCTTATTGTGAGAATATTGCAATTGTCTGACAAAAGTGAAAAAATTAAATTTCCAATTTCAACCAAACATGCTAGAAATGCTCAAATTGCGTAAATAAGCCTACTGTAAGAATTTTACAATTGTCTGACAAAACTGAAAAATGTAAATTTCCAATTTCAACCAAACATGCTAAAAATGCTCCAATTGAGCTAATTAGCTTATTGAGAGAATATTACAAACGTCTGACAAAAGTGAAAAATGTAAATTTCCAATTTCAACCAAACATGCTAGAAATGCTCCAATTGAGCTAATTAGCTTATTGTGAGAATATTGCAATTGTCTGACAGAAGTGAAAAATATAAATTTGCAATTTCAACCAAACATGCTAGAAATGCTCCAATTTAGCTAATTAGCTTATTGTGAGAATATTACAAACGTCTGACAACACTGAAAAATGTAAATTTCCAATTTCAACCGAAGATGCTAGAAATGCTCCAATTGAGCTAATTAGCTTATTGTGAGAATATTGCAATTGTCTGACAAAAGTGAAAAATGTAAATTTCCAATTTCAACCAAACGTGCTAGAAATGCTCCAATTGAGCTAATTAGCTTATTGTGAGAATATTACAAACGTCTGACAAAAGTGAAAAATGTAAATTTCCAATTTCAACCAAACATGCTAGAAATGCTCCAATTGAGCTAATTAGCTTATTGTGAGAATATTGCAATTGTCTGACAAAAGTGAAAAATGTAAATTTCCAATTTCAACCAAACATGCTAGAAATGCTCCAATTGAGCTAATTAGCTTATTGTGAGAATATTGCAATTGTCTGACAAAAGTGAAAAAAGTAAATTTCCAATTTCAACCAAACATGCTAGAAATGCTCAAATTGCGCAAATAAGCCTACTGTAAGAATTTTACAAACGTCTGACAAAACTGAAAAATGTAAATTTCCAATTTCAACCAAACATGCTAAAAATGCTCCAATTGAGCTAATTAGCTTATTGTGAGAATATTACAAACGTCTGACAAAAGTGAAAAATGTAAATTTCCAATTTCAACCAAACATGCTAAAAATGCTCCAATTGAGCTAATTAGCTTATTGTGAGAATATTACAAACGTCTGACAACACTGAATAATGTAAATTTCTAATTTCAACAAACATGCTAGAAATGCTCCAAATGAGCTAATTAGCTTATTGAGAGAATATTGCAATTGTCTGACAAAAGTGAAAAATGTAAATTTCCAATTTCAACCAAACATGCTAGAAATGCTCCAATTGAGCTAATTAGCTTATTGTGAGAATATTACAAACGTCTGACAACACTGAAAAATGTAAATTTCCAATTTCAACCAAAGATGCTAGAAATGCTCCAATTGAGCTAATTAGCTTATTGTGAGAATATTGCAATTGTCTGACAAAAGTGAAAAATGTAAATTTCCAATTTCAACCAAACGTGCTAGAAATGCTCCAATTGAGCTAATTAGCTTATTGTGAGAATATTACAAACGTCTGACAAAAGTGAAAAATGTAAATTTCCAATTTCAACCAAACATGCTAGAAATGCTCCAATTGAGCTAATTAGCTTATTGAGAGAATATTGCAATTGTTTGACAAAAGTGAAAAATGTAAATTTCCAATTTCAACCAAACATGCTAGAAACGCTCCAATTGAGCTAATTAGCTTATTGAGAGAATATTGCAATTGTTTGACAGAAGTGAAAAATGTAAATTTCAAATTTCAACCAAACGTGCTAGAAATGCTCCAATTGAGCTAATTAGCTTATTGTGAGAATATTACAAACGTCTGACAAAAGTGAAAAATGTAAATTTCCAATTTCAACCAAACATGCTAGAAATGCTCCAATTGAGCTAATTAGCTTATTGTGAGAATATTACAATCGTCTGACAAAAGTGAAAAATGTAAATTTCCAATTTCAACCAAACATGCTAAAAATGCTCCAATTGAGCTAATTAGGTTATTGTGAGAATATTACAAACGTCTGACAAACGTGAAAAATGTAAATTTGCAATTTCAACCAAACATGCTAGAAATGCTCAAATTGCGCAAATAAGCCTACTGTAAGAATTTTACAAACGTCTGACAAAACTGAAAAATGTAAATTTCCAATTTCAACCAAACATGCTAGAAATGCTCCAATTGAGCTAATTAGCTTATTGTGAGAATATTGCAATTGTCTGACAAAAGTGAAAAATGTGAATTTCCAATTTCAACCAAACATGCTAGAATTGCTCCAATTGAGCTAATTAGCTTACTGTGAGATTATTGCAATTGTCTGACAAAAGTGAAAAATGTAAATTTCCAATTTCAACCAAGCATGCTAGAAATGCTCCAATTGAGCTAATTAGCTTATTGTGAGAATATTACAAACGTCTGACAACACTGAAAAATGTAAATTTCCAATTTCAACCGAAGATGCTAGAAATGCTCCAATTGAGCTAATTAGCTTATTGTGAGAATATTGCAATTGTCTGACAAAAGTGAAAAATGTAAATTTCCAATTTCAACCAAACGTGCTAGAAATGCTCCAATTGAGCTAATTAGCTTATTGTGAGAATATTACAAACGTCTGACAAAAGTGAAAAATGTAAATTTCCAATTTCAACCAAACATGCTAGAAATGCTCCAATTGAGCTAATTAGCTTATTGAGAGAATATTGCAATTGTTTGACAAAAGTGAAAAATGTAAATTTCCAATTTCAACCAAACATGCTAGAAATGCTCCAATTGAGCTAATTAGCTTATTGAGAGAATATTGCAATTGTTTGACAAAAGTGAAAAATGTAAATTTCAATTTTCAACCAAACGTGCTAGAAATGCTCCAATTGAGCTAATTAGCTTATTGTGAGAATATTACAAACGTCTGACAAAAGTGAAAAATGTAAATTTCCAATTTCAACCAAACATGCTAGAAATGCTCCAATTGAGCTAATTAGCTTATTGTGAGAATATTGCAATTGTCTGACAAAAGTGAAAAATGTAAATTTCCAATTTCAACCAAACATGCTAGAAATGCTCCAATTGAGCTAATTAGCTTACTGTGAGAATATTACAAACGTCTAACAAAATTGAAAAATGTAAATTTGCAATTTCAACCAAACATGCTAGAAATGCTCCAATTGAGCTAATTAGCTTATTGTGAGAATATTGCAATTGTCTGACAGAAGTGAAAAATGTAAATTTGCAATTTCAACCAAACATGCTAGAAAAGCTCCAATTTAGCTAATTCGCTTATTGTGAGAATATTACAAACGTCTGACAACACTGAAAAATGTAAATTTCCAATTTCAACCAAACATGCTAGAAATGCTCCAATTGAGCTAATTAGCTTATTGTGAGAATATTGCAATTGTCTGACAAAAGTGAAAAAAGTAAATTTCCAATTTCAACCAAACATGCTAGAAATGCTCAAATTGCGCAAATAAGCCTACTGTAAGAATTTTACAAACGTCTGACAAAACTGAAAAATGTAAATTTCCAATTTCAACCAAACATGCTAAAAATGCTCCAATTGAGCTAATTAGCTTATTGTGAGAATATTACAAACGTCTGACAACACTGAAAAATGTAAATTTCTAATTTCAACCAAACATGCTACAAATGCTCCAAATGAGCTAATTAGCTTCTTGAGAGAATATTGCAATTGTCTGACAAAAGTGAAAAAAGTAAATTTCCAATTTCAACCAAACATGCTAGAAATGCTCCAATTGAGCTAATTAGCTTATTGTGAGAATATTACAAACGTCTGACAAAAGTGAAAAATGTAAATTTCCAATTTCAACCAAACATGCTAGAAATGCTCCAATTGAGCTAATTAGCTTATTGTGAGAATATTGCAATTGTCTGACAAAAGTGAAAAATGTAAATTTCCAATTTCAACCAAACATGCTAGAAATGCTCCAATTGAGCTAATTAGCTTATTGTGAGAATATTACAAACGTCTAACAAAATTGAAAAATGTAAATTTCCAATTTCAACAAAACATGCTAGAAATGCTCCAATTGAGCTAATTAGCTTATTGTGAGAATATTGCAATTGTCTGACAGAAGTGAAAAATGTAAATTTGCAATTTCAACTAAAAACATGCTAGAAATACTCCAATTTAGCTAATTAGCTTATTGTGAGAATATTACAAACGTCTGACAACACTGAAAAATGTAAATTTCCAATTTCAACCAAACATGCTAGAAATGCTCCAATTGAGCTAATTAGCTTATTGTGAGAATATTGCAATTGTCGGACAAAAGTGAAAAAAGTAAATTTCCAATTTCAACCAAACATGCTAGAAATGCTCAAATTGCGCAAATAAGCCTACTGTAAGAATTTTACAAACGTCTGACAAAACTGAAAAATGTAAATTTCCAATTTCAACCAAACATGCTAAAAATGCTCCAATTGAGCTAATTAGCTTATTGTGAGAATATTACAAACGTCTGACAAAAGTGAAAAATGTAAATTTCCAATTTCAACCAAACATGCTAGAAATGCTCCAATTGAGCTAATTAGCTTATTGTGAGAATATTACAAACGTCTAACAAAATTGAAAAATGTAAATTTCCAATTTCAACCAAACATGCTAGAAATGCTCCAATTGAGCTAATTAGCTTATTGTGAGAATATTGCAATTGTCTGACAGAAGTGAAAAATGTAAATTTCCAATTTCAACCAAACATGCTAGAAATGCTCCAATTTAGCTAATTAGCTTATTGTGAGAATATTACAAACGTCTGACAACACTGAAAAATGTAAATTTCCATTTTCAACCAAACATGCTAGAAATGCTCCAATTGAGCTAATTAGCTTATTGTGAGAATATTGCAATTGTCTGACAAAATTGAAAAAAGTAAATTTCGAATTTCAACCAAACATGCTAGAAATGCTCAAATTGCGCAAATAAGCCTACTGTAAGAATTTTATAAACGTCTGACAAAACTGAAAAATGTAAATTTCCAATATCAACCAAACATGCTAAAAATGCTCCAATTGAGCTAATTAGCTTATTGTGAGAATATTACAAACGTCTGACAACACTGAAAAATGTAAATTTCTAATTTCAACCAAACATGCTAGAAATGCTCCAAATGAGCTAATTAGCTTATTGAGAGAATATTGCAATTGTCTGACAAAAGTGAAAAAGGTAAATTTCCAATTTCAACCAAACATGCTAGAAATGCTCCAATTGAGCTAATTAGCTTATTGTGAGAATATTGCAATTGTCTGACAAAAGTGAAAAATGTAAATTTCCAATTTCAACCAAACATGCTAGATTTGCTCCAATTGAGCTAATTAGCTTACTGTGAGATTATTGCAATTGTCTGACAAAAGTGAAAAATGTAAATTTCCAATTTCAACCAAACATGCTAGAAATGCTCCAATTGAGCTAATTAGCTTATTGTGAGAATATTACAAACGTCTGACAACACTGAAAAATGTAAATTTCCAATTTCAACGGAAGATGCTAGAAATGCTCCAATTGAGCTAATTAGCTTATTGTGAGAATATTGCAATTGTCGGACAAAAGTGAAAAAAGTAAATTTCCAATTTCAACCAAACATGCTAGAAATGCTCAAATTGCGCAAATAAGCCTACTGTAAGAATTTTACAAACGTCTGACAAAACTGAAAAATGTAAATTTCCAATTTCAACCAAACATGCTAAAAATGCTCCAATTGAGCTAATTAGCTTATTGTGAGAATATTGCAATTGTCTGACAAAAGTGAAAAATGTAAATTTCCAATTTCAACCAAACATGCTAGAAATGCTCCAATTGAGCTAATTAGCTTATTGTGAGAATATTGCAAACGTCTAACAAAATTGAAAAATGTAAATTTCCAATTTCAACCAAACATGCTAGAAATGCTCCAATTGAGCTAATTAGCTTATTGTGAGAATATTGCATATGTCTGACAGAAGTGAAGAATGTAAATTTGCAATTTCAACCAAACATGCTAGAAATGCTCCAATTTAGCTAATTAGCTTATTGTGAGAATATTACAAACGTCTGACAACACTGAAAAATGTAAATTTCCAATTTCAACCAAACATGCTAGAAATCCTCCAATTGAGCTAATTAGCTTATTGTGAGAATATTGCAATTGTCTGACAAAAGTGAAAAAAGTAATTTTCCAATTTCAACCAAACATGCTAGAAATGCTCAAATTGCGCAAATAAGCCTACTGTAAGAATTTTACAAACGTCTGACAAAACTGAAAAATGTAAATTTCCAATATCAACCAAACATGCTAAAAATGCTCCAATTGAGCTAATTAGCTTATTGTGAGAATATTACAAGCGTCTGACAACACTGAAAAATGTAAATTTCTAATTTCAACCAAACATGCTAGAAATGCTCCAATTGAGCTAATTAGCTTATTGAGAGAATATTGCAATTGTCTGACAAAAGTGAAAAAGGTAAATTTCCAATTTCAACCAAACATGCTAGAAATGCTCCAATTGAGCTAATTAGCTTATTGTGAGAATATTGCAATTGTCTGACAAAAGTGAAAAATGTAAATTTCCAATTTCAACCAAACATGCTAGATTTGCTCCAATTGAGCTAATTAGCTTACTGTGAGATTATTGCAATTGTCTGACAAAAGTGAAAAATGTAAATTTCCAATTTCAACCAAACATGCTAGAAATGCTCCAATTGAGCTAATTAGCTTATTGTGAGAATATTACAACCGTCTGACAAAAGTGAAAAATGTAAATTTCCAATTTCAACCAAACATGCTAGAAATGCTCCAATTGAGCTAATTAGCTTATTGTGAGAATATTGCAATTGTCTGACAAAAGTGAAAAATGTAAATTTCCAATTTCAACCAAACATGCTAGAAATGCTCCAATTGAGCTAATTAGCTTATTGTGAGAATATTGCAAACGTCTAACAAAATTGAAAAATGTAAATTTCCAATTTCAACCAAACATGCTAGAAATGCTCCAATTGAGCTAATTAGCTTATTGTGAGAATATTGCATATGTCTGACAGAAGTGAAGAATGTAAATTTGCAATTTCAACCAAACATGCTAGAAATGCTCCAATTTAGCTAATTAGCTTATTGTGAGAATATTACAAACGTCTGACAACACTGAAAAATGTAAATTTCCAATTTCAACCAAACATGCTAGAAATCCTCCAATTGAGCTAATTAGCTTATTGTGAGAATATTGCAATTGTCTGACAAAAGTGAAAAAAGTAATTTTCCAATTTCAACCAAACATGCTAGAAATGCTCAAATTGCGCAAATAAGCCTACTGTAAGAATTTTACAAACGTCTGACAAAACTGAAAAATGTAAATTTCCAATATCAACCAAACATGCTAAAAATGCTCCAATTGAGCTAATTAGCTTATTGTGAGAATATTACAAGCGTCTGACAACACTGAAAAATGTAAATTTCTAATTTCAACCAAACATGCTAGAAATGCTCCAAATGAGCTAATTAGCTTATTGAGAGAATATTGCAATGGTCTGACAAAAGTGAAAAATGTAAATTTCCAATTTCAACCAAACATGCTAGAAATGCTCCAATTGAGCTAATTAGCTTATTGTGAAAATATTGCAATTGTCTGACAAAAGTGAAAAATGTAAATTTCCAATTTCAACCAAACATGCTAGATTTGCTCCAATTGAGCTAATTAGCTTACTGTGAGATTATTGCAATTGTCTGACAAAAGTGAAAAATGTAAATTTCCAATTTCAACCAAACATGCTAGAAATGCTCCAATTGAGCTAATTAGCTTATTGTGAGAATATTACAAACGTCTGACAACACTGAAAAATGTAAATTTCCAATTTCAACCGAAGATGCTAGAAATGCTCCAATAGAGCTAATTAGCTTATTGTGAGAATATTGCAATTGTCTGACAAAAGTGAAAAATGTAAATTTCCAATTTCAACCAAACGTGCTAGAAATGCTCCAATTGAGCTAATTAGCTTATTGTGAGAATATTACAAACGTCTGACAAAAGTGAAAAATGTAAATTTCCAATTTCAACCAAACATCCTAGAAATGCTCCAATTGAGCTAATTAGCTTATTGAGAGAATATTGCAATTGTTTGACAAAAGTGAAAAATGTAAATTTCCAATTTCAACCAAACGTGCTAGAAATGCTCCAATTGAGCTAATTAGCTTATTGTGAGAATATTACAAACGTCTGACAGAAGTGAAAAATGTAAATTTGCGATTTCAACCAAACATGCTAGAAATGCTCCAATTGAGCTAATTAGCTTATTGTGAGAATATTACAAACGTCTGACAACACTGAAAAATGTAAATTTCCAATTTCAACCAAACATGCTAGAAATGCTCCAACTGAGCTAATTAGCTTATTGAGAGAATATTGCAATTGTTTGACAAAAGTGAAAAATGTAAGTTTCCAAATTCAACCAAACGTGCTAGAAATGCTCCAATTGAGCTAATTAGCTTATTGTGAGAATATTACAAACGTCTGACAAAAGTGAAAAATGTAAATTTCCAATTTCAACCAAACATGCTAGAAATGCTCCAATTGAGCTAATTGGCTTATTGTGAGAATATTGCAATTGTCTGACAAAAGTGAAAATTGTAAATTTCCAATTTCAACCAAACATGCTAGAAATGCTCCAATTGAGCTAATTAGCTTATTGTGAGAATATTACAAACGTCTAACAAAATTGAAAAATGTAAATTTCCAATTTAAACCAAACATGCTAGAAATGCTCCAATTGAGCTAATTAGCTTATTGTGAGAATATTGCAATTGTCTGACAGAAGTGAAAAATGTAAATTTCCAATTTCAACCAAACATGCTAGAAATGCTCCAATTGAGCTAATTAGCTTATTGTGAGAATATTACAAACGTCCGACAACACTGAAAAATGTAAACTTCCAATTTCAACCAAACATGCTAGAAATGCTCCAAGTGAGCTAATTAGCTTATTGTGAGAATATTGCAATTGTCTGACAAAAGTGAAAAATGTAAATTTCCAATTTCAACCAAACATGCTAGAAATGCTCAAATTGCGCAAATAAGCCTACTGTAAGAATTTTACAAACGTCTGACAAAACTGAAAAATGTGAATTTCCAATTTCAACCAAACATGCTAGAAATGCTCCAATTGAGCTAATTAGCTTATTCTGTGAATATTACAAACGTCTGACAAAACTGAAAAATGTAGATTTCCAATTTCAACCAAACATGCTAGAAATGCTCCAATTGAGCTAATTAGCTTATTGTGAGAATATTACAAACGTCTGACAACACTGAAAAATGTAAATTTCTAATTTCAACCAAACATGCTAGAAATGCTCCAATTGAGCTAATTAGCTTATTGTGAGAATATTACAAACGTCTGACAAAAGTGAAAAATTTAAATTTCCAATTTCAACCAAACATGCTAGAAATGCTCCAATTGAGCTAATCAGCTTATTGAGAGAATATTGCAATTGTTTGACAAAAGTGAAAAATGTAAATTTCCAATTTCAACCAAACGTGCTAGAAATGCTCCAATTGAGCTAATTAGCTTATTGTGAGAATATTACAATTGTCTGACAAAAGTGAAAAATGTAAATTTCCAATTTCAACCAAACATGCTAGAAATGCTCCAATTGAGCTAATTAGCTTATTGTGAGAATATTGCAATTGTCTGACAGAAGTGAAAATTGTAAATTTGCAATTTCAACCAAACATGCTAGAAATGCTCCAATTGAGCTAATTAGCTTATTGTGAGAATATTGCAATTGTCTGACAAAAGTGAAAAAAGTAAATTTCCAATTTCAACCAAACATGCTAGAAATGCTCAAATTGCGCAAATAAGCCTACTGTAAGAATTTTACAAACGTCTGACAAAACTGAAAAATGTAAATTTCCAATTTCAACCAAACATGCTAAAAATGCTCCAATTGAGCTAATTAGCTTATTGTGAGAATATTACAAACGTCTGACAACACTGAAAAATGTAAATTTCTAATTTCAACCAAACATGCTACAAATGCTCCAAATGAGCTAATTAGCTTCTTGAGAGAATATTGCAATTGTCTGACAAAAGTGAAAAAAGTAAATTTCCAATTTCAACCAAACATGCTAGAAATGCTCCAATTGAGCTAATTAGCTTATTGTGAGAATATTACAAACGTCTGACAAAAGTGAAAAATGTAAATTTCCAATTTCAACCAAACATGCTAGAAATGCTCCAATTGAGCTAATTAGCTTATTGTGAGAATATTGCAATTGTCTGACAAAAGTGAAAAATGTAAATTTCCAATTTCAACCAAACATGCTAGAAATGCTCCAATTGAGCTAATTAGCTTATTGTGAGAATATTACAAACGTCTAACAAAATTGAAAAATGTAAATTTCCAATTTCAACAAAACATGCTAGAAATGCTCCAATTGAGCTAATTAGCTTATTGTGAGAATATTGCAATTGTCTGACAGAAGTGAAAAATGTAAATTTGCAATTTCAACTAAAAACATGCTAGAAATACTCCAATTTAGCTAATTAGCTTATTGTGAGAATATTACAAACGTCTGACAACACTGAAAAATGTAAATTTCCAATTTCAACCAAACATGCTAGAAATGCTCCAATTGAGCTAATTAGCTTATTGTGAGAATATTGCAATTGTCGGACAAAAGTGAAAAAAGTAAATTTCCAATTTCAACCAAACATGCTAGAAATGCTCAAATTGCGCAAATAAGCCTACTGTAAGAATTTTACAAACGTCTGACAAAACTGAAAAATGTAAATTTCCAATTTCAACCAAACATGCTAAAAATGCTCCAATTGAGCTAATTAGCTTATTGTGAGAATATTACAAACGTCTGACAAAAGTGAAAAATGTAAATTTCCAATTTCAACCAAACATGCTAGAAATGCTCCAATTGAGCTAATTAGCTTATTGTGAGAATATTACAAACGTCTAACAAAATTGAAAAATGTAAATTTCCAATTTCAACCAAACATGCTAGAAATGCTCCAATTGAGCTAATTAGCTTATTGTGAGAATATTGCAATTGTCTGACAAAATTGAAAAAAGTAAATTTCGAATTTCAACCAAACATGCTAGAAATGCTCAAATTGCGCAAATAAGCCTACTGTAAGAATTTTATAAACGTCTGACAAAACTGAAAAATGTAAATTTCCAATATCAACCAAACATGCTAAAAATGCTCCAATTGAGCTAATTAGCTTATTGTGAGAATATTACAAACGTCTGACAACACTGAAAAATGTAAATTTCTAATTTCAACCAAACATGCTAGAAATGCTCCAAATGAGCTAATTAGCTTATTGAGAGAATATTGCAATTGTCTGACAAAAGTGAAAAAGGTAAATTTCCAATTTCAACCAAACATGCTAGAAATGCTCCAATTGAGCTAATTAGCTTATTGTGAGAATATTGCAATTGTCTGACAAAAGTGAAAAATGTAAATTTCCAATTTCAACCAAACATGCTAGATTTGCTCCAATTGAGCTAATTAGCTTACTGTGAGATTATTGCAATTGTCTGACAAAAGTGAAAAATGTAAATTTCCAATTTCAACCAAACATGCTAGAAATGCTCCAATTGAGCTAATTAGCTTATTGTGAGAATATTACAAACGTCTGACAACACTGAAAAATGTAAATTTCCAATTTCAACGGAAGATGCTAGAAATGCTCCAATTGAGCTAATTAGCTTATTGTGAGAATATTGCAATTGTCTGACAAAAGTGAAAAAAAGTAAATTTCCAATTTCAACCAAACATGCTAGAAATGCTCAAATTGCGCAAATAAGCCTACTGTAAGAATTTTACAAACGTCTGACAAAACTGAAAAATGTAAATTTCCAATTTCAACCAAACATGCTAAAAATGCTCCAATTGAGCTAATTAGCTTATTGTGAGAATATTGCAATTGTCTGACAAAAGTGAAAAATGTAAATTTCCAATTTCAACCAAACATGCTAGAAATGCTCCAATTGAGCTAATTAGCTTATTGTGAGAATATTGCAAACGTCTAACAAAATTGAAAAATGTAAATTTCCAATTTCAACCAAACATGCTAGAAATGCTCCAATTGAGCTAATTAGCTTATTGTGAGAATATTGCATATGTCTGACAGAAGTGAAGAATGTAAATTTGCAATTTCAACCAAACATGCTAGAAATGCTCCAATTTAGCTAATTAGCTTATTGTGAGAATATTACAAACGTCTGACAACACTGAAAAATGTAAATTTCCAATTTCAACCAAACATGCTAGAAATCCTCCAATTGAGCTAATTAGCTTATTGTGAGAATATTGCAATTGTCTGACAAAAGTGAAAAAAGTAATTTTCCAATTTCAACCAAACATGCTAGAAATGCTCAAATTGCGCAAATAAGCCTACTGTAAGAATTTTACAAACGTCTGACAAAACTGAAAAATGTAAATTTCCAATATCAACCAAACATGCTAAAAATGCTCCAATTGAGCTAATTAGCTTATTGTGAGAATATTACAAGCGTCTGACAACACTGAAAAATGTAAATTTCTAATTTCAACCAAACATGCTAGAAATGCTCCAATTGAGCTAATTAGCTTATTGAGAGAATATTGCAATGGTCTGACAAAAGTGAAAAATGTAAATTTCCAATTTCAACCAAACATGCTAGAAATGCTCCAATTGAGCTAATTAGCTTATTGTGAGAATATTGCAATTGTCTGACAGAAGTGAAAAATGTAAATTTCCAATTTCAACCAAACATGCTAGAAATGCTCCAATTTAGCTAATTAGCTTATTGTGAGAATATTACAAACGTCTGACAACACTGAAAAATGTAAATTTCCATTTTCAACCAAACATGCTAGAAATGCTCCAATTGAGCTAATTAGCTTATTGTGAGAATATTGCAATTGTCTGACAAAATTGAAAAAAGTAAATTTCGAATTTCAACCAAACATGCTAGAAATGCTCAAATTGCGCAAATAAGCCTACTGTAAGAATTTTATAAACGTCTGACAAAACTGAAAAATGTAAATTTCCAATATCTACCAAACATGCTAAAAATGCTCCAATTGAGCTAATTAGCTTATTGTGAGAATATTACAAACGTCTGACAACACTGAAAAATGTAAATTTCTAATTTCAACCAAACATGCTAGAAATGCTCCAAATGAGCTAATTAGCTTATTGAGAGAATATTGCAATTGTCTGACAAAAGTGAAAAAGGTAAATTTCCAATTTCAACCAAACATGCTAGAAATGCTCCAATTGAGCTAATTAGCTTATTGTGAGAATATTGCAATTGTCTGACAAAAGTGAAAAATGTAAATTTCCAATTTCAACCAAACATGCTAGATTTGCTCCAATTGAGCTAATTAGCTTACTGTGAGATTATTGCAATTGTCTGACAAAAGTGAAAAATGTAAATTTCCAATTTCAACCAAACATGCTAGAAATGCTCCAATTGAGCTCATTAGCTTATTGTGAGAATATTACAAACGTCTGACAACACTGAAAAATGTAAATTTCCAATTTCAACCGAAGATGCTAGAAATGCTCCAATTGAGCTAATTAGCTTATTGTGAGAATATTGCAATTGTCTGACAAAAGTGAAAAAAAGTAAATTTCCAATTTCAACCAAACATGCTAGAAATGCTCAAATTGCGCAAAAAGCCTACTGTAAGAATTTTACAAACGTCTGACAAAACTGAAAAATGTAAATTTCCAATTTCAACCAAACATGCTAGAAATGCTCCAATTGAGCTAATTAGCTTATTGTGAGAATATTGCAAACGTCTAACAAAATTGAAAAATGTAAATTTCCAATTTCAACCAAACATGCTAGAAATGCTCCAATTGAGCTAATTAGCTTATTGTGAGAATATTGCATATGTCTGACAGAAGTGAAGAATGTAAATTTGCAATTTCAACCAAACATGCTAGAAATGCTCCAATTTAGCTAATTAGCTTATTGTGAGAATATTACAAACGTCTGACAACACTGAAAAATGTAAATTTCCAATTTCAACCAAACATGCTAGAAATCCTCCAATTGAGCTAATTAGCTTATTGTGAGAATATTGCAATTGTCTGACAAAAGTGAAAAAAGTAATTTTCCAATTTCAACCAAACATGCTAGAAATGCTCAAATTGCGCAAATAAGCCTACTGTAAGAATTTTACAAACGTCTGACAAAACTGAAAAATGTAAATTTCCAATATCAACCAAACATGCTAAAAATGCTCCAATTGAGCTAATTAGCTTATTGTGAGAATATTACAAGCGTCTGACAACACTGAAAAATGTAAATTTCTAATTTCAACCAAACATGCTAGAAATGCTCCAAATGAGCTAATTAGCTTATTGAGAGAATATTGCAATGGTCTGACAAAAGTGAAAAATGTAAATTTCCAATTTCAACCAAACATGCTAGAAATGCTCCAATTGAGCTAATTAGCTTATTGTGAAAATATTGCAATTGTCTGACAAAAGTGAAAAATGTAAATTTCCAATTTCAACCAAACATGCTAGATTTGCTCCAATTGAGCTAATTAGCTTACTGTGAGATTATTGCAATTGTCTGACAAAAGTGAAAAATGTAAATTTCCAATTTCAACCAAACATGCTAGAAATGCTCCAATTGAGCTAATTAGCTTATTGTGAGAATATTACAAACGTCTGACAACACTGAAAAATGTAAATTTCCATTTTCAACCGAAGATGCTAGAAATGCTCCAATTGAGCTAATTAGCTTATTGTGAGAATATTGCAATTGTCTGACAAAAGTGAAAAATGTAAATTTCCAATTTCAACCAAACGTGCTAGAAATGCTCCAATTGAGCTAATTAGCTTATTGTGAGAATATTACAAACGTCTGACAAAAGTGAAAAATGTAAATTTCCAATTTCAACCAAACATCCTAGAAATGCTCCAATTGAGCTAATTAGCTTATTGAGAGAATATTGCAATTGTTTGACAAAAGTGAAAAATGTAAATTTCCAATTTCAACCAAACGTGCTAGAAATGCTCCAATTGAGCTAATTAGCTTATTGTGAGAATATTACAAACGTCTGACAGAAGTGAAAAATGTAAATTTGCGATTTCAACCAAACATGCTAGAAATGCTCCAATTGAGCTAATTAGCTTATTGTGAGAATATTACAAACGTCTGACAACACTGAAAAATGTAAATTTCCAATTTCAACCAAACATGCTAGAAATGCTCCAACTGAGCTAATTAGCTTATTGAGAGAATATTGCAATTGTTTGACAAAAGTGAAAAATGTAAGTTTCCAAATTCAACCAAACGTGCTAGAAATGCTCCAATTGAGCTAATTAGCTTATTGTGAGAATATTACAAACGTCTGACAAAAGTGAAAAATGTAAATTTCCAATTTCAACCAAACATGCTAGAAATGCTCCAATTGAGCTAATTGGCTTATTGTGAGAATATTGCAATTGTCTGACAAAAGTGAAAATTGTAAATTTCCAATTTCAACCAAACATGCTAGAAATGCTCCAATTGAGCTAATTAGCTTATTGTGAGAATATTACAAACGTCTAACAAAATTGAAAAATGTAAATTTCCAATTTAAACCAAACATGCTAGAAATGCTCCAATTGAGCTAATTAGCTTATTGTGAGAATATTGCAATTGTCTGACAGAAGTAAAAAATGTAAATTTCCAATTTCAACCAAACATGCTAGAAATGCTCCAATTGAGCTAATTAGCTTATTGTGAGAATATTACAAACGTCCGACAACACTGAAAAATGTAAACTTCCAATTTCAACCAAACATGCTAGAAATGCTCCAAGTGAGCTAATTAGCTTATTGTGAGAATATTGCAATTGTCTGACAAAAGTGAAAAATGTAAATTTCCAATTTCAACCAAACATGCTAGAAATGCTCAAATTGCGCAAATAAGCCTACTGTAAGAATTTTACAAACGTCTGACAAAACTGAAAAATGTGAATTTCCAATTTCAACCAAACATGCTAGAAATGCTCCAATTGAGCTAATTAGCTTATTCTGTGAATATTACAAACGTCTGACAAAACTGAAAAATGTAGATTTCCAATTTCAACCAAACATGCTAGAAATGCTCCAATTGAGCTAATTAGCTTATTGTGAGAATATTACAAACGTCTGACAACACTGAAAAATGTAAATTTCTAATTTCAACCAAACATGCTAGAAATGCTCCAATTGAGCTAATTAGCTTATTGTGAGAATATTACAAACGTCTGACAAAAGTGAAAAATTTAAATTTCCAATTTCAACCAAACATGCTAGAAATGCTCCAATTGAGCTAATCAGCTTATTGAGAGAATATTGCAATTGTTTGACAAAAGTGAAAAATGTAAATTTCCAATTTCAACCAAACGTGCTAGAAATGCTCCAATTGAGCTAATTAGCTTATTGTGAGAATATTACAATTGTCTGACAAAAGTGAAAAATGTAAATTTCCAATTTCAACCAAACATGCTAGAAATGCTCCAATTGAGCTAATTAGCTTATTGTGAGAATATTGCAATTGTCTGACAGAAGTGAAAAATGTAAATTTGCAATTTCAACCAAACATGCTAGAAATGCTCCAATTGAGCTAATTAGCTTATTGTGAGAATATTGCAATTGTCTGACAAAAGTGAAAAAAGTAAATTTCCAATTTCAACCAAACATGCTAGAAATGCTCAAATTGCGCAAATAAGCCTACTGTAAGAATTTTACAAACGTCTGACAAAACTGAAAAATGTAAATTTCCAATTTCAACCAAACATGCTAAAAATGCTCCAATTGAGCTAATTAGCTTATTGTGAGAATATTACAAACGTCTGACAACACTGAAAAATGTAAATTTCTAATTTCAACCAAACATGCTACAAATGCTCCAAATGAGCTAATTAGCTTATTGAGAGAATATTGCAATTGTCTGACAAAAGTGAAAAAAGTAAATTTCCAATTTCAACCAAACATGCTAGAAATGCTCCAATTGAGCTAATTAGCTTATTGTGAGAATATTACAAACGTCTGACAAAAGTGAAAAATGTAAATTTCCAATTTCAACAAAACATGCTAGAAATGCTCCAATTGAGCTAATTAGCTTATTGTGAGAATATTGCAATTGTCTGACAGAAGTGAAAAAAGTAAATTTCCAATTTCAACCAAACATGCTAGAAATGCTCCAATTGAGCTAATTAGCTTATTGTGAGAATATTACAAACGTCTAACAAAATTGAAAAATGTAAATTTCCGATTTCAACCAAACATGCTAGAAATGCTCCAATAGAGCTAATTAGCTTATTGTGAGAATATTGCAATTGTCTGACAGAAGTGAAAAATGTAAATTTGCAATTTCAACCAAACATGCTAGAAATGCTCTAATTGAGCTAATTAGCTTATTGTGAGAATATTGCAATTGTCTGACAAAAGTGAAAAAAGTAAATTTCCAATTTCAACCAAACATGCTAGAAATGCTCAAATTGCGCAAATAAGCCTACTGTAAGAATTTTACAAACGTCTGACAAAACTGAAAAATGTAAATTTCCAATTTCAACCAAACATGCTAAAAATGCTCCAATTGAGCTAATTAGCTTATTGTGAGAATATTACAAATGTCTGACAACACTGAAAAATGTAAATTTCTAATTTCAACCAAGCATGCTAGAAATGCTCCAAATGAGCTAATTAGCTTATTGAGAGAATATTGCAATTGTCTGACAAAAGTGAAAAAAGTAAATTTCCAATTGCAATCAAACATGCTAGAAATGCTCCAATTGAGCTAATTAGCTTATTGTGAGAATATTACAAACGTCTGACAAAAGTGAAAAATGTAAATTTCCAATTTCAACCAAACATGCTAGAAATACTCCAATTGAGCTAATTAGCTTATTGTGAGAATATTGCAATTGTCTGACAAAAGTGAAAAATGTAAATTTCCAATTTCAACCAAACATGCTAGATTTGCTCCAATTGAGCTAATTAGCTTATTGAGAGAATATTGCAATTGTCTGACAAAAGTGAAAAAAGTAAATTTCCAATTGCAATCAAACATGCTAGAAATGCTCCAATTGAGCTAATTAGCTTATTGTGAGAATATTACAAACGTCTGACAAAAGTGAAAAATGTAAATTTCCAATTTCAACCAAACATGCTAGAAATACTCCAATTGAGCTAATTAGCTTATTGTGAGAATATTGCAATTGTCTGACAAAAGTGAAAAATGTAAATTTCCAATTTCAACCAAACATGCTAGATTTGCTCCAATTGAGCTAATTAGCTTACTGTGAGATTATTGCAATTGTCTGACAAAAGTGAAAAATGTAAACTTCCAATTTCAACCAAACGTGCTAGAAATGCTCCAATTGAGCTAATTAGCTTATTGTGAGAATATTACAAACGTCTGACAGAAGTGAAAAATGTAAATTTGCGATTTCAACCAAACATGCTAGAAATGCTCCAATTGAGCTAATTAGCTTATTGTGAGAATATTACAAACGTCTGACAACACTGAAAAATGTAAATTTCCAATTTCAACCAAACATGCTAGAAATGCTCCAATTGAGCTAATTAGCTTATTGAGAGAATATTGCAATTGTTTGACAAAAGTGAAAAATGTAAGTTTCCAAATTCAACCAAACGTGCTAGAAATGCTCCAATTGAGCTAGTTAGCTTATTGTGAGAATATTACAAACGTCTGACAAAAGTGAAAAATGTAAATTTCCAATTTCAACCAAACATGCTAGAAATGCTCCAATTGAGCTAATTGGCTTATTGTGAGAATATTGCAATTGTCTGACAAAAGTGAAAATTGTAAATTTCCAATTTCAACCAAACATGCTAGAAATGCTCCAATTGAGCTAATTAGCTTATTGTGAGAATATTACAAACGTCTAACAAAATTGAAAAATGTAAATTTCCAATTTAAACCAAACATGCTAGAAATGCTCCAATTGAGCTAATTAGCTTATTGTGAGAATATTGCAATTGTCTGACAGAAGTGAAAAATGTAAATTTCCAATTTCAACCAAACATGCTAGAAATGCTCCAATTGAGCTAATTAGCTTATTGTGAGAATATTACAAACGTCCGACAACACTGAAAAATGTAAACTTCCAATTTCAACCAAACATGCTAGAAATGCTCCAAGTGAGCTAATTAGCTTATTGTGAGAATATTGCAATTGTCTGACAAAAGTGAAAAATGTAAATTTCCAATTTCAACCAAACATGCTAGAAATGCTCAAATTGCGCAAATAAGCCTACTGTAAGAATTTTACAAACGTCTGACAAAACTGAAAAATGTGAATTTCCAATTTCAACCAAACATGCTAGAAATGCTCCAATTGAGCTAATTAGCTTATTGTGTGAATATTACAAACGTCTGACAAAACTGAAAAATGTAGATTTCCAATTTCAACCAAACATGCTAGAAATGCTCCAATTGAGCTAATTAGCTTATTGTGAGAATATTACAAACGTCTGACAACACTGAAAAATGTAAATTTCTAATTTCAACCAAACATGCTAGAAATGCTCCAATTGAGCTAATTAGCTTATTGTGAGAATATTACAAACGTCTGACAAAAGTGAAAAATTTAAATTTCCAATTTCAACCAAACATGCTAGAAATGCTCCAATTGAGCTAATCAGCTTATTGAGAGAATATTGCAATTGTTTGACAAAAGTGAAAAATGTAAATTTCCAATTTCAACCAAACGTGCTAGAAATGCTCCAATTGAGCTAATTAGCTTATTGTGAGAATATTACAATTGTCTGACAAAAGTGAAAAATGTAAATTTCCAATTTCAACCAAACATGCTAGAAATGCTCCAATTGAGCTAATTAGCTTATTGTGAGAATATTGCAATTGTCTGACAAAAGTGAAAAAAGTAAATTTCCAATTTCAACCAAACATGCTAGAAATGCTCAAATTGCGCAAATAAGCCTACTGTAAGAATTTTACAAACGTCTGACAAAACTGAAAAATGTAAATTTCCAATTTCAACCAAACATGCTAAAAATGCTCCAATTGAGCTAATTAGCTTATTGTGAGAATATTACAAACGTCTGACAACACTGAAAAATGTAAATTTCTAATTTCAACCAAACATGCTACAAATGCTCCAAATGAGCTAATTAGCTTATTGAGAGAATATTGCAATTGTCTGACAAAAGTGAAAAAAGTAAATTTCCAATTTCAACCAAACATGCTAGAAATGCTCCAATTGAGCTAATTAGCTTATTGTGAGAATATTACAAACGTCTGACAAAAGTGAAAAATGTAAATTTCCAATTTCAACAAAACATGCTAGAAATGCTCCAATTGAGCTAATTAGCTTATTGTGAGAATATTGCAATTGTCTGACAGAAGTGAAAAAAGTAAATTTCCAATTTCAACCAAACATGCTAGAAATGCTCCAATTGAGCTAATTAGCTTATTGTGAGAATATTACAAACGTCTAACAAAATTGAAAAATGTAAATTTCCGATTTCAACCAAACATGCTAGAAATGCTCCAATAGAGCTAATTAGCTTATTGTGAGAATATTGCAATTGTCTGACAGAGGTGAAAAATGTAAATTTGCAATTTCAACCAAACATGCTAGAAATGCTCTAATTGAGCTAATTAGCTTATTGTGAGAATATTGCAATTGTCTGACAAAAGTGAAAAAAGTAAATTTCCAATTTCAACCAAACATGCTAGAAATGCTCAAATTGCGCAAATAAGCCTACTGTAAGAATTTTACAAACGTCTGACAAAACTGAAAAATGTAAATTTCCAATTTCAACCAAACATGCTAAAAATGCTCCAATTGAGCTAATTAGCTTATTGTGAGAATATTACAAACGTCTGACAACACTGAAAAATGTAAATTTCTAATTTCAACCAAGCATGCTAGAAATGCTCCAAATAAGCTAATTAGCTTATTGAGAGAATATTGCAATTGTTTGACAAAAGTGAAAAAAGTAAATTTCCAATTGCAATCAAACATGCTAGAAATGCTCCAATTGAGCTAATTAGCTTATTGTGAGAATATTACAAACGTCTGACAAAAGTGAAAAATGTAAATTTCCAATTTCAACCAAACATGCTAGAAATACTCCAATTGAGCTAATTAGCTTATTGTGAGAATATTGCAATTGTCTGACAAAAGTGAAAAATGTAAATTTCCAATTTCAACCAAACATGCTAGATTTGCTCCAATTGAGCTAATTAGCTTACTGTGAGATTATTGCAATTGTCTGACAAAAGTGAAAAATGTAAATTTCCAATTTCAACCAAACATGCTAGAAATGCTCCAATTGAGCTAATTAGCTTATTGTGAGAATATTACAAACGTCTGACAACACTTAAAAATGTAAATTTCCAATTTCAACCGAAGATGCTAGAAATGCTCCAATTGAGCTAATTAACTTATTGTGAGAATATTGCAATTGTCTGACAAAAGTGAAAAATGTAAATTTCCAATTTCAACCAAACGTGCTAGAAATGCTCCAATTGAGCTAATTAGCTTATTGTGAGAATATTACAACTGTCTGACAAAAGTGAAAAATGTAAATTTCCAATTTCAACCAAACATGCTAGAAATGCTCCAATTGAGCTAATTAGCTTATTGAGAGAATATTGCAATTGTTTGACAAAAGTGAAAAATGTAAATTTCCAATTTCAACCAAACATGCTAGAAATGCTCCAATTGAGCTAATTAGCTTATTGAGAGAATATTGCAATTGTTTGACAAAAGTGAAAAATGTAAATTTCCAATTTCAAGCAAACGTGCTAGAAATGCTCCAATTGAGCTAATTAGCTTATTGTGAGAATATTACAAACGTCTGACAGAAGTGAAAAATGTAAATTTGCAATTTCAACCAAACATGCTAGAAATGCTCCAATTGAGCTAATTAGCTTATTGTGAGAATATTACAAACGTCTGACAACACTGAAAAATGTAAATTTCCAATTTCAACCAAACATGCTAGAAATGTTCCAATTGAGCTAATTAGCTTATTGAGAGAATATTGCAATTGTTTGACAAAAGTGAAAAATGTAAGTTTCCAAATTCAACCAAACGTGCTAGAAATGCTCCAATTGAGCTAATTAGCTTATTGTGAGAATATTACAAACGTCTGACAAAAGTGAAAAATGTAAATTTCCAATTTCAACCAAACATGCTAGAAATGCTCCAATTGAGCTAATTAGCTTATTGTGAGAATATTACAAACGTCTAACAAAATTGAAAAATGTAAATTTCCAATTTAAACCAAACATGCTAGAAATGCTCCAATTGAGCTAATTAGCTTATTGTGAGAATATTGCAATTGTCTGACAGAAGTGAAAAATGTAAATTTCCAATTTCAACCAAACATGCTAGAAATGCTCCAATTGAGCTAATTAGCTTATTGTGAGAATATTACAAACGTCCGACAACACTGAAAAATGTAAACTTCCAATTTCAACCAAACATGCTAGAAATGCTCCAAGTGAGCTAATTAGCTTATTGTGAGAATATTGCAATTGTCTGACAAAAGTGAAAAATGTAAATTTCCAATTTCAACCAAACATGCTAGAAATGCTCAAATTGCGCAAATAAGCCTACTGTAAGAATTTTACAAACGTCTGACAAAACTGAAAAATGTGAATTTCCAATTTCAACCAAACATGCTAGAAATGCTCCAATTGAGCTAATTAGCTTATTCTGTGAATATTACAAACGTCTGACAAAACTGAAAAATGTAGATTTCCAATTTCAACCAAACATGCTAGAAATGCTCCAATTGAGCTAATTAGCTTATTGTGAGAATATTACAAACGTCTGACAACACTGAAAAATGTAAATTTCTAATTTCAACCAAACATGCTAGAAATGCTCCAATTGAGCTAATTAGCTTATTGTGAGAATATTACAAACGTCTGACAAAAGTGAAAAATTTAAATTTCCAATTTCAACCAAACATGCTAGAAATGCTCCAATTGAGCTAATCAGCTTATTGAGAGAATATTGCAATTGTTTGACAAAAGTGAAAAATGTAAATTTCCAATTTCAACCAAACGTGCTAGAAATGCTCCAATTGAGCTAATTAGCTTATTGTGAGAATATTGCAATTGTCTGACAAAAGTGAAAAATGTAAATTTCCAATTTCAACCAAACATGCTAGAAATGCTCCAATTGAGCTAATTAGCTTATTGTGAGAATATTGCAATTGTCTGACAGAAGTGAAAAATGTAAATTTGCAATTTCAACCAAACATGCTAGAAATGCTCCAATTGAGCTAATTAGCTTATTGTGAGAATATTGCAATTGTCTGACAAAAGTGAAAAAAGTAAATTTCCAATTTCAACCAAACATGCTAGAAATGCTCAAATTGCGCAAATAAGCCTACTGTAAGAATTTTACAAACGTCTGACAAAACTGAAAAATGTAAATTTCCAATTTCAACCAAACATGCTAAAAATGCTCCAATTGAGCTAATTAGCTTATTGTGAGAATATTACAAACGTCTGACAACACTGAAAAATGTAAATTTCTAATTTCAACCAAACATGCTACAAATGCTCCAAATGAGCTAATTAGCTTATTGAGAGAATATTGCAATTGTCTGACAAAAGTGAAAAAAGTAAATTTCCAATTTCAACCAAACATGCTAGAAATGCTCCAATTGAGCTAATTAGCTTATTGTGAGAATATTACAAACGTCTGACAAAAGTGAAAAATGTAAATTTCCAATTTCAACAAAACATGCTAGAAATGCTCCAATTGAGCTAATTAGCTTATTGTGAGAATATTGCAATTGTCTGACAGAAGTGAAAAAAGTAAATTTCCAATTTCAACCAAACATGCTAGAAATGCTCCAATTGAGCTAATTAGCTTATTGTGAGAATATTACAAACGTCTAACAAAATTGAAAAATGTAAATTTCCGATTTCAACCAAACATGCTAGAAATGCTCCAATAGAGCTAATTAGCTTATTGTGAGAATATTGCAATTGTCTGACAGAAGTGAAAAATGTAAATTTGCAATTTCAACCAAACATGCTAGAAATGCTCTAATTGAGCTAATTAGCTTATTGTGAGAATATTGCAATTGTCTGACAAAAGTGAAAAAAGTAAATTTCCAATTTCAACCAAACATGCTAGAAATGCTCAAATTGCGCAAATAAGCCTACTGTAAGAATTTTACAAACGTCTGACTGTTATATAAATCGATGTGTACTCACATGCGGTCAATGTCAAGAAGGAAGCTCTCTCAATCTCCCGACTCCTTTATACTCCAGTAACCTGTCGTACTTCCTGTAACCTCTCGTACTTCCTGTAACCTCTCGTACTTCCTGTAACCTCTCGTACTTCCCGTAACCTCTCGTAGCTACCTGTAACTACCATGACCTCGGGCATTAGCGTAGCCCGCGGCCCACCAGCTCGATTATACAACATGCCCTTTTTCTTTTCTTTTTTTGTATGGGCCACTAACCTTCCTGAAATACATTGGAACTCATTCACCGACTCACCTTGCTGGTGAAGTTTACCTTACGCTTTAACCCAGGTCTTCCTCCATCGACACCTCCTGCGTACCATCACTCTCGAGCAACCCGGGGCTGCTGTTGTACTCGGCCGCACTACTCTCCTGATCTTCCACTCTCACTGTTGTATAAATCAGTGTACTCTTCTCGCTACTGCCAGCTCCATTGCCAGTCTGCACTGGCTTTTCCACCACTCTGACCTTCGCCGCTACCAATACTTTTACCGTGACCACTGTCACTACCAACACTCCTTCCACCAACATCTCCAACACTACTTCCACCAACCCTGACAAGCCCGGAGTCTTTTGGTTGGGTCAGTAATGACTCCTCAACCTCATCTCCGTCTCTTCCGTCTTTACCTCGCTCTCCCCAGTAAGAGGCAGGCTCAACAGGCTTCCTGTGGGAGGTCTCCACCTGGGCCGTAACCGGCTGCACAGGGGATGGCACCACAGAGCTGGGAGTTGGCATAGGCCCAGACCTATCTAGCTCGACCTCACCTGCAACCAGTGCAGGTCTGCTACCAGCAATTCTCCTCTGAACCTCGGCTAACTCCTGCACCACTACCCTGAAAGCCTTGACATTTTCCAACTCCATGACTGCTGCCTCCCGTTTGGCTTTCAGCTTAGCCAATTTCTCCTTCGACTTCCTCTGCACCTCCCTTTCCTCTCTTTCAATCTCTGCTACCTTTTTCTCATGACCTTCTCTGTCTAACATTCCATTGCTGGATACCTCGGCTAAAAAAGAGCAAACCTTTTCCATTACAGACACTGGTTCAGCTACTTTCTCAGCACCTTCCCTTACCTCATCGTGACTCTGTTCTCCATCACACCCCATAGACCCTTGCACATCTCTGGTGCCTTGGGCTGTCCCCTGTTGGCTACCAATTTCCACGTATTCGCTACTCTTCACTCCCTTGGTTTTACAAGTCCACCAATCTTGACCTGTGTGACCTCTCTTAACTTCGCTCTCTCTGTCAGACTTCTTTGTCAGGTTTTGCAACTCGACATCATCTGAAACATAACTTGACCCAGCAATAATGGTTCTTGACGAAAACGGCTTAACTGGCTTAATACTTCTACACTCCTTAACAGCCTCAAACTTACTTTCGCAAACCGCGTTTACAACAGCAAATAATTTAAGCTGCCTTAACTCAGTTATGCCCAAGAAGTTTGTTCTCAACCCTTTCACCACGTATACCTCTGTCTCCATAAATCTATATTTACTTTCCAACCGAACACCTGCTTTACCGACTACTCTTAGCTTACGACCATCTATTCCCGCCAAAACAGTAGATGGCTCCTCTAGCCGTAGGTTCAGCCTTTCGGCCGTCCCCTCGGTTACAGTCGACACCTCTGCCCCAGTATCAAACGTAAATTCAACGTTCTTCCCATTGACCTTCAAAACCTGTACAATTCTCCTTTCTAGTCAACTGTCATCCTCATACTTATCCCTAGAACCAGAGAACCTAACACTTCTGCCCTTACTACTATCTTGGTACCTCTCCTTATACTTCTCCCCCTCAAACCTATCCATACTGTTGTCCCTGGACCTGCCAAATTTGTCTATAATCTCGCGGGGGCTTTCTCGGCCCCTGTACTTCTCCCTACTACTGTCCCTGCTACCATATCGCTCGTAGCTATTATCTCGGCTACCTCCTGACCTCCTGCTACCACCTCGCCTGTCATAACCTACTTCTCTCCTATCCCTACAATAACGGGATACATGTCCTCGCTGTCCACAACAAAAACATTTAATGGAGGGACAACTCCTCATCTCATGCCCACTACGTTTACAATTGTAGCATACTCTACCTCCATTGCCTTCTCTACTGCTTGCTCTAGATCTAGAGACATGCCTCTCCCTGCTATTGTCTCTATACTTTCTACTGTCACCGTCCTTGTTATACTCCCTGCCTCTTGTCCCATATCTACTAGCACCTTGCTCTTCACTACCATAATACTCTCTACTACTCCTAGGGCTACCCCTAGGGGAAGATCTACCTGCTGAATCATAACTATCTCTATCATTACTCCTGTACTGCACTCGGCTATCAAACTCTGATACCTTTGCTACTTCTCTCTTAACCTCACTCTTTAAATCGGTACTTCTACCCTCACCTCTCAAAAATCTATCAGAGCTGTCGGCCATTTCTCGAGCCCTCAATGCCTCCTGCAATAACGCCCAAGTAAGATTTGCATTCTTCATTAACTCTCTGCTTACTTCTCTATTTCTCAACCCGTTAACCGCCACAATAAGGGCAAACCTTACCCTATCATTTTCGTTAGTCACCTCTGCATATCTGCTCAAACTCTCTACCCGTTGTAAAAACTCTCTATCACTTTCCCCAAGTGTCTGCCTAGCCGTAAGGAACTTATGCCCCTTTACGAACATACTCTCTTGTCTACCATAATAACCCTGTAAAACCTCCACTGCCCCTTCATAAGTAGAATTTACGCCATCTACGTTAAACCCTGCACCTCTCAATACTTCTCTACCACTGTGCCCAATAGCTCTCAATAGTGGCACTAACCTAGCTCTACCTCTCATAATAGGGCGCCTATTGTCACCTTCACCTTCGTAACCTCTTCTCTCTACAGCACTCTCTATACATAAATTCATTTCCTCTATGAATCTCTCCCACGACCCATCGCCGTGCTCTCCAAACACCAGCTTCGGAAACCCACTCTCCATCTCTACCCGATACAATATCTCCCTCGCCACGAATACACTCTACCCCACTCGTATAATTAGTGTAACTCCCACCTCCGAATATGTAATAAGTAATTGCACCTCAACAACACTGCTACTACACCTCACAACACTACCCTAATAAATAATTGCACCTCAAAAACACCGCTACTACACCTCACAACACTACCCTACCTCACGTTACCTCACCTACACGCCCGTGAAAGGGTCTATACAACCGTTTACTTACCCCGCAACCAGAAAAATTATCGCTAATGATAACAAAACAAGAAAAAAAATCAGAGCTTCGTCAACTGCGCCATGTTATATAAATCGATGTGTACTCACATGCGGTCAATGTCAAGAAGGAAGCTCTCTCAATCTCCCGACTCCTTTATACTCCAGTAACCTGTCGTACTTCCTGTAACCTCTCGTACTTCCTGTAACCTCTCGTACTTCCTGTAACCTCTCGTACTTCCCGTAACCTCTCGTAGCTACCTGTAACTACCATGACCTCGGGCATTAGCGTAGCCCGCGGCCCACCAGCTCGATTATACAACACTGACAAAACTGAAAAATGTAAATTTCCAATTTCAACCAAACATGCTAAAAATGCTCCAATTGAGCTAATTAGCTTATTGTGAGAATATTACAAACGTCTGACAACACTGAAAAATGTAAATTTCTAATTTCAACCAAGCATGCTAGAAATGCTCCAAATGAGCTAATTAGCTTATTGAGAGAATATTGCAATTGTCTGACAAAAGTGAAAAAAGTAAATTTCCAATTGCAATCAAACATGCTAGAAATGCTCCAATTGAGCTAATTAGCTTATTGTGAGAATATTACAAACGTCTGACAAAAGTGAAAAATGTAAATTTCCAATTTCAACCAAACATGCTAGAAATACTCCAATTGAGCTAATTAGCTTATTGTGAGAATATTGCAATTGTCTGACAAAAGTGAAAAATGTAAATTTCCAATTTCAACCAAACATGCTAGATTTGCTCCAATTGAGCTAATTAGGTTACTGTGAGATTATTGCAATTGTCTGACAAAAGTGAAAAATGTAAATTTCCAATTTCAACCAAACATGCTAGAAATGCTCCAATTGAGCTAATTAGCTTATTGTGAGAATATTACAAACGTCTGACAAAAGTGAAAAATGTAAATTTCCAATTTCAACCAAACATCCTAGAAATGCTCCAATTGAGCTAATTAGCTTATTGAGAGAATATTGCAATTGTTTGACAAAAGTGAAAAATGTAAACTTCCAATTTCAACCAAACGTGCTAGAAATGCTCCAATTGAGCTAATTAGCTTATTGTGAGAATATTACAAACGTCTGACAGAAGTGAAAAATGTAAATTTGCGATTTCAACCAAACATGCTAGAAATGCTCCAATTGAGCTAATTAGCTTATTGTGAGAATATTACAAACGTCTGACAACACTGAAAAATGTAAATTTCCAATTTCAACCAAACATGCTAGAAATGCTCCAATTGAGCTAATTAGCTTATTGAGAGAATATTGCAATTGTTTGACAAAAGTGAAAAATGTAAGTTTCCAAATTCAACCAAACGTGCTAGAAATGCTCCAATCGAGCTAATTAGCTTATTGTGAGAATATTACAAACGTCTGACAAAAGTGAAAAATGTAAATTTCCAATTTCAACCAAACATGCTAGAAATGCTCCAATTGAGCTAATTGGCTTATTGTGAGAATATTGCAATTGTCTGACAAAAGTGAAAATTGTAAATTTCCAATTTCAACCAAACATGCTAGAAATGCTCCAATTGAGCTAATTAGCTTATTGTGAGAATATTACAAACGTCTAACAAAATTGAAAAATGTAAATTTCCAATTTCAACCGAAGATGCTAGAAATGCTCCAATTGAGCTAATTAGCTTATTGTGAGAATATTGCAATTGTCTGACAAAAGTGAAAAATGTAAATTTCCAATTTCAACCAAACGTGCTAGAAATGCTCCAATTGAGCTAATTAGCTTATTGTGAGAATATTACAAACGTCCGACAACACTGAAAAATGTAAACTTCCAATTTCAACCAAACATGCTAGAAATGCTCCAAGTGAGCTAATTAGCTTATTGTGAGAATATTGCAATTGTCTGACAAAAGTGAAAAATGTAAATTTCCAATTTCAACCAAACATGCTAGAAATGCTCAAATTGCGCAAATAAGCCTACTGTAAGAATTTTACAAACGTCTGACAAAACTGAAAAATGTGAATTTCCAATTTCAACCAAACATGCTAGAAATGCTCCAATTGAGCTAATTAGCTTATTGTGTGAATATTACAAACGTCTGACAAAACTGAAAAATGTAGATTTCCAATTTCAACCAAACATGCTAGAAATGCTCCAATTGAGCTAATTAGCTTATTGTGAGAATATTACAAACGTCTGACAACACTGAAAAATGTAAATTTCTAATTTCAACCAAACATGCTAGAAATGCTCCAATTGAGCTAATTAGCTTATTGTGAGAATATTACAAACGTCTGACAAAAGTGAAAAATTTAAATTTCCAATTTCAACCAAACATGCTAGAAATGCTCCAATTGAGCTAATCAGCTTATTGAGAGAATATTGCAATTGTTTGACAAAAGTGAAAAATGTAAATTTCCAATTTCAACCAAACGTGCTAGAAATGCTCCAATTGAGCTAATTAGCTTATTGTGAGAATATTACAATTGTCTGACAAAAGTGAAAAATGTAAATTTCCAATTTCAACCAAACATGCTAGAAATGCTCCAATTGAGCTAATTAGCTTATTGTGAGAATATTGCAATTGTCTGACAGAAGTGAAAAATGTAAATTTGCAATTTCAACCAAACATGCTAGAAATGCTCCAATTGAGCTAATTAGCTTATTGTGAGAATATTGCAATTGTCTGACAAAAGTGAAAAAAGTAAATTTCCAATTTCAACCAAACATGCTAGAAATGCTCAAATTGCGCAAATAAGCCTACTGTAAGAATTTTACAAACGTCTGACAAAACTGAAAAATGTAAATTTCCAATTTCAACCAAACATGCTAAAAATGCTCCAATTGAGCTAATTAGCTTATTGTGAGAATATTACAAACGTCTGACAACACTGAAAAATGTAAATTTCTAATTTCAACCAAACATGCTACAAATGCTCCAAATGAGCTAATTAGCTTATTGAGAGAATATTGCAATTGTCTGACAAAAGTGAAAAAAGTAAATTTCCAATTTCAACCAAACATGCTAGAAATGCTCCAATTGAGCTAATTAGCTTATTGTGAGAATATTACAAACGTCTGACAAAAGTGAAAAATGTAAATTTCCAATTTCAACAAAACATGCTAGAAATGCTCCAATTGAGCTAATTAGCTTATTGTGAGAATATTGCAATTGTCTGACAGAAGTGAAAAAAGTAAATTTCCAATTTCAACCAAACATGCTAGAAATGCTCCAATTGAGCTAATTAGCTTATTGTGAGAATATTACAAACGTCTAACAAAATTGAAAAATGTAAATTTCCGATTTCAACCAAACATGCTAGAAATGCTCCAATAGAGCTAATTAGCTTATTGTGAGAATATTGCAATTGTCTGACAGAGGTGAAAAATGTAAATTTGCAATTTCAACCAAACGTGCTAGAAATGCTCCAATTGAGCTAATTAGCTTATTGAGAGAATATTGCAATTGTTTGACAAAAGTGAAAAATGTAAACTTCCAATTTCAACCAAACGTGCTAGAAATGCTCCAATTGAGCTAATTAGCTTATTGTGAGAATATTACAAACGTCTGACAGAAGTGAAAAATGTAAATTTGCGATTTCAACCAAACATGCTAGAAATGCTCCAATTGAGCTAATTAGCTTATTGTGAGAATATTACAAACGTCTGACAACACTGAAAAATGTAAATTTCCAATTTCAACCAAACATGCTAGAAATGCTCCAATTGAGCTAATTAGCTTATTGAGAGAATATTGCAATTGTTTGACAAAAGTGAAAAATGTAAGTTTCCAAATTCAACCAAACGTGCTAGAAATGCTCCAATCGAGCTAATTAGCTTATTGTGAGAATATTACAAACGTCTGACAAAAGTGAAAAATGTAAATTTCCAATTTCAACCAAACATGCTAGAAATGCTCCAATTGAGCTAATTGGCTTATTGTGAGAATATTGCAATTGTCTGACAAAAGTGAAAATTGTAAATTTCCAATTTCAACCAAACATGCTAGAAATGCTCCAATTGAGCTAATTAGCTTATTGTGAGAATATTACAAACGTCTAACAAAATTGAAAAATGTAAATTTCCAATTTCAACCGAAGATGCTAGAAATGCTCCAATTGAGCTAATTAGCTTATTGTGAGAATATTGCAATTGTCTGACAAAAGTGAAAAATGTAAATTTCCAATTTCAACCAAACGTGCTAGAAATGCTCCAATTGAGCTAATTAGCTTATTGTGAGAATATTACAAACGTCCGACAACACTGAAAAATGTAAACTTCCAATTTCAACCAAACATGCTAGAAATGCTCCAAGTGAGCTAATTAGCTTATTGTGAGAATATTGCAATTGTCTGACAAAAGTGAAAAATGTAAATTTCCAATTTCAACCAAACATGCTAGAAATGCTCAAATTGCGCAAATAAGCCTACTGTAAGAATTTTACAAACGTCTGACAAAACTGAAAAATGTGAATTTCCAATTTCAACCAAACATGCTAGAAATGCTCCAATTGAGCTAATTAGCTTATTGTGTGAATATTACAAACGTCTGACAAAACTGAAAAATGTAGATTTCCAATTTCAACCAAACATGCTAGAAATGCTCCAATTGAGCTAATTAGCTTATTGTGAGAATATTACAAACGTCTGACAACACTGAAAAATGTAAATTTCTAATTTCAACCAAACATGCTAGAAATGCTCCAATTGAGCTAATTAGCTTATTGTGAGAATATTACAAACGTCTGACAAAAGTGAAAAATTTAAATTTCCAATTTCAACCAAACATGCTAGAAATGCTCCAATTGAGCTAATCAGCTTATTGAGAGAATATTGCAATTGTTTGACAAAAGTGAAAAATGTAAATTTCCAATTTCAACCAAACGTGCTAGAAATGCTCCAATTGAGCTAATTAGCTTATTGTGAGAATATTACAATTGTCTGACAAAAGTGAAAAATGTAAATTTCCAATTTCAACCAAACATGCTAGAAATGCTCCAATTGAGCTAATTAGCTTATTGTGAGAATATTGCAATTGTCTGACAGAAGTGAAAAATGTAAATTTGCAATTTCAACCAAACATGCTAGAAATGCTCCAATTGAGCTAATTAGCTTATTGTGAGAATATTGCAATTGTCTGACAAAAGTGAAAAAAGTAAATTTCCAATTTCAACCAAACATGCTAGAAATGCTCAAATTGCGCAAATAAGCCTACTGTAAGAATTTTACAAACGTCTGACAAAACTGAAAAATGTAAATTTCCAATTTCAACCAAACATGCTAAAAATGCTCCAATTGAGCTAATTAGCTTATTGTGAGAATATTACAAACGTCTGACAACACTGAAAAATGTAAATTTCTAATTTCAACCAAACATGCTACAAATGCTCCAAATGAGCTAATTAGCTTATTGAGAGAATATTGCAATTGTCTGACAAAAGTGAAAAAAGTAAATTTCCAATTTCAACCAAACATGCTAGAAATGCTCCAATTGAGCTAATTAGCTTATTGTGAGAATATTACAAACGTCTGACAAAAGTGAAAAATGTAAATTTCCAATTTCAACAAAACATGCTAGAAATGCTCCAATTGAGCTAATTAGCTTATTGTGAGAATATTGCAATTGTCTGACAGAAGTGAAAAAAGTAAATTTCCAATTTCAACCAAACATGCTAGAAATGCTCCAATTGAGCTAATTAGCTTATTGTGAGAATATTACAAACGTCTAACAAAATTGAAAAATGTAAATTTCCGATTTCAACCAAACATGCTAGAAATGCTCCAATAGAGCTAATTAGCTTATTGTGAGAATATTGCAATTGTCTGACAGAGGTGAAAAATGTAAATTTGCAATTTCAACCAAACATGCTAGAAATGCTCTAATTGAGCTAATTAGCTTATTGTGAGAATATTGCAATTGTCTGACAAAAGTGAAAAAAGTAAATTTCCAATTTCAACCAAACATGCTAGAAATGCTCAAATTGCGCAAATAAGCCTACTGTAAGAATTTTACAAACGTCTGACAAAACTGAAAAATGTAAATTTCCAATTTCAACCAAACATGCTAAAAATGCTCCAATTGAGCTAATTAGCTTATTGTGAGAATATTACAAACGTCTGACAACACTGAAAAATGTAAATTTCTAATTTCAACCAAGCATGCTAGAAATGCTCCAAATAAGCTAATTAGCTTATTGAGAGAATATTGCAATTGTCTGACAAAAGTGAAAAAAGTAAATTTCCAATTGCAATCAAACATGCTAGAAATGCTCCAATTGAGCTAATTAGCTTATTGTGAGAATATTACAAACGTCTGACAAAAGTGAAAAATGTAAATTTCCAATTTCAACCAAACATGCTAGAAATACTCCAATTGAGCTAATTAGCTTATTGTGAGAATATTGCAATTGTCTGACAAAAGTGAAAAATGTAAATTTCCAATTTCAACCAAACATGCTAGATTTGCTCCAATTGAGCTAATTAGCTTACTGTGAGATTATTGCAATTGTCTGACAAAAGTGAAAAATGTAAATTTCCAATTTCAACCAAACATGCTAGAAATGCTCCAATTGAGCTAATTAGCTTATTGTGAGAATATTACAAACGTCTGACAACACTTAAAAATGTAAATTTCCAATTTCAACCGAAGATGCTAGAAATGCTCCAATTGAGCTAATTAGCTTATTGTGAGAATATTGCAATTGTCTGACAAAAGTGGAAAATGTAAATTTCCAATTTCAACCAAACGTGCTAGAAATGCTCCAATTGAGCTAATTAGCTTATTGTGAGAATATTACAACTGTCTGACAAAAGTGAAAAATGTAAATTTCCAATTTCAACCAAACATGCTAGAAATGCTCCAATTGAGCTAATTAGCTTATTGAGAGAATATTGCAATTGTTTGACAAAAGTGAAAAATGTAAATTTCCAATTTCAACCAAACATGCTAGAAATGCTCCAATTGAGCTAATTAGCTTATTGAGAGAATATTGCAATTGTTTGACAAAAGTGAAAAATGTAAATTTCCAATTTCAAGCAAACGTGCTAGAAATGCTCCAATTGAGCTAATTAGCTTATTGTGAGAATATTACAAACGTCTGACAAAAGTGAAAAATGTAAATTTCCAATTTCAACCAAACATGCTAGAAATGCTCCAATTGAGCTAATTAGCTTATTGAGAGAATATTGCAATTGTTTGACAAAAGTGAAAAATGTAAGTTTCCAAATTCAACCAAACGTGCTAGAAATGCTCCAATTGAGCTAATTAGCTTATTGTGAGAATATTACAAACGTCTGACAAAAGTGAAAAATGTAAATTTCCAATTTCAACCAAACATGCTAGAAATGCTCCAATTGAGCTAATTAGCTTATTGTGAGAATATTACAAACGTCTAACAAAATTGAAAAATGTAAATTTCCAATTTAAACCAAACATGCTAGAAATGCTCCAATTGAGCTAATTAGCTTATTGTGAGAATATTGCAATTGTCTGACAGAAGTAAAAAATGTAAATTTCCAATTTCAACCAAACATGCTAGAAATGCTCCAATTGAGCTAATTAGCTTATTGTGAGAATATTACAAACGTCTGACAACACTGAAAAATGTAAGTTGCCAATTTCAACCAAACATGCTAGAAATGCTCCAATTGAGCTAATTAGCTTATTGTGAGAATATTGCAATTGTCTGACAAAAGTGAAAAATGTAAATTTCCAATTTCAACCAAACATGCTAGAAATGCTCAAATTGCGCAAATAAGCCTACTGTAAGAATTTTACAAACGTCTGACAAAACTGAAAAATGTAAATTTCCAATTTCAACCAAACATGCTAGAAATGCTCCAATTGAGCTAATTAGCTTATTGTGAGAATATTACAAACGTCTGACAAAACTGAAAAATGTAAATTTCCAATTTCAACCAAACATGCTAGAAATGCTCCAATTGAGCTAATTAGCTTATTGTGAGAATATTACAAACGTCTGACAACACTGAAAAATGTAAATTGCCAATTTCAACCAAACATGCTAGAAATGCTCCAGTTGAGCTAATTAGCTTATTGTGAGAATATTGCAATTGTCTGACAAAAGTGAAAAATGTAAATTTCCAATTTCAACCAAACATGCTAGAAATGCTCAAATTGCGCAAATAAGCCTACTGTAAGAATTTTACAAACGTCTGACAAAACTGAAAAATGTAAATTTCCAATTTCAACCAAACATGCTAGAAATGCTCCAATTGAGCTAATTAGCTTATTGTGAGAATATTACAAACGTCTGACAAAACTGAAAAATGTAGATTTCCAATTTCAACCAAACATGCTAGAAATGCTCCAATTGAGCTAATTAGCTTATTGTGAGAATATTACAAACGTCTGACAACACTGAAAAATGTAAATTTCTAATTTCAACCAAACATGCTAGAAATGCTCCAATTGAGCTAATTAGCTTATTGTGAGAATATTACAAACGTCTGACAAAAGTGAAAAATGTAAATTTCCAATTTCAACCAAACATGCTAGAAATGCTCCAATTGAGCTAATTAGCTTATTGAGAGAATATTGCAATTGTCTGACAAAAGTGAAAAATGTAAATTTGCAATTTCAACCAAACGTGCTAGAAATGCTCCAATTGAGCTAATTAGCTTATTGTGAGAATATTACAAACGTCTGACAAAAGTGAAAAATGTAAATTTCCAATTTCAACCAAACATGCTAGAAATGCTCCAATTGAGCTAATTAGCTTATTGAGAGAATATTGCAATTGTTTGACAAAAGTGAAAAATGTAAAATTCCAATTTCAACCAAACGTGCTAGAAATGCTCCAATTGAGCTAATTAGCTTATTGTGAGAATATTACAAATGTCTGACAAAAGTGAAAAATGTAAATTTCCAATTTCAACCAAACATGCTAGAAATGCTCCAATTGAGCTAATTAGCTTATTGTGAGAATATTGCAATTGTCTGACAGAAGTGAAAAATGTAAATTTCCAATTTCAACCAAACATGCTAGAAATGCTCCAATTGAGCTAATAAGCTTATTGTGAGAATATTACAAACGTCTGACAACACTGAAAAATGTAAATTTCCATTTTCAACCAAACATGCTAGAAATGCTCCAATTGAGCTAATTAGCTTATTGTGAGAATATTGCAATTGTCTGACAAAATTGAAAAAAGTAAATTTCGAATTTCAACCAAACATGCTAGAAATGCTCAAATTGCGCAAATAAGCCTACTGTAAGAATTTTATAAACGTCTGACAAAACTGAAAAATGTAAATTTCCAATATCAACCAAACATGCAAAAAATGCTCCAATTGAGCTAATTAGCTTATTGTGAGAATATTACAAACGTCTGACAACACTGAAAAATGTAAATTTCTAATTTCAACCAAACATGCTAGAAATGCTCCAAATGAGCTAATTAGCTTATTGAGAGAATATTGCAATTGTCTGACAAAAGTGAAAAAGGTAAATTTCCAATTTCAACCAAACATGCTAGAAATGCTCCAATTGAGCTAATTAGCTTATTGTGAGAATATTGCAATTGTCTGACAAAAGTGAAAAATGTAAATTTCCAATTTCAACCAAACATGCTAGATTTGCTCCAATTGAGCTAATTAGCTTACTGTGAGATTATTGCAATTGTCTGACAAAAGTGAAAAATGTAAATTTCCAATTTCAACCAAACATGCTAGAAATGCTCCAATTGAGCTAATTAGCTTATTGTGAGAATATTACAAACGTCTGACAACACTGAAAAATGTAAATTTCCAATTTCAACCGAAGATGCTAGAAATGCTCCAATTGAGCTAATTAGCTTATTGTGAGAATATTGCAATTGTCTGACAAAAGTGAAAAAAAGTAAATTTCCAATTTCAACCAAACATGCTAGAAATGCTCAAATTGCGCAAATAAGCCTACTGTAAGAATTTTACAAACGTCTGACAAAAGTGAAAAATGTAAATTTCCAATTTCAACCAAACATGCTAGAAATGCTCCAATTGAGCTAATTAGCTTATTGTGAGAATATTGCAATTGTCTGACAAAAGTGAAAAATGTAAATTTCCAATTTCAACCAAACATGCTAGAAATGCTCCAATTGAGCTAATTAGCTTATTGTGAGAATATTGCAAACGTCTAACAAAATTGAAAAATGTAAATTTCCAATTTCAACCAAACATGCTAGAAATGCTCCAATTGAGCTTATTAGCTTATTGTGAGAATATTGCATATGTCTGACAGAAGTGAAGAATGTAAATTTGCAAATTCAACCAAACATGCTAGAAATGCTCCAATTTAGCTAATTAGCTTATTGTGAGAATATTACAAACGTCTGACAACACTGAAAAATGTAAATTTCCAATTTCAACCAAACATGCTAGAAATCCTCCAATTGAGCTAATTAGCTTATTGTGAGAATATTGCAATTGTCTGACAAAAGTGAAAAAAGTAATTTTCCAATTTCAACCAAACATGCTAGAAATGCTCAAATTGCGCAAATAAGCCTACTGTAAGAATTTTACAAACGTCTGACAAAACTGAAAAATGTAAATTTCCAATATCAACCAAACATGCTAAAAATGCTCCAATTGAGCTAATTAGCTTATTGTGAGAATATTACAAGCGTCTGACAACACTGAAAAATGTAAATTTCTAATTTCAACCAAACATGCTAGAAATGCTCCAAATGAGCTAATTAGCTTATTGAGAGAATATAGCAATGGTCTGACAAAAGTGAAAAATGTAAATTTCCAATTTCAACCAAACATGCTAGAAATGCTCCAATTGAGCTAATTAGCTAATTGTGAAAATATTGCAATTGTCTGACAAAAGTGAAAAATGTAAATTTCCAATTTCAACCAAACATGCTAGATTTGCTCCAATTGAGCTAATTAGCTTACTGTGAGATTATTGCAATTGTCTGACAAAAGTGAAAAATGTAAATTTCCAATTTCAACCAAACATGCTAGAAATGCTCCAATTGAGCTAATTAGCTTATTGTGAGAATATTACAAACGTCTGACAACACTGAAAAATGTAAATTTCCAATTTCAACCGAAGATGCTAGAAATGCTCCAATTGAGCTAATTAGCTTATTGTGAGAATATTGCAATTGTCTGACAAAAGTGAAAAATGTAAATTTCCAATTTCAACCAAACGTGCTAGAAATGCTCCAATTGAGCTAATTAGCTTATTGTGAGAATATTACAAACGTCTGACAAAAGTGAAAAATGTAAATTTCCAATTTCAACCAAACATCCTAGAAATGCTCCAAATGAGCTAATTAGCTTATTGAGAGAATATTGCAATTGTTTGACAAAAGTGAAAAATGTAAATTTCCAATTTCAACCAAACGTGCTAGAAATGCTCCAATTGAGCTAATTAGCTTATTGTGAGAATATTACAAACGTCTGACAGAAGTGAAAAATGTAAATTTGCGATTTCAACCAAACATGCTAGAAATGCTCCAATTGAGCTAATTAGCTTATTGTGAGAATATTACAAACGTCTGACAACACTGAAAAATGTAAATTTCCAATTTCAACCAAACATGCTAGAAATGCTCCAATTGAGCTAATTAGCTTATTGAGAGAATATTGCAATTGTTTGACAAAAGTGAAAAATGTAAGTTTCCAAATTCAACCAAACGTGCTAGAAATGCTCCAATTGAGCTAATTAGCTTATTGTGAGAATATTACAAACGTCTGACAAAAGTGAAAAATGTAAATTTCCAATTTCAACCAAACATGCTAGAAATGCTCCAATTGAGCTAATTGGCTTATTGTGAGAATATTGCAATTGTCTGACAAAAGTGAAAATTGTAAATTTCCAATTTCAACCAAACATGCTAGAAATGCTCCAATTGAGCTAATTAGCTTATTGTGAGAATATTACAAACGTCTAACAAAATTGAAAAATGTAAATTTCCAATTTAAACCAAACATGCTAGAAATGCTCCAATTGAGCTAATTAGCTTATTGTGAGAATATTGCAATTGTCTGACAGAAGTGAAAAATGTAAATTTCCAATTTCAACCAAACATGCTAGAAATGCTCCAATTGAGCTAATTAACTTATTGTGAGAATATTACAAACGTCCGACAACACTGAAAAATGTAAACTTCCAATTTCAACCAAACATGCTAGAAATGCTCCAAGTGAGCTAATTAGCTTATTGTGAGAATATTGCAATTGTCTGACAAAAGTGAAAAATGTAAATTTCCAATTTCAACCAAACATGCTAGAAATGCTCAAATTGCGCAAATAAGCCTACTGTAAGAATTTTACAAACGTCTGACAAAACTGAAAAATGTGAATTTCCAATTTCAACCAAACATGCTAGAAATGCTCCAATTGAGCTAATTAGCTTATTGTGTGAATATTACAAACGTCTGACAACACTGAAAAATGTAAATTTCCAATTTCAACCAAACATGCTAGAAATGCTCCAATTGAGCTAATTAGCTTATTGTGAGAATATTACAAACGTCTGACAACACTGAAAAATGTAAATTTCTAATTTCAACCAAACATGCTAGAAATGCTCCAATTGAGCTAATTAGCTTATTGTGAGAATATTACAAACGTCTGACAAAAGTGAAAAATTTAAATTTCCAATTTCAACCAAACATGCTAGAAATGCTCCAATTGAGCTAATCAGCTTATTGAGAGAATATTGCAATTGTTTGACAAAAGTGAAAAATGTAAATTTCCAATTTCAACCAAACGTGCTAGAAATGCTCCAATTGAGCTAATTAGCTTATTGTGAGAATATTACAATTGTCTGACAAAAGTGAAAAATGTAAATTTCCAATTTCAACCAAACATGCTAGAAATGCTCCAATTGAGCTAATTAGCTTATTGTGAGAATATTGCAATTGTCTGACAGAAGTGAAAAATGTAAATTTGCAATTTCAACCAAACATGCTAGAAATGCTCCAATTGAGCTAATTAGCTTATTGTGAGAATATTGCAATTGTCTGACAAAAGTGAAAAAAGTAAATTTCCAATTTCAACCAAACATGCTAGAAATGCTCAAATTGCGCAAATAAGCCTACTGTAAGAATTTTACAAACGTCTGACAAAACTGAAAAATGTAAATTTCCAATTTCAACCAAACATGCTAAAAATGCTCCAATTGAGCTAATTAGCTTATTGTGAGAATATTACAAACGTCTGACAACACTGAAAAATGTAAATTTCTAATTTCAACCAAACATGCTACAAATGCTCCAAATGAGCTAATTAGCTTATTGAGAGAATATTGCAATTGTCTGACAAAAGTGAAAAAAGTAAATTTCCAATTTCAACCAAACATGCTAGAAATGCTCCAATTGAGCTAATTAGCTTATTGTGAGAATATTACAAACGTCTGACAAAAGTGAAAAATGTAAATTTCCAATTTCAACAAAACATGCTAGAAATGCTCCAATTGAGCTAATTAGCTTATTGTGAGAATATTGCAATTGTCTGACAGAAGTGAAAAAAGTAAATTTCCAATTTCAACCAAACATGCTAGAAATGCTCCAATTGAGCTAATTAGCTTATTGTGAGAATATTACAAACGTCTAACAAAATTGAAAAATGTAAATTTCCGATTTCAACCAAACATGCTAGAAATGCTCCAATAGAGCTAATTAGCTTATTGTGAGAATATTGCAATTGTCTGACAGAAGTGAAAAATGTAAATTTGCAATTTCAACCAAACATGCTAGAAATGCTCTAATTGAGCTAATTAGCTTATTGTGAGAATATTGCAATTGTCTGACAAAAGTGAAAAAAGTAAATTTCCAATTTCAACCAAACATGCTAGAAATGCTCAAATTGCGCAAATAAGCCTACTGTAAGAATTTTACAAACGTCTGACAAAAGTGAAAAATGTAAATTTCCAATTTCAACCAAACATGCTAGAAATGCTCCAATTGAGCTAATTAGCTTATTGTGAGAATATTACAAACGTCTAACAAAATTGAAAAATGTAGATTTCCAATTTCAACCAAACATGCTAGAAATGCTCCAATTGAGCTAATTAGCTTATTGTGAGAATATTACAAACGTCTGACAACACTGAAAAATGTAAATTTCTAATTTCAACCAAACATGCTAGAAATGCTCCAATTGAGCTAATTAGCTTATTGTGAGAATATTACAAACGTCTGACAAAAGTGAAAAATTTAAATTTCCAATTTCAACCAAACATGCTAGAAATGCTCCAATTGAGCTAATCAGCTTATTGAGAGAATATTGCAATTGTTTGACAAAAGTGAAAAATGTAAATTTCCAATTTCAACCAAACGTGCTAGAAATGCTCCAATTGAGCTAATTAGCTTATTGTGAGAATATTACAATTGTCTGACAAAAGTGAAAAATGTAAATTTCCAATTTCAACCAAACATGCTAGAAATGCTCCAATTGAGCTAATTAGCTTATTGTGAGAATATTGCAATTGTCTGACAGAAGTGAAAAATGTAAATTTGCAATTTCAACCAAACATGCTAGAAATGCTCCAATTGAGCTAATTAGCTTATTGTGAGAATATTGCAATTGTCTGACAAAAGTGAAAAAAGTAAATTTCCAATTTCAACCAAACATGCTAGAAATGCTCAAATTGCGCAAATAAGCCTACTGTAAGAATTTTACAAACGTCTGACAAAACTGAAAAATGTAAATTTCCAATTTCAACCAAACATGCTAAAAATGCTCCAATTGAGCTAATTAGCTTATTGTGAGAATATTACAAACGTCTGACAACACTGAAAAATGTAAATTTCTAATTTCAACCAAACATGCTACAAATGCTCCAAATGAGCTAATTAGCTTATTGAGAGAATATTGCAATTGTCTGACAAAAGTGAAAAAAGTAAATTTCCAATTTCAACCAAACATGCTAGAAATGCTCCAATTGAGCTAATTAGCTTATTGTGAGAATATTACAAACGTCTGACAAAAGTGATAAATGTAAATTTCCAATTTCAACAAAACATGCTAGAAATGCTCCAATTGAGCTAATTAGCTTATTGTGAGAATATTGCAATTGTCTGACAGAAGTGAAAAAAGTAAATTTCCAATTTCAACCAAACATGCTAGAAATGCTCCAATTGAGCTAATTAGCTTATTGTGAGAATATTACAAACGTCTAACAAAATTGAAAAATGTAAATTTCCGATTTCAACCAAACATGCTAGAAATGCTCCAATAGAGCTAATTAGCTTATTGTGAGAATATTGCAATTGTCTGACAGAGGTGAAAAATGTAAATTTGCAATTTCAACCAAACATGCTAGAAATGCTCTAATTGAGCTAATTAGCTTATTGTGAGAATATTGCAATTGTCTGACAAAAGTGAAAAAAGTAAATTTCCAATTTCAACCAAACATGCTAGAAATGCTCAAATTGCGCAAATAAGCCTACTGTAAGAATTTTACAAACGTCTGACAAAACTGAAAAATGTAAATTTCCAATTTCAACCAAACATGCTAAAAATGCTCCAATTGAGCTAATTAGCTTATTGTGAGAATATTACAAACGTCTGACAACACTGAAAAATGTAAATTTCTAATTTCAACCAAGCATGCTAGAAATGCTCCAAATAAGCTAATTAGCTTATTGAGAGAATATTGCAATTGTCTGACAAAAGTGAAAAAAGTAAATTTCCAATTGCAATCAAACATGCTAGAAATGCTCCAATTGAGCTAATTAGCTTATTGTGAGAATATTACAAACGTCTGACAAAAGTGAAAAATGTAAGTTTCCAATTTCAACCAAACATGCTAGAAATACTCCAATTGAGCTAATTAGCTTATTGTGAGAATATTGCAATTGTCTGACAAAAGTGAAAAATGTAAATTTCCAATTTCAACCAAACATGCTAGATTTGCTCCAATTGAGCTAATTAGCTTACTGTGAGATTATTGCAATTGTCTGACAAAAGTGAAAAATGTAAATTTCCAATTTCAACCAAACATGCTAGAAATGCTCCAATTGAGCTAATTAGCTTATTGTGAGAATATTACAAACGTCTGACAACACTTAAAAATGTAAATTTCCAATTTCAACCGAAGATGCTAGAAATGCTCCAATTGAGCTAATTAGCTTATTGTGAGAATATTGCAATTGTCTGACAAAAGTGAAAAATGTAAATTTCCAATTTCAACCAAACGTGCTAGAAATGCTCCAATTGAGCTAATTAGCTTATTGTGAGAATATTACAACTGTCTGACAAAAGTGAAAAATGTAAATTTCCAATTTCAACCAAACATGCTAGAAATGCTCCAATTGAGCTAATTAGCTTATTGAGAGAATATTGCAATTGTTTGACAAAAGTGAAAAATGTAAATTTCCAATTTCAACCAAACATGCTAGAAATGCTCCAATTGAGCTAATTAGCTTATTGAGAGAATATTGCAATTGTTTGACAAAAGTGAAAAATGTAAATTTCCAATTTCAAGCAAACGTGCTAGAAATGCTCCAATTGAGCTAATTAGCTTATTGTGAGAATATTACAAACGTCTGACAGAAGTGAAAAATGTAAATTTGCAATTTCAACCAAACATGCTAGAAATGCTCCAATTGAGCTAATTAGCTTATTGTGAGAATATTACAAACGTCTGACAACACTGAAAAATGTAAATTTCCAATTTCAACCAAACATGCTAGAAATGCTCCAATTGAGCTAATTAGCTTATTGAGAGAATATTGCAATTGTTTGACAAAAGTGAAAAATGTAAGTTTCCAAATTCAACCAAACGTGCTAGAAATGCTCCAATTGAGCTAATTAGCTTATTGTGAGAATATTACAAACGTCTGACAAAAGTGAAAAATGTAAATTTCCAATTTCAACCAAACATGCTAGAAATGCTCCAATTGAGCTAATTAGCTTATTGTGAGAATATTACAAACGTCTAACAAAATTGAAAAATGTAAATTTCCAATTTAAACCAAACATGCTAGAAATGCTCCAATTGAGCTAATTAGCTTATTGTGAGAATATTGCAATTGTCTGACAGAAGTAAAAAATGTAAATTTCCAATTTCAACCAAACATGCTAGAAATGCTCCAATTGAGCTAATTAGCTTATTGTGAGAATATTACAAACGTCTGACAACACTGAAAAATGTAAGTTGCCAATTTCAACCAAACATGCTAGAAATGCTCCAATTGAGCTAATTAGCTTATTGTGAGAATATTGCAATTGTCTGACAAAAGTGAAAAATGTAAATTTCCAATTTCAACCAAACATGCTAGAAATGCTCAAATTGCGCAAATAAGCCTACTGTAAGAATTTTACAAACGTCTGACAAAACTGAAAAATGTAAATTTCCAATTTCAACCAAACATGCTAGAAATGCTCCAATTGAGCTAATTAGCTTATTGTGAGAATATTACAAACGTCTGACAAAACTGAAAAATGTAAATTTCCAATTTCAACCAAACATGCTAGAAATGCTCCAATTGAGCTAATTAGCTTATTGTGAGAATATTACAAACGTCTGACAACACTGAAAAATGTAAATTGCCAATTTCAACCAAACATGCTAGAAATGCTCCAGTTGAGCTAATTAGCTTATTGTGAGAATATTGCAATTGTCTGACAAAAGTGAAAAATGTAAATTTCCAATTTCAACCAAACATGCTAGAAATGCTCAAATTGCGCAAATAAGCCTACTGTAAGAATTTTACAAACGTCTGACAAAACTGAAAAATGTAAATTTCCAATTTCAACCAAACATGCTAGAAATGCTCCAATTGAGCTAATTAGCTTATTGTGAGAATATTACAAACGTCTGACAAAACTGAAAAATGTAGATTTCCAATTTCAACCAAACATGCTAGAAATGCTCCAATTGAGCTAATTAGCTTATTGTGAGAATATTACAAACGTCTGACAACACTGAAAAATGTAAATTTCTAATTTCAACCAAACATGCTAGAAATGCTCCAATTGAGCTAATTAGCTTATTGTGAGAATATTACAAACGTCTGACAAAAGTGAAAAATGTAAATTTCCAATTTCAACCAAACATGCTAGAAATGCTCCAATTGAGCTAATTAGCTTATTGAGAGAATATTGCAATTGTCTGACAAAAGTGAAAAATGTAAATTTGCAATTTCAACCAAACGTGCTAGAAATGCTCCAATTGAGCTAATTAGCTTATTGTGAGAATATTACAAACGTCTGACAAAAGTGAAAAATGTAAATTTCCAATTTCAACCAAACATGCTAGAAATGCTCCAATTGAGCTAATTAGCTTATTGAGAGAATATTGCAATTGTTTGACAAAAGTGAAAAATGTAAAATTCCAATTTCAACCAAACGTGCTAGAAATGCTCCAATTGAGCTAATTAGCTTATTGTGAGAATATTACAAATGTCTGACAAAAGTGAAAAATGTAAATTTCCAATTTCAACCAAACATGCTAGAAATGCTCCAATTGAGCTAATTAGCTTATTGTGAGAATATTGCAATTGTCTGACAGAAGTGAAAAATGTAAATTTCCAATTTCAACCAAACATGCTAGAAATGCTCCAATTTAGCTAATTAGCTTATTGTGAGAATATTACAAACGTCTGACAACACTGAAAAATGTAAATTTCCATTTTCAACCAAACATGCTAGAAATGCTCCAATTGAGCTAATTAGCTTATTGTGAGAATATTGCAATTGTCTGACAAAATTGAAAAAAGTAAATTTCGAATTTCAACCAAACATGCTAGAAATGCTCAAATTGCGCAAACAAGCCTACTGTAAGAATTTTATAAACGTCTGACAAAACTGAAAAATGTAAATTTCCAATATCAACCAAACATGCTAAAAATGCTCCAATTGAGCTAATTAGCTTATTGTGAGAATATTACAAACGTCTGACAAAACTGAAAAATGTAAATTTCAAATTTCAACCAAACATGCTAGAAATGCTCCAATTGAGCTAATTAGCTTATTGTGAGAATATTACAAACGTCTGACAACACTGAAAAATGTAAATTTCTAATTTCAACCAAACATGCTAGAAATGCTCCAAATGAGCTAATTAGCTTATTGAGAGAATATTGCAATTGTCTGACAAAAGTGAAAAAGGTAAATTTCCAATTTCAACCAAACATGCTAGAAATGCTCCAATTGAGCTAATTAGCTTATTGTGAGAATATTGCAATTGTCTGACAAAAGTGAAAAATGTAAATTTCCAATTTCAACCAAACATGCTAGATTTGCTCCAATTGAGCTAATTAGCTTACTGTGAGATTATTGCAATTGTCTGACAAAAGTGAAAAATGTAAATTTCCAATTTCAACCAAACATGCTAGAAATGCTCCAATTGAGCTAATTGGCTTATTGTGAGAATATTACAAACGTCTGACAACACTGAAAAATGTAAATTTCCAATTTCAACCGAAGATGCTAGAAATGCTCCAATTGAGCTAATTAGCTTATTGTGAGAATATTGCAATTGTCTGACAAAAGTGAAAAAAAGTAAACTTCCAATTTCAACCAAACATGCTAGAAATGCTCAAATTGCGCAAATAAGCCTACTGTAAGAATTTTACAAACGTCTGACAAAAGTGAAAAATGTAAATTTCCAATTTCAACCAAACATGCTAGAAATGCTCCAATTGAGCTAATTAGCTTATTGTGAGAATATTGCAATTGTCTGACAAAAGTGAAAAATGTAAATTTCCAATTTCAACCAAACATGCTAGAAATGCTCCAATTGAGCTAATTAGCTTATTGTGAGAATATTGCAAACGTCTAACGAAATTGAAAAATGTAAATTTCCAATTTCAACCAAACATGCTAGAAATGCTCCAATTGAGCTTATTAGCTTATTGTGAGAATATTGCATATGTCTGACAGAAGTGAAGAATGTAAATTTGCAAATTCAACCAAACATGCTAGAAATGCTCCAATTTAGCTAATTAGCTTATTGTGAGAATATTACAAACGTCTGACAACACTGAAAAATGTAAATTTCCAATTTCAACCAAACATGCTAGAAATCCTCCAATTGAGCTAATTAGCTTATTGTGAGAATATTGCAATTGTCTGACAAAAGTGAAAAAAGTAATTCTCCAATTTCAACCAAACATGCTAGAAATGCTCAAATTGCGCAAATAAGCCTACTGTAAGAATTTTACAAACGTCTGACAAAACTGAAAAATGTAAATTTCCAATATCAACCAAACATGCTAAAAATGCTCCAATTGAGCTAATTAGCTTATTGTGAGAATATTACAAGCGTCTGACAACACTGAAAAATGTAAATTTCTAATTTCAACCAAACATGCTAGAAATGCTCCAAATGAGCTAATTAGCTTATTGAGAGAATATTGCAATGGTCTGACAAAAGTGAAAAATATAAATTTCCAATTTCAACCAAACATGCTAGAAATGCTCCAATTGAGCTAATTAGCTAATTGTGAAAATATTGCAATTGTCTGACAAAAGTGAAAAATGTAAATTTCCAATTTCAACCAAACATGCTAGATTTGCTCCAATTGAGCTAATTAGCTTACTGTGAGATTATTGCAATTGTCTGACAAAAGTGAAAAATGTAAATTTCCAATTTCAACCAAACATGCTAGAAATGCTCCAATTGAGCTAATTAGCTTATTGTGAGAATATTACAAACGTCTGACAACACTGAAAAATGTAAATTTCCAATTTCAACCGAAGATGCTAGAAATGCTCCAATTGAGCTAATTAGCTTATTGTGAGAATATTGCAATTGTCTGACAAAAGTGAAAAATGTAAATTTCCAATTTCAACCAAACGTGCTAGAAATGCTCCAATTGAGCTAATTAGCTTATTGTGAGAATATTACAAACGTCTGACAAAAGTGAAAAATGTAAATTTCCAATTTCAACCAAACATCCTAGAAATGCTCCAATTGAGCTAATTAGCTTATTGAGAGAATATTGCAATTGTTTGACAAAAGTGAAAAATGTAAATTTCCAATTTCAACCAAACGTGCTAGAAATGCTCCAATTGAGCTAATTAGCTTATTGTGAGAATATTACAAACGTCTGACAGAAGTGAAAAATGTAAATTTGCGATTTCAACCAAACATGCTAGAAATGCTCCAATTGAGCTAATTAGCTTATTGTGAGAATATTACAAACGTCTGACAACACTGAAAAATGTAAATTTCCAATTTCAACCAAACATGCTAGAAATGCTCCAATTGAGCTAATTAGCTTATTGAGAGAATATTGCAATTGTTTGACAAAAGTGAAAAATGTAAGTTTCCAAATTCAACCAAACGTGCTAGAAATGCTCCAATTGAGCTAATTAGCTTATTGTGAGAATATTACAAACGTCTGACAAAAGTGAAAAATGTAAATTTCCAATTTCAACCAAACATGCTAGAAATGCTCCAATTGAGCTAATTGGCTTATTGTGAGAATATTGCAATTGTCTGACAAAAGTGAAAATTGTAAATTTCCAATTTCAACCAAACATGCTAGAAATGCTCCAATTGAGCTAATTAGCTTATTGTGAGAATATTACAAACGTCTAACAAAATTGAAAAATGTAAATTTCCAATTTAAACCAAACATGCTAGAAATGCTCCAATTGAGCTAATTAGCTTATTGTGAGAATATTGCAATTGTCTGACAGAAGTGAAAAATGTAAATTTCCAATTTCAACCAAACATGCTAGAAATGCTCCAATTGAGCTAATTAGCTTATTGTGAGAATATTACAAACGTCCGACAACACTGAAAAATGTAAACTTCCAATTTCAACCAAACATGCTAGAAATGCTCCAAGTGAGCTAATTAGCTTATTGTGAGAATATTGCAATTGTCTGACAAAAGTGAAAAATGTAAATTTCCAATTTCAACCAAACATGCTAGAAATGCTCAAATTGCGCAAATAAGCCTACTGTAAGAATTTTACAAACGTCTGACAAAACTGAAAAATGTGAATTTCCAATTTCAACCAAACATGCTAGAAATGCTCCAATTGAGCTAATTAGCTTATTGTGAGAATATTACAAACGTCTGACAACACTGAAAAATGTAAATTTCTAATTTCAACCAAACATGCTAGAAATGCTCCAATTGAGCTAATTAGCTTATTGTGAGAATATTACAAACGTCTGACAACACTGAAAAATGTAAATTTCCAATTTCAACCAAACATGCTAGAAATGCTCCAATTGAGCTAATTAGCTTATTGTGTGAATATTACAAACGTCTGACAACACTGAAAAATGTAGATTTCCAATTTCAACCAAACATGCTAGAAATGCTCCAATTGAGCTAATTAGCTTATTGTGAGAATATTACAAACGTCTGACAACACTGAAAAATGTAAATTTCTAATTTCAACCAAACATGCTAGAAATGCTCCAATTGAGATAATTAGCTTATTGTGAGAATATTACAAACGTCTGACAAAAGTGAAAAATTTAAATTTCCAATTTCAACCAAACATGCTAGAAATGCTCCAATTGAGCTAATCAGCTTATTGAGAGAATATTGCAATTGTTTGACAAAAGTGAAAAATGTAAATTTCCAATTTCAACCAAACGTGCTAGAAATGCTCCAATTGAGCTAATTAGCTTATTGTGAGAATATTACAATTGTCTGACAAAAGTGAAAAATGTAAATTTCCAATTTCAACCAAACATGCTAGAAATGCTCCAATTGAGCTAATTAGCTTATTGTGAGAATATTGCAATTGTCTGACAGAAGTGAAAAATGTAAATTTGCAATTTCAACCAAACATGCTAGAAATGCTCCAATTGAGCTAATTAGCTTATTGTGAGAATATTGCAATTGTCTGACAAAAGTGAAAAAAGTAAATTTCCAATTTCAACCAAACATGCTAGAAATGCTCAAATTGCGCAAATAAGCCTACTGTAAGAATTTTACAAACGTCTGACAAAACTGAAAAATGTAAATTTCCAATTTCAACCAAACATGCTAAAAATGCTCCAATTGAGCTAATTAGCTTATTGTGAGAATATTACAAACGTCTGACAACACTGAAAAATGTAAATTTCTAATTTCAACCAAACATGCTAGAAATGCTCCAATTGAGCTAATTAGCTTATTGAGAGAATATTGCAATTGTCTGACAAAAGTGAAAAAAGTAAATTTCCAATTTCAACCAAACATGCTAGAAATGCTCCAATTGAGCTAATTAGCTTATTGTGAGAATATTACAAACGTCTGACAAAAGTGAAAAATGTAAATTTCCAATTTCAACAAAACATGCTAGAAATGCTCCAATTGAGCTAATTAGCTTATTGTGAGAGTATTGCAATTGTCTGACAGAAGTGAAAAAAGTAAATTTCCAATTTCAACCAAACATGCTAGAAATGCTCCAATTGAGCTAATTAGCTTATTGTGAGAATATTACAAACGTCTAACAAAATTGAAAAATGTAAATTTCCGATTTCAACCAAACATGCTAGAAATGCTCCAATAGAGCTAATTAGCTTATTGTGAGAATATTGCAATTGTCTGACAGAAGTGAAAAATGTAAATTTGCAATTTCAACCAAACATGCTAGAAATGCTCTAATTGAGCTAATTAGCTTATTGTGAGAATATTGCAATTGTCTGACAAAAGTGAAAAGAGTAAATTTCCAATTTCAACCAAACATGCTAGAAATGCTCAAATTGCGCAAATAAGCCTACTGTAAGAATTTTACAAACGTCTGACAAAAGTGAAAAATGTAAATTTCCAATTTCAACCAAACATGCTAGAAATGCTCCAATTGAGCTAATTAGCTTATTGTGAGAATATTACAAACGTCTAACAAAATTGAAAAATGTAAATTTCCAATTTAAACCAAACATGCTAGAAATGCTCCAATTGAGCTAATTAGCTTATTGTGAGAATATTACAAACGTCTGACAAAAGTGAAAAATGTAAATTTCCAATTTCAACCAAACATGCTAGAAATGCTCCAATTGAGCTAATTAGCTTATTGAGAGAATATTGCAATTGTTTGACAAAAGTGAAAAATGTAAATTTCCAATTTCAACCAAACATGCTAGAAATGCTCCAATTGAGCTAATTAGCTTATTGAGAGAATATTGCAATTGTTTGACAAAAGTGAAAAATGTAAATTTCCAATTTCAAGCAAACGTGCTAGAAATGCTCCAATTGAGCTAATTAGCTTATTGTGAGAATATTACAAACGTCTGACAGAAGTGAAAAATGTAAATTTGCAATTTCAACCAAACATGCTAGAAATGCTCCAATTGAGCTAATTAGCTTATTGTGAGAATATTACAAACGTCTGACAACACTGAAAAATGTAAATTTCCAATTTCAACCAAACATGCTAGAAATGCTCCAATTGAGCTAATTAGCTTATTGTGAGAATATTGCAATTGTTTGACAAAAGTGAAAAATGTAAGTTTCCAAATTCAACCAAACGTGCTAGAAATGCTCCAATTGAGCTAATTAGCTTATTGTGAGAATATTACAAACGTCTGACAAAAGTGAAAAATGTAAATTTCCAATTTCAACCAAACATGCTAGAAATGCTCCAATTGAGCTAATTAGCTTATTGTGAGAATATTACAAAAGTCTAACAAAATTGAAAAATGTAAATTTCCAATTTAAACCAAACATGCTAGAAATGCTCCAATTGAGCTAATTAGCTTATTGTGAGAATATTGCAATTGTCTGACAGAAGTAAAAAATGTAAATTTCCAATTTCAACCAAACATGCTAGAAATGCTCCAATTGAGCTAATTAGCTTATTGTGAGAATATTACAAACGTCTGACAACACTGAAAAATGTAAATTGCCAATTTCAACAAAACATGCTAGAAATGCTCCAATTGAGCTAATTAGCTTATTGTGAGAATATTGCAATTGTCTGACAAAAGTGAAAAATGTAAATTTCCAATTTCAACCAAACATGCTAGAAATGCTCAAATTGCGCAAATAAGCCTACTGTAAGAATTTTACAAACGTCTGACAAAACTGAAAAATGTAAATTTCCAATTTCAACCAAACATGCTAGAAATGCTCCAATTGAGCTAATTAGCTTATTGTGAGAATATTACAAACGTCTGACAAAACTGAAAAATGTAAATTTCCAATTTCAACCAAACATGCTAGAAATGCTCCAATTGAGCTAATTAGCTTATTGTGAGAATATTACAAACGTCTGACAACACTGAAAGATGTAAATTGCCAATTTCAACCAAACATGCTAGAAATGCTCCAGTTGAGCTAATTAGCTTATTGTGAGAATATTGCAATTGTCTGACAAAAGTGAAAAATGTAAATTTCCAATTTCAACCAAACATGCTAGAAATGCTCAAATTGCGCAAATAAGCCTACTGTAAGAATTTTACAAACGTCTGACAAAACTGAAAAATGTAAATTTCCAATTTCAACCAAACATGCTAGAAATGCTCCAATTGAGCTAATTAGCTTATTGTGAGAATATTACAAACGTCTGACAAAACTGAAAAATGTAGATTTCCAATTTCAACCAAACATGCTAGAAATGCTCCAATTGAGATAATTAGCTTATTGTGAGAATATTACAAACGTCTGACAACACTGAAAAATGTAAATTTCTAATTTCAACCAAACATGCTAGAAATGCTCCAATTGAGCTAATTAGCTTATTGTGAGAATATTACAAACGTCTGACAAAAGTGAAAAATGTAAATTTCCAATTTCAACCAAACATGCTAGAAATGCTCCAATTGAGCTAATTAGCTTATTGAGAGAATATTGCAATTGTCTGACAAAAGTGAAAAATGTAAATTTGCAATTTCAACCAAACGTGCTAGAAATGCTCCAATTGAGCTAATTAGCTTATTGTGAGAATATTACAAACGTCTGACAAAAGTGAAAAATGTAAATTTCCAATTTCAACCAAACATGCTAGAAATGCTCCATTTGAGCTAATTAGCTTATTAAGAGAATATTGCAATTGTTTGACAAAAGTGAAAAATGTAAAATTCCAATTTCAACCAAACGTGCTAGAAATGCTCCAATTGAGCTAATTAGCTTATTGTGAGAATATTACAAATGTCTGACAAAAGTGAAAAATGTAAATTTCCAATTTCAACCAAACATGCTAGAAATGCTCCAATTGAGCTAATTAGCTTATTGTGAGAATATTGCAATTGTCTGACAGAAGTGAAAAATGTAAATTTCCAATTTCAACCAAACATGCTAGAAATGCTCCAATTTAGCTAATTAGCTTATTGTGAGAATATTACAAACGTCTGACAACACTGAAAAATGTAAATTTCCATTTTCAACCAAACATGCTAGAAATGCTCCAATTGAGCTAATTAGCTTATTGTGAGAATATTGCAATTGTCTGACAAAATTGAAAAAAGTAAATTTCGAATTTCAACCAAACATGCTAGAAATGCTCAAATTGCGCAAATATGCCTACTGTAAGAATTTTATAAACGTCTAACAAAACTGAAAAATGTAAATTTCCAATATCAACCAAACATGCTAAAAATGCTCCAATTGAGCTAATTAGCTTATTGTGAGAATATTACAAACGTCTGACAACACTGAAAAATGTAAATTTCTAATTTCAACCAAACATGCTAGAAATGCTCCAAATGAGCTAATTAGCTTATTGAGAGAATATTGCAATTGTCTGACAAAAGTGAAAAAGGTAAATTTCCAATTTCAACCAAACATGCTAGAAATGCTCCAATTGAGCTAATTAGCTTATTGTGAGAATATTGCAATTGTCTGACAAAAGTGAAAAATGTAAATTTCCAATTTCAACCAAACATGCTAGATTTGCTCCAATTGAGCTAATTAGCTTACTGTGAGATTATTGCAATTGTCTGACAAAAGTGAAAAATGTAAATTTCCAATTTCAACCAAACATGCTAGAAATGCTCCAATTGAGCTAATTAGCTTATTGTGAGAATATTACAAACGTCTGACAACACTGAAAAATGTAAATTTCCAATTTCAACCGAAGATGCTAGAAATGCTCCAATTGAGCTAATTAGCTTATTGTGAGAATATTGCAATTGTCTGACAAAAGTGAAAAAAAGTAAATTTCCAATTTCAACCAAACATGCTAGAAATGCTCAAATTGCGCAAATAAGCCTACTGTAAGAATTTTACAAACGTCTGACAAAACTGAAAAATGTAAATTTCCAATTTCAACCAAACATGCTAAAAATGCTCCAATTGAGCTAATTAGCTTATTGTGAGAATATTACAAACGTCTGACAAAAGTGAAAAATGTAAATTTCCAATTTCAACCAAACATGCTAGAAATGCTCCAATTGAGCTAATTAGCTTATTGTGAGAATATTGCAATTGTCTGACAAAAGTGAAAAATGTAAATTTCCAATTTCAACCAAACATGCTAGAAATGCTCCAATTGAGCTAATTAGCTTATTGTGAGAATATTGCAAACGTCTAACAAAATTGAAAAATGTAAATTTCCAATTTCAACCAAACATGCTAGAAATGCTCCAATTGAGCTAATTAGCTTATTGTGAGAATATTGCATATGTCTGACAGAAGTGAAGAATGTAAATTTGCAATTTCAACCAAACATGCTAGAAATGCTCAATTTAGCTAATTAGCTTATTGTGAGAATATTACAAACGTCTGACAACACTGAAAAATGTAAATTTCCAATTTCAACCAAACATGCTAGAAATCCTCCAATTGAGCTAATTAGCTTATTGTGAGAATATTGCAATTGTCTGACAAAAGTGAAAAAAGTAATTTTCCAATTTCAACCAAACATGCTAGAAATGCTCAAATTGCGCAAATAAGCCTACTGTAAGAATTTTACAAACGTCTGACAAAACTGAAAAATGTAAATTTCCAATATCAACCAAACATGCTAAAAATGCTCCAATTGAGCTAATTAGCTTATTGTGAGAATATTACAAGCGTCTGACAACACTGAAAAATGTAAATTTCTAATTTCAACCAAACATGCTAGAAATGCTCCAAATGAGCTAATTAGCTTATTGAGAGAATATTGCAATGGTCTGACAAAAGTGAAAAATGTAAATTTCCAATTTCAACCAAACATGCTAGAAATGCTCCAATTGAGCTAATTAGCTTATTGTGAAAATATTGCAATTGTCTGACAAAAGTGAAAAATGTAAATTTCCAATATCAACCAAACATGCTAGATTTGCTCCAATTGAGCTAATTAGCTTACTGTGAGATTATTGCAATTGTCTGACAAAAGTGAAAAATGTAAATTTCCAATTTCAACCAAACATGCTAGAAATGCTCCAATTGAGCTAATTAGCTTATTGTGAGAATATTACAAACGTCTGACAACACTGAAAAATGTAAATTTCCAATTTCAACCGAAGATGCTAGAAATGCTCCAATTGAGCTAATTAGCTTATTGTGAGAATATTGCAATTGTCTGACAAAAGTGAAAAATGTAAATTTCCAATTTCAACCAAACGTGCTAGAAATGCTCCAATTGAGCTAATTAGCTTATTGTGAGAATATTACAAACGTCTGACAAAAGTGAAAAATGTAAATTTCCAATTTCAACCAAACATCCTAGAAATGCTCCAATTGAGCTAATTAGCTTATTGAGAGAATATTGCAATTGTTTGACAAAAGTGAAAAATGTAAATTTCCAATTTCAACCAAACGTGCTAGAAATGCTCCAATTGAGCTAATTAGCTTATTGTGAGAATATTACAAACGTCTGACAGAAGTGAAAAATGTAAATTTGCGATTTCAACCAAACATGCTAGAAATGCTCCAATTGAGCTAATTAGCTTATTGTGAGAATATTACAAACGTCTGACAACACTGAAAAATGTAAATTTCCAATTTCAACCAAACATGCTAGAAATGCTCCAATTGAGCTAATTAGCTTATTGAGAGAATATTGCAATTGTTTGACAAAAGTGAAAAATGTAAGTTTCCAAATTCAACCAAACGTGCTAGAAATGCTCCAATTGAGCTAATTAGCTTATTGTGAGAATATTACAAACGTCTGACAAAAGTGAAAAATGTAAATTTCCAATTTCAACCAAACATGCTAGAAATGCTCCAATTGAGCTAATTGGCTTATTGTGAGAATATTGCAATTGTCTGACAAAAGTGAAAATTGTAAATTTCCAATTTCAACCAAACATGCTAGAAATGCTCCAATTGAGCTAATTAGCTTATTGTGAGAATATTACAAACGTCTAACAAAATTGAAAAATGTAAATTTCCAATTTAAACCAAACATGCTAGAAATGCTCCAATTGAGCTAATTAGCTTATTGTGAGAATATTGCAATTGTCTGACAGAAGTGAAAAATGTAAATTTCCAATTTCAACCAAACATGCTAGAAATGCTCCAATTGAGCTAATTAGCTTATTGTGAGAATATTACAAACGTCCGACAACACTGAAAAATGTAAACTTCCAATTTCAACCAAACATGCTAGAAATGCTCCAAGTGAGCTAATTAGCTTATTGTGAGAATATTGCAATTGTCTGACAAAAGTGAAAAATGTAAATTTCCAATTTCAACCAAACATGCTAGAAATGCTCAAATTGCGCAAATAAGCCTACTGTAAGAATTTTACAAACGTCTGACAAAACTGAAAAATGTGAATTTCCAATTTCAACCAAACATGCTAGAAATGCTCCAATTGAGCTAATTAGCTTATTGTGTGAATATTACAAACGTCTGACAAAACTGAAAAATGTAGATTTCCAATTTCAACCAAACATGCTAGAAATGCTCCAATTGAGCTAATTAGCTTATTGTGAGAATATTACAAACGTCTGACAACACTGAAAAATGTAAATTTCTAATTTCAACCAAACATGCTAGAAATGCTCCAATTGAGCTAATTAGCTTATTGTGAGAATATTACAAACGTCTGACAAAAGTGAAAAATTTAAATTTCCAATTTCAACCAAACATGCTAGAAATGCTCCAATTGAGCTAATCAGCTTATTGAGAGAATATTGCAATTGTTTGACAAAAGTGAAAAATGTAAATTTCCAATTTCAACCAAACGTGCTAGAAATGCTCCAATTGAGCTAATTAGCTTATTGTGAGAATATTACAATTGTCTGACAAAAGTGAAAAATGTAAATTTCCAATTTCAACCAAACATGCTAGAAATGCTCCAATTGAGCTAATTAGCTTATTGTGAGAATATTGCAATTGTCTGACAAAAGTGAAAAAAGTAAATTTCCAATTTCAACCAAACATGCTAGAAATGCTCAAATTGCGCAAATAAGCCTACTGTAAGAATTTTACAAACGTCTGACAAAACTGAAAAATGTAAATTTCCAATTTCAACCAAACATGCTAAAAATGCTCCAATTGAGCTAATTAGCTTATTGTGAGAATATTACAAACGTCTGACAACACTGAAAAATGTAAATTTCTAATTTCAACCAAACATGCTACAAATGCTCCAAATGAGCTAATTAGCTTATTGAGAGAATATTGCAATTGTCTGACAAAAGTGAAAAAAGTAAATTTCCAATTTCAACCAAACATGCTAGAAATGCTCCAATTGAGCTAATTAGCTTATTGTGAGAATATTACAAACGTCTGACAAAAGTGAAAAATGTAAATTTCCAATTTCAACAAAACATGCTAGAAATGCTCCAATTGAGCTAATTAGCTTATTGTGAGAATATTGCAATTGTCTGACAGAAGTGAAAAAAGTAAATTTCCAATTTCAACCAAACATGCTAGAAATGCTCCAATTGAGCTAATTAGCTTATTGTGAGAATATTACAAACGTCTAACAAAATTGAAAAATGTAAATTTCCGATTTCAACCAAACATGCTAGAAATGCTCCAATAGAGCTAATTAGCTTATTGTGAGAATATTGCAATTGTCTGACAGAAGTGAAAAATGTAAATTTGCAATTTCAACCAAACATGCTAGAAATGCTCTAATTGAGCTAATTAGCTTATTGTGAGAATATTGCAATTGTCTGACAAAAGTGAAAAAAGTAAATTTCCAATTTCAACCAAACATGCTAGAAATGCTCAAATTGCGCAAATAAGCCTACTGTAAGAATTTTACAAACGTCTGACAAAACTGAAAAATGTAAATTTCCAATTTCAACCAAACATGCTAGAAATGCTCCAATTGAGCTAATTGGCTTATTGTGAGAATATTGCAATTGTCTGACAAAAGTGAAAATTGTAAATTTCCAATTTCAACCAAACATGCTAGAAATGCTCCAATTGAGCTAATTAGCTTATTGTGAGAATATTACAAACGTCTAACAAAATTGAAAAATGTAAATTTCCAATTTAAACCAAACATGCTAGAAATGCTCCAATTGAGCTAATTAGCTTATTGTGAGAATATTGCAATTGTCTGACAGAAGTGAAAAATGTAAATTTCCAATTTCAACCAAACATGCTAGAAATGCTCCAATTGAGCTAATTAGCTTATTGTGAGAATATTACAAACGTCCGACAACACTGAAAAATGTAAACTTCCAATTTCAACCAAACATGCTAGAAATGCTCCAAGTGAGCTAATTAGCTTATTGTGAGAATATTGCAATTGTCTGACAAAAGTGAAAAATGTAAATTTCCAATTTCAACCAAACATGCTAGAAATGCTCAAATTGCGCAAATAAGCCTACTGTAAGAATTTTACAAACGTCTGACAAAACTGAAAAATGTGAATTTCCAATTTCAACCAAACATGCTAGAAATGCTCCAATTGAGCTAATTAGCTTATTGTGTGAATATTACAAACGTCTGACAAAACTGAAAAATGTAGATTTCCAATTTCAACCAAACATGCTAGAAATGCTCCAATTGAGCTAATTAGCTTATTGTGAGAATATTACAAACGTCTGACAACACTGAAAAATGTAAATTTCTAATTTCAACCAAACATGCTAGAAATGCTCCAATTGAGCTAATTAGCTTATTGTGAGAATATTACAAACGTCTGACAAAAGTGAAAAATTTAAATTTCCAATTTCAACCAAACGTGCTAGAAATGCTCCAATTGAGCTAATTAGCTTATTGTGAGAATATTACAATTGTCTGACAAAAGTGAAAAATGTAAATTTCCAATTTCAACCAAACATGCTAGAAATGCTCCAATTGAGCTAATTAGCTTATTGTGAGAATATTGCAATTGTCTGACAAAAGTGAAAAAAGTAAATTTCCAATTTCAACCAAACATGCTAGAAATGCTCAAATTGCGCAAATAAGCCTACTGTAAGAATTTTACAAACGTCTGACAAAACTGAAAAATGTAAATTTCCAATTTCAACCAAACATGCTAAAAATGCTCCAATTGAGCTAATTAGCTTATTGTGAGAATATTACAAACGTCTGACAACACTGAAAAATGTAAATTTCTAATTTCAACCAAACATGCTACAAATGCTCCAAATGAGCTAATTAGCTTATTGAGAGAATATTGCAATTGTCTGACAAAAGTGAAAAAAGTAAATTTCCAATTTCAACCAAACATGCTAGAAATGCTCCAATTGAGCTAATTAGCTTATTGTGAGAATATTACAAACGTCTGACAAAAGTGAAAAATGTAAATTTCCAATTTCAACAAAACATGCTAGAAATGCTCCAATTGAGCTAATTAGCTTATTGTGAGAATATTGCAATTGTCTGACAGAAGTGAAAAAAGTAAATTTCCAATTTCAACCAAACATGCTAGAAATGCTCCAATTGAGCTAATTAGCTTATTGTGAGAATATTACAAACGTCTAACAAAATTGAAAAATGTAAATTTCCGATTTCAACCAAACATGCTAGAAATGCTCCAATAGAGCTAATTAGCTTATTGTGAGAATATTGCAATTGTCTGACAGAAGTGAAAAATGTAAATTTGCAATTTCAACCAAACATGCTAGAAATGCTCTAATTGAGCTAATTAGCTTATTGTGAGAATATTGCAATTGTCTGACAAAAGTGAAAAAAGTAAATTTCCAATTTCAACCAAACATGCTAGAAATGCTCAAATTGCGCAAATAAGCCTACTGTAAGAATTTTACAAACGTCTGACAAAACTGAAAAATGTAAATTTCCAATTTCAACCAAACATGCTAAAAATGCTCCAATTGAGCTAATTAGCTTATTGTGAGAATATTACAAACGTCTGACAACACTGAAAAATGTAAATTTCTAATTTCAACCAAGCATGCTAGAAATGCTCCAAATGAGCTAATTAGCTTATTGAGAGAATATTGCAATTGTCTGACAAAAGTGAAAAAAGTAAATTTCCAATTGCAATCAAACATGCTAGAAATGCTCCAATTGAGCTAATTAGCTTATTGTGAGAATATTACAAACGTCTGAAAAAGTGAAAAATGTAAATTTCCAATTTCAACCAAACATGCTAGAAATACTCCAATTGAGCTAATTAGCTTATTGTGAGAATATTGCAATTGTCTGACAAAAGTGAAAAATGTAAATTTCCAATTTCAACCAAACATGCTAGATTTGCTCCAATTGAGCTAATTAGCTTACTGTGAGATTATTGCAATTGTCTGACAAAAGTGAAAAATGTAAATTTCCAATTTCAACCAAACATGCTAGAAATGCTCCAATTGAGCTAATTAGCTTATTGTGAGAATATTACAAACGTCTGACAACACTTAAAAATGTAAATTTCCAATTTCAACCGAAGATGCTAGAAATGCTCCAATTGAGCTAATTAGCTTATTGTGAGAATATTGCAATTGTCTGACAAAAGTGAAAAATGTAAATTTCCAATTTCAAGCAAACGTGCTAGAAATGCTCCAATTGAGCTAATTAGCTTATTGTGAGAATATTACAAACGTCTGACAGAAGTGAAAAATGTAAATTTGCAATTTCAACCAAACATGCTAGAAATGCTCCAATTGAGCTAATTAGCTTATTGTGAGAATATTACAAACGTCTGACAACACTGAAAAATGTAAATTTCCAATTTCAACCAAACATGCTAGAAATGCTCCAATTGAGCTAATTAGCTTATTGAGAGAATATTGCAATTGTTTGACAAAAGTGAAAAATGTAAGTTTCCAAATTCAACCAAACGTGCTAGAAATGCTCCAATTGAGCTAATTAGCTTATTGTGAGAATATTACAAACGTCTGACAAAAGTGAAAAATGTAAATTTCCAATTTCAACCAAACATGCTAGAAATGCTCCAATTGAGCTAATTAGCTTATTGTGAGAATATTACAAACGTCTAACAAAATTGAAAAATGTAAATTTCCAATTTAAACCAAACATGCTAGAAATGCTCCAATTGAGCTAATTAGCTTATTGTGAGAATATTGCAATTGTCTGACAGAAGTAAAAAATGTAAATTTCCAATTTCAACCAAACATGCTAGAAATGCTCCAATTGAGCTAATTAGCTTATTGTGAGAATATTACAAACGTCTGACAACACTGAAAAATGTAAAGTGCCAATTTCAACCAAACATGCTAGAAATGCTCCAATTGAGCTAATTAGCTTATTGTGAGAATATTGCAATTGTCTGACAAAAGTGAAAAATGTAAATTTCCAATTTCAACCAAACATGCTAGAAATGCTCAAATTGCGCAAATAAGCCTACTGTAAGAATTTTACAAACGTCTGACAAAACTGAAAAATGTAAATTTCCAATTTCAACCAAACATGCTAGAAATGCTCCAATTGAGCTAATTAGCTTATTGTGAGAATATTACAAACGTCTGACAAAACTGAAAAATGTAAATTTCCAATTTCAACCAAACATGCTAGAAATGCTCCAATTGAGCTAATTAGCTTATTGTGAGAATATTACAAACGTCTGACAACACTGAAAAATGTAAATTGCCAATTTCAACCAAACATGCTAGAAATGCTCCAGTTGAGCTAATTAGCTTATTGTGAGAATATTGCAATTGTCTGACAAAAGTGAAAAATGTAAATTTCCAATTTCAACCAAACATGCTAGAAATGCTCAAATTGCGCAAATAAGCCTACTGTAAGAATTTTACAAACGTCTGACAAAACTGAAAAATGTAAATTTCCAATTTCAACCAAACATGCTAGAAATGCTCCAATTGAGCTAATTAGCTTATTGTGAGAATATTACAAACGTCTGACAAAACTGAAAAATGTAGATTTCCAATTTCAACCAAACATGCTAGAAATGCTCCAATTGAGCTAATTAGCTTATTGTGAGAATATTACAAACGTCTGACAACACTGAAAAATGTAAATTTCTAATTTCAACCAAACATGCTAGAAATGCTCCAATTGAGCTAATTAGCTTATTGTGAGAATATTACAAACGTCTGACAAAAGTGAAAAATGTAAATTTCCAATTTCAACCAAACATGCTAGAAATGCTCCAATTGAGCTAATTAGCTTATTGAGAGAATATTGCAATTGTCTGACAAAAGTGAAAAATGTAAATTTGCAATTTCAACCAAACGTGCTAGAAATGCTCCAATTGAGCTAATTAGCTTATTGTGAGAATATTACAAACGTCTGACAAAAGTGAAAAATGTAAATTTCCAATTTCAACCAAACATGCTAGAAATGCTCCAATTGAGCTAATTAGCTTATTGAGAGAATATTGCAATTGTTTGACAAAAGTGAAAAATGTAAAATTCCAATTTCAACCAAACGTGCTAGAAATGCTCCAATTGAGCTAATTAGCTTATTGTGAGAATATTACAAATGTCTGACAAAAGTGAAAAATGTAAATTTCCAATTTCAACCAAACATGCTAGAAATGCTCCAATTGAGCTAATTAGCTTATTGTGAGAATATTGCAATTGTCTGACAAAAGTGAAAAATGTAAATTTGCAATTTCAACCAAACATGCTAGAAATGCTCAAATTGAGCTAATTAGCTTATTGTGAGAATATTGCAATTGTCTGACAAAAGTAAAAAATGTAAATTTCCAATTTCAACCAAACATGCTAGAAATGCTCCAATTGAGCTAATTAGCTTATTGTGAGAATATTACAAACGTCTGACAACACTGAAAAATGTAAATTTCCAATTTCAACCAAACATGCTAGAAATGCTCCAATTGAGCTAATTAGCTTATTGAGAGAATATTGCAATTGTTTGACAAAAGTGAAAAATGTAAGTTTCCAAATTCAACCAAACGTGCTAGAAATGCTCCAATTGAGCTAATTAGCTTATTGTGAGAATATTACAAACGTCTGACAAAAGTGAAAAATGTAAATTTCCAATTTCAACCAAACATGCTAGAAATGCTCCAATTGAGCTAATTAGCTTATTGTGAGAATATTACAAACGTCTAACAAAATTGAAAAATGTAAATTTCCAATTTAAACCAAACATGCTAGAAATGCTCCAATTGAGCTAATTAGCTTATTGTGAGAATATTGCAATTGTCTGACAGAAGTAAAAAATGTAAATTTCCAATTTCAACCAAACATGCTAGAAATGCTCCAATTGAGCTAATTAGCTTATTGTGAGAATATTACAAACGTCTGACAACACTGAAAAATGTAAATTGCCAATTTCAACCAAACATGCTAGAAATGCTCCAATTGAGCTAATTAGCTTATTGTGAGAATATTGCAATTGTCTGACAAAAGTGAAAAATGTAAATTTCCAATTTCAACCAAACATGCTAGAAATGCTCAAATTGCGCAAATAAGCCTACTGTAAGAATTTTACAAACGTCTGACAAAACTGAAAAATGTAAATTTCCAATTTCAACCAAACATGCTAGAAATGCTCCAATTGAGCTAATTAGCTTATTGTGAGAATATTACAAACGTCTGACAAAACTGAAAAATGTAAATTTCCAATTTCAACCAAACATGCTAGAAATGCTCCAATTGAGCTAATTAGCTTATTGTGAGAATATTACAAACGTCTGACAACACTGAAAAATGTAAATTGCCAATTTCAACCAAACATGCTAGAAATGCTCCAGTTGAGCTAATTAGCTTATTGTGAGAATATTGCAATTGTCTGACAAAAGTGAAAAATGTAAATTTCCAATTTCAACCAAACATGCTAGAAATGCTCAAATTGCGCAAATAAGCCTACTGTAAGAATTTTACAAACGTCTGACAAAACTGAAAAATGTAAATTTCCAATTTCAACCAAACATGCTAGAAATGCTCCAATTGAGCTAATTAGCTTATTGTGAGAATATTACAAACGTCTGACAAAAGTGAAAAATGTAAATTTCCAATTTCAACCAAACATGCTAGAAATGCTCCAATTGAGCTAATTAGCTTATTGAGAGAATATTGCAATTGTCTGACAAAAGTGAAAAATGTAAATTTGCAATTTCAACCAAACGTGCTAGAAATGCTCCAATTGAGCTAATTAGCTTATTGTGAGAATATTACAAACGTCTGACAAAAGTGAAAAATGTAAATTTCCAATTTCAACCAAACATGCTAGAAATGCTCCAATTGAGCTAATTAGCTTATTGAGAGAATATTGCAATTGTTTGACAAAAGTGAAAAATGTAAAATTCCAATTTCAACCAAACGTGCTAGAAATGCTCCAATTGAGCTAATTAGCTTATTGTGAGAATATTACAAATGTCTGACAAAAGTGAAAAATGTAAATTTCCAATTTCAACCAAACATGCTAGAAATGCTCCAATTGAGCTAATTAGCTTATTGTGAGAATATTGCAATTGTCTGACAAAAGTGAAAAATGTAAATTTCCAATTTCAACCAAACATGCTAGAAATGCTCCAAATGAGCTAATTAGCTTATTGTGAGAATATTACAAACGTCTAACAAAATTGAAAAATGTAAATTTCCAATTTCAACCAAACATGCTAGAAATGCTCCAATTGAGCTAATTAGCTTATTGTGAGAATATTGCAATTGTCTGACAGAAGTGAAAAATGTAAATTTGCAATTTCAACCAAACATGCTAGAAATGCTCAAATTGAGCTAATTAGCTTATTGTGAGAATATTGCAATTGTCTGACAAAAGTGAAAAAAGTAAATTTCCAATTTCAACCAAACATGCTAGAAATGCTCAAATTGCGCAAATAAGCCTACTGTAAGAATTTTACAAACGTCTGACAAAACTGAAAAATGTAAATTTCCAATTTCAACCAAACATGCTAAAAATGCTCCAATTGAGCTAATTAGCTTATTGTGAGAATATTACAAACGTCTGACAACACTGAAAAATGTAAATTTCTAATTTTAACCAAACATGCTAGAAATGCTCCAAATGAGCTAATTAGCTTATTGAGAGAATATTGCAATTGTCTGACAAAAGTGAAAAAAGTAAATTTCCAATTTCAACCAAACATGCTAGAAATGCTCCAATTGAGCTAATTAGCTTATTGTGAGAATATTACAAACGTCTGACAAAAGTGAAAAATGTAAATTTCCAATTTCAACCAAACATGCTAGAAATGCTCCAATTGAGCTAATTAGCTTACTGTGAGAATATTGCAATTGTCTGACAAAAGTGAAAAATGTAAATTTCCAATTTCAACAAACATGCTAGAAATGCTCCAATTGAGCTAATTAGCTTATTGTGAGAATATTACAAACGTCTAACAAAATTGAAAAATGTAAATTTCCAATTTCAACCAAACATGCTAGAAATGCTCCAATTGAGCTAATTAGCTTATTGTGAGAATATTGCAATTGTCTGACAGAAGTGAAAAATGTAAATTTGCAATTTCAACCAAACATGCTAGAAATACTCCAATTTAGCTAATTAGCTTATTGTGAGAATATTACAAACGTCTGACAACACTGAAAAATGTAAATTTCCAATTTCAACCAAACATGCTAGAAATGCTCCAATTGAGCTAATTAGCTTATCGTGAGAATATTGCAATTGTCTGACAAAAGTGAAAAAAGTAAATTTCCAATTTCAACCAAACATGCTAAAAATGCTCAAATTGCGCAAATAAGCCTACTGTAAGAATTTTACAAACGTCTGACAAAACTGAAAAATGTAAATTTTCAATTTCAACCAAACATGCTAGAAATGCTCCAATTGAGCTAATTAGCTTATTGTGAGAATATTACAAACGTCTGACAAAACTGAAAAATGTAGATTTCCAATTTCAACCAAACATGCTAGAAATGCTCCAATTGAGCTAATTAGCTTATTGTGAGAATATTGCAATTGTCTGACAAAAGTGAAAAAAGTAAATTTCCAATTTCAACCAAACATGCTAGAAATGCTCCAATTGAGCTAATTAGCTTATTGTGAGAATATTGCAATTGTCTGACAAAAGTGAAAAAAGTAAATTTCCAATTTCAACCAAACATGCTAGAAATGCTCCAATTGAGCTAATTAGCTTATTGTGAGAATATTACAAACGTCTAACAAAATTGAAAAATGTAAATTTCCAATTTCAACCAAACATGCTAGAAATGCTCCATTTGAGCTAATTAGCTTATTGTGAGAATATTGCAATTGTCTGACAGAAGTGAAAAATGTAAATTTGCAATTTCAACCAAACATGCTAGAAATGCTCCAATTGAGCTAATTAGCTTATTGTGAGAATATTGCAATTGTCTGACAAAAGTGAAAAATGTAAATTTGCAATTTCAACCAAACATGCTAGAAATACTCCAATTTAGCTAATTAGCTTATTGTGAGAATATTACAAACGTCTGACAACACTGAAAAATGTAAATTTCCAATTTCAACCAAACATGCTAGAAATGCTCCAATTGAGCTAATTAGCTTATTGTGAGAATATTGCAATAGTCTGACAAAAGTGAAAAAAGTAAATTTCCAATTTCAACCAAACATGCTAGAAATGCTCAAATTGCGCAAATAAGCCTACTGTAAGAATTTTACAAACGTCTGACAAGACTGAAAAATGTAAATTTCCAATTTCAACCAAACATGCTAGAAATGCTCCAATTGAGCTAATTAGCTTATTGTGAGAATATTACAAACGTCTGACAAAACTGAAAAATGTAGATTTCCAATTTCAACCAAACATGCTAGAAATGCTCCAATTGAGCTAATTAGCTTATTGTGAGAATATTACAAACGTCTGACAACACTGAAAAATGTAAATTTCCAATTTCAACCAAACATGCTAGAAATGCTCCAATTGAGCTAATTAGCTTATTGTGAGAATATTACAAACGTCTGACAAAACTTAAAAATGTAAATTTCCAATTTCAACCAAACATGCTAGAAATGCTCCAATTGAGCTAATTAGCTTATTGAGAAAATATTGCAATTGTCTGACAAAAGTGAAAAATGTAAATTTCCAATATCAACCAAACGTGCTAGAAATGCTCCAATTGAGCTAATTAGCTTATTGTGAGAATATTACAAACGTCTGACAAAAGTGAAAAATGTAAATTTCCAATTTCAACCAAACATGCTAGAAATGCTCCAATTGAGCTAATTAGCTTATTGTGAGAATATTACAAACGTCTGACAACACTGAAAAATGTAAATTTCCAATTTCAACCGAAGATGCTAGAAATGCTCCAATTGAGCTAATTAGCTTATTGTGAGAATATTGCAATTGTCTGACAAAAGTGAAAAATGTAAATTTGCAATTTCAACCAAACATGCTAGAAATACTCCAATTTAGCTAATTAGCTTATTGTGAGAATATTACAAACGTCTGACAACACTGAAAAATGTAAATTTCCAATTTCAACCAAACATGCTAGAAATGCTCCAATTGAGCTAATTAGCTTATCGTGAGAATATTGCAATTGTCTGACAAAAGTGAAAAAAGTAAATTTCCAATTTCAACCAAACATGCTAGAAATGCTCCAATTGAGCTAATTAGCTTATTGTGAGAATATTACAAACGTCTAACAAAATTGAAAAATGTAAATTTCCAATTTCAACCAAACATGCTAGAAATGCTCCATTTGAGCTAATTAGCTTATTGTGAGAATATTGCAATTGTCTGACAGAAGTGAAAAATGTAAATTTGCAATTTCAACCAAACATGCTAGAAATGCTCCAATTGAGCTAATTAGCTTATTGAGAGAATATTGCAATTGTTTGACAAAAGTGAAAAATGTAAATTTCCAATTTCAACCAAACATGCTAGAAATGCTCCAATTGAGCTAATTAGCTTATTGAGAGAATATTGCAATTGTTTGACAAAAGTGAAAAATGTAAATTTCCAATTTCAAGCAAACGTGCTAGAAATGCTCCAATTGAGCTAATTAGCTTATTGTGAGAATATTACAAACGTCTGACAGAAGTGAAAAATGTAAATTTGCAATTTCAACCAAACATGCTAGAAATGCTCCAATTGAGCTAATTAGCTTATTGTGAGAATATTACAAACAACTGACAACACTGAAAAATGTAAATTTCCAATTTCAACCAAACATGCTAGAAATGCTCCAATTGAGCTAATTAGCTTATTGAGAGAATATTGCAATTGTTTGACAAAAGTGAAAAATGTAAGTTTCCAAATTCAACCAAACGTGCTAGAAATGCTCCAATTGAGCTAATTAGCTTATTGTGAGAATATTACAAACGTCTGACAAAAGTGAAAAATGTAAATTTCCAATTTCAACCAAACATGCTAGAAATGCTCCAATTGAGCTAATTAGCTTATTGTGAGAATATTACAAACGTCTAACAAAATTGAAAAATGTAAATTTCCAATTTAAACCAAACATGCTAGAAATGCTCCAATTGAGCTAATTAGCTTATTGTGAGAATATTGCAATTGTCTGACAGAAGTAAAAAATGTAAATTTCCAATTTCAACCAAACATGCTAGAAATGCTCCAATTGAGCTAATTAGCTTATTGTGAGAATATTACAAACGTCTGACAACACTGAAAAATGTAAATTGCCAATTTCAACCAAACATGCTAGAAATGCTCCAATTGAGCTAATTAGCTTATTGTGAGAATATTGCAATTGTCTGACAAAAGTGAAAAATGTAAATTTCCAATTTCAACCAAACATGCTAGAAATGCTCAAATTGCGCAAATAAGCCTACTGTAAGAATTTTACAAACGTCTGACAAAACTGAAAAATGTAAATTTCCAATTTCAACCAAACATGCTAGAAATGCTCCAATTGAGCTAATTAGCTTATTGTGAGAATATTACAAACGTCTGACAAAACTGAAAAATGTAAATTTCCAATTTCAACCAAACATGCTAGAAATGCTCCAATTGAGCTAATTAGCTTATTGTGAGAATATTACAAACGTCTGACAACACTGAAAAATGTAAATTGCCAATTTCAACCAAACATGCTAGAAATGCTCCAGTTGAGCTAATTAGCTTATTGTGAGAATATTGCAATTGTCTGACAAAAGTGAAAAATGTAAATTTCCAATTTCAACCAAACATGCTAGAAATGCTCAAATTGCGCAAATAAGCCTACTGTAAGAATTTTACAAACGTCTGACAAAACTGAAAAATGTAAATTTCCAATTTCAACCAAACATGCTAGAAATGCTCCAATTGAGCTAATTAGCTTATTGTGAGAATATTACAAACGTCTGACAAAACTGAAAAATGTAGATTTCCAATTTCAACCAAACATGCTAGAAATGCTCCAATTGAGCTAATTAGCTTATTGTGAGAATATTACAAACGTCTGACAACACTGAAAAATGTAAATTTCTATTTTCAACCAAACATGCTAGAAATGCTCCAATTGAGCTAATTAGCTTATTGTGAGAATATTACAAACGTCTGACAAAAGTGAAAAATGTAAATTTCCAATTTCAACCAAACATGCTAGAAATGCTCCAATTGAGCTAATTAGCTTATTGAGAGAATATTGCAATTGTCTGACAAAAGTGAAAAATGTAAATTTGCAATTTCAACCAAACGTGCTAGAAATGCTCCAATTGAGCTAATTAGCTTATTGTGAGAATATTACAAACGTCTGACAAAAGTGAAAAATGTAAATTTCCAATTTCAACCAAACATGCTAGAAATGCTCCAATTGAGCTAATTAGCTTATTGAGAGAATATTGCAATTGTTTGACAAAAGTGAAAAATGTAAAATTCCAATTTCAACCAAACGTGCTAGAAATGCTCCAATTGAGCTAATTAGCTTATTGTGAGAATATTACAAATGTCTGACAAAAGTGAAAAATGTAAATTTCCAATTTCAACCAAACATGCTAGAAATGCTCCAATTGAGCTAATTAGCTTATTGTGAGAATATTGCAATTGTCTGACAAAAGTGAAAAATGTAAATTTCCAATTTCAACCAAACATGCTAGAAATGCTCCAAATGAGCTAATTAGCTTATTGTGAGAATATTACAAACGTCTAACAAAATTGAGAAATGTAAATTTCCAATTTCAACCAAACATGCTAGAAATGCTCCAATTGAGCTAATTAGCTTATTGTGAGAATATTGCAATTGTCTGACAGAAGTGAAAAATGTAAATTTGCAATTTCAACCAAACATGCTAGAAATGCTCAAATTGAGCTAATTAGCTTATTGTGAGAATATTGCAATTGTCTGACAAAAGTGAAAAAAGTAAATTTCCAATTTCAACCAAACATGCTAGAAATGCTCAAATTGCGCAAATAAGCCTACTGTAAGAATTTTACAAACGTCTGACAAAACTGAAAAATGTAAATTTCCAATTTCAACCAAACATGCTAAAAATGCTCCAATTGAGCTAATTAGCTTATTGTGAGAATATTACAAACGTCTGACAACACTGAAAAATGTAAATTTCTAATTTTAACCAAACATGCTAGAAATGCTCCAAATGAGCTAATTAGCTTATTGAGAGAATATTGCAATTGTCTGACAAAAGTGAAAAAAGTAAATTTCCAATTTCAACCAAACATGCTAGAAATGCTCCAATTGAGCTAATTAGCTTATTGTGAGAATATTACAAACGTCTGACAAAAGTGAAAAATGTAAATTTCCAATTTCAACCAAACATGCTAGAAATGCTCCAATTGAGCTAATTAGCTTATTGTGAGAATATTGCAATTGTCTGACAAAAGTGAAAAATGTAAATTTCCAATTTCAACAAACATGCTAGAAATGCTCCAATTGAGCTAATTAGCTTATTGTGAGAATATTACAAACGTCTAACAAAATTGAAAAATGTAAATTTCCAATTTCAACCAAACATGCTAGAAATGCTCCAATTGAGCTAATTAGCTTATTGTGAGAATATTACAAACGTCTGACAAAACTGAAAAATGTAAATTTCCAATTTCAACCAAACATGCTAGAAATGCTCCAATTGAGCTAATTAGCTTATTGTGAGAATATTACAAACGTCTGACAACACTGAAAAATGTAAATTGCCAATTTCAACCAAACATGCTAGAAATGCTCCAGTTGAGCTAATTAGCTTATTGTGAGAATATTGCAATTGTCTGACAAAAGTGAAAAATGTAAATTTCCAATTTCAACCAAACATGCTAGAAATGCTCAAATTGCGCAAATAAGCCTACTGTAAGAATTTTACAAACGTCTGACAAAACTGAAAAATGTAAATTTCCAATTTCAACCAAACATGCTAGAAATGCTCCAATTGAGCTAATTAGCTTATTGTGAGAATATTACAAACGTCTGACAAAACTGAAAAATGTAGATTTCCAATTTCAACCAAACATGCTAGAAATGCTCCAATTGAGCTAATTAGCTTATTGTGAGAATATTACAAACGTCTGACAACACTGAAAAATGTAAATTTCTATTTTCAACCAAACATGCTAGAAATGCTCCAATTGAGCTAATTAGCTTATTGTGAGAATATTACAAACGTCTGACAAAAGTGAAAAATGTAAATTTCCAATTTCAACCAAACATGCTAGAAATGCTCCAATTGAGCTAATTAGCTTATTGAGAGAATATTGCAATTGTCTGACAAAAGTGAAAAATGTAAATTTGCAATTTCAACCAAACGTGCTAGAAATGCTCCAATTGAGCTAATTAGCTTATTGTGAGAATATTACAAACGTCTGACAAAAGTGAAAAATGTAAATTTCCAATTTCAACCAAACATGCTAGAAATGCTCCAATTGAGCTAATTAGCTTATTGAGAGAATATTGCAATTGTTTGACAAAAGTGAAAAATGTAAAATTCCAATTTCAACCAAACGTGCTAGAAATGCTCCAATTGAGCTAATTAGCTTATTGTGAGAATATTACAAATGTCTGACAAAAGTGAAAAATGTAAATTTCCAATTTCAACCAAACATGCTAGAAATGCTCCAATTGAGCTAATTAGCTTATTGTGAGAATATTGCAATTGTCTGACAAAAGTGAAAAATGTAAATTTCCAATTTCAACCAAACATGCTAGAAATGCTCCAAATGAGCTAATTAGCTTATTGTGAGAATATTACAAACGTCTAACAAAATTGAGAAATGTAAATTTCCAATTTCAACCAAACATGCTAGAAATGCTCCAATTGAGCTAATTAGCTTATTGTGAGAATATTGCAATTGTCTGACAGAAGTGAAAAATGTAAATTTGCAATTTCAACCAAACATGCTAGAAATGCTCAAATTGAGCTAATTAGCTTATTGTGAGAATATTGCAATTGTCTGACAAAAGTGAAAAAAGTAAATTTCCAATTTCAACCAAACATGCTAGAAATGCTCAAATTGCGCAAATAAGCCTACTGTAAGAATTTTACAAACGTCTGACAAAACTGAAAAATGTAAATTTCCAATTTCAACCAAACATGCTAAAAATGCTCCAATTGAGCTAATTAGCTTATTGTGAGAATATTACAAACGTCTGACAACACTGAAAAATGTAAATTTCTAATTTTAACCAAACATGCTAGAAATGCTCCAAATGAGCTAATTAGCTTATTGAGAGAATATTGCAATTGTCTGACAAAAGTGAAAAAAGTAAATTTCCAATTTCAACCAAACATGCTAGAAATGCTCCAATTGAGCTAATTAGCTTATTGTGAGAATATTACAAACGTCTGACAAAAGTGAAAAATGTAAATTTCCAATTTCAACCAAACATGCTAGAAATGCTCCAATTGAGCTAATTAGCTTATTGTGAGAATATTGCAATTGTCTGACAAAAGTGAAAAATGTAAATTTCCAATTTCAACAAACATGCTAGAAATGCTCCAATTGAGCTAATTAGCTTATTGTGAGAATATTACAAACGTCTAACAAAATTGAAAAATGTAAATTTCCAATTTCAACCAAACATGCTAGAAATGCTCCAATTGAGCTAATTAGCTTATTGTGAGAATATTGCAATTGTCTGACAGAAGTGAAAAATGTAAATTTGCAATTTCAACCAAACATGCTAGAAATACTCCAATTTAGCTAATTAGCTTATTGTGAGAATATTACAAACGTCTGACAACACTGAAAAATGTAAATTTCCAATTTCAACCAAACATGCTAGAAATGCTCCAATTGAGCTAATTAGCTTATCGTGAGAATATTGCAATTGTCTGACAAAAGTGAAAAAAGTAAATTTCCAATTTCAACCAAACATGCTAAAAATGCTCAAATTGCGCAAATAAGCCTACTGTAAGAATTTTACAAACGTCTGACAAAACTGAAAAATCTAAATTTTCAATTTCAACCAAACATGCTAGAAATGCTCCAATTGAGCTAATTAGCTTATTGTGAGAATATTACAAACGTCTGACAAAACTGAAAAATGTAGATTTCCAATTTCAACCAAACATGCTAGAAATGCTCCAATTGAGCTAATTAGCTTATTGTGAGAATATTGCAATTGTCTGACAAAAGTGAAAAAAGTAAATTTCCAATTTCAACCAAACATGCTAGACATGCTCCAATTGAGCTAATTAGCTTATTGTGAGAATATTGCAATTGTCTGACAAAAGTGAAAAAAGTAAATTTCCAATTTCAACCAAACATGCTAGAAATGCTCCAATTGAGCTAATTAGCTTATTGTGAGAATATTACAAACGTCTAACAAAATTGAAAAATGTAAATTTCCAATTTCAACCAAACATGCTAGAAATGCTCCATTTGAGCTAATTAGCTTATTGTGAGAATATTGCAATTGTCTGACAGAAGTGAAAAATGTAAATTTGCAATTTCAACCAAACATGCTAGAAATGCTCCAATTGAGCTAATTAGCTTATTGTGAGAATATTGCAATTGTCTGACAAAAGTGAAAAATGTAAATTTGCAATTTCAACCAAACATGCTAGAAATACTCCAATTTAGCTAATTAGCTTATTGTGAGAATATTACAAACGTCTGACAACACTGAAAAATGTAAATTTCCAATTTCAACCAAACATGCTAGAAATGCTCCAATTGAGCTAATTAGCTTATTGTGAGAATATTGCAATAGTCTGACAAAAGTGAAAAAAGTAAATTTCCAATTTCAACCAAACATGCTAGAAATGCTCAAATTGCGCAAATAAGCCTACTGTAAGAATTTTACAAACGTCTGACAAGACTGAAAAATGTAAATTTCCAATTTCAACCAAACATGCTAGAAATGCTCCAATTGAGCTAATTAGCTTATTGTGAGAATATTACAAACGTCTGACAAAACTGAAAAATGTAGATTTCCAATTTCAACCAAACATGCTAGAAATGCTCCAATTGAGCTAATTAGCTTATTGTGAGAATATTACAAACGTCTGACAACACTGAAAAATGTAAATTTCCAATTTCAACCAAACATGCTAGAAATGCTCCAATTGAGCTAATTAGCTTATTGTGAGAATATTACAAACGTCTGACAAAACTTAAAAATGTAAATTTCCAATTTCAACCAAACATGCTAGAAATGCTCCAATTGAGCTAATTAGCTTATTGAGAAAATATTGCAATTGTCTGACAAAAGTGAAAAATGTAAATTTCCAATATCAACCAAACGTGCTAGAAATGCTCCAATTGAGCTAATTAGCTTATTGTGAGAATATTACAAACGTCTGACAAAAGTGAAAAATGTAAATTTCCAATTTCAACCAAACATGCTAGAAATGCTCCAATTGAGCTAATTAGCTTATTGTGAGAATATTACAAACGTCTGACAACACTGAAAAATGTAAATTTCCAATTTCAACCGAAGATGCTAGAAATGCTCCAATTGAGCTAATTAGCTTATTGTGAGAATATTGCAATTGTCTGACAAAAGTGAAAAATGTAAATTTCCAATTTCAACCAAACGTGCTAGAAATGCTCCAATTGAGCTAATTAGCTTATTGTGAGAATATTACAAACGTCTGACAAAAGTGAAAAATGTAATTTTCCAATTTCATTCAAACATGCTAGAAATGCTCCAATTGAGCTAATTAGCTTATTGAGAGAATATTGCAATTGTTTGACAAAAGTGAAAAATGTAAATTTCCAATTTCAACCAAACATGCTAGAAATGCTCCAATTGAGCTAATTAGCTTATTGAGAGAATATTGCAATTGTTTGACAAAAGTGAAAAATGTAAATTTCCAATTTCAACCAAACGTGCTAGAAATGCTCCAATTAAGCTAATTAGCTTATTGTGAGAATATTACAAACGTCTGACAAAAGTGAAAAATGTAAATTTCCAATTTCAACCAAACATTCTAGAAATGCTCCAATTGAGCTAATTAGCTTATTGTGAGAATATTGCAATTGTCTGACCAAAGTGAAAAATGTAAATTTCCAATTTCAACCAAACATGCTAGAAATGCTCCAATTGAGCTAATTAGCTTATTGTGAGAATATTACAAACGTCTAACAAAATTGAAAAATGTAAATTTGCAATTTCAACCAAACATGCTAGAAATGCTCCAATTGAGCTAATTAGCTTATTGTGAGAATATTGCAATTGTCTGACAGAAGTGAAAAATGTAAATTTCCAATTTCAACCAAACATGCTAGAAATGCTCCAATTTAGCTAATTAGCTTATTGTGAGAATATTACAAACGTCTGACAAAAGTGAAAAATGTAAATTTCCAATTTCAACCAAACATGCTAGAAATGCTCCAATTGAGCTAATTAGCTTATTGTGAGAATATTGCAATTGTCTGACAAAAGTGAAAAATGTAATTTTCCAATTTCAACCAAACATGCTAGAAATGCTCCAATTGAGCTAATTAGCTTATTGTGAGAATATTGCAATTGTCTGACAAAAGTGAAAAAAGTAAATTTCCAATTTCAACCAAACACGCTAGAAATGCTCAACTTGCGCAAATAAGCCTACTGTAAGAATTTTACAAACGTCTGACAAAACTGAAAAATGTAAATTTCCAATTTCAACCAAACATGCTAAAAATGCTCCAATTGAGCTAATTAGCTTATTGTGAGAATATTACAAACGTCTGACAAAACTGAAAAATGTAAATTTTTAATTTCAACCAAACATGCTAGAAATGCTCCAAATGAGCTAATTAGCTTATTGAGAGAATATTGCAATTGTCTGACAAAAGTGAAAAAAGTAAATTTCCAATTGCAACCAAACATGCTAGAAATGCTCCAATTGAGCTAATTAGCTTATTGTGAGAATATTACAAACGTCTGACAAAAGTGAAAAATGTAAATTTCCAATTTCAACCAAACATGCTAGAAATGCTCCAATTGAGCTAATTAGCTTATTGTGAGAATATTCCAATTGTCTGACAAAAGTGAAAAATGTGAATTTCCAATTTCAACCAAACATGCTAGAAATGCTCCAATTGAGCTAATTAGCTTATTGTGAGAATATTACAAACGTCTAACAAAATTGAAAAATGTAAATTTCCAATTTCAACCAAACATGCTAGAAATGCTCAAATTGCGCAAATAAGCCTACTGTAAGAATTTTACAAACGTCTGACAAAACTGAAAAATGTAAATTTCCAATATCAACCAAACATGCTAAAAATGCTCCAATTGAGCTAATTAGCTTATTGTGAGAATATTACAAACGTCTGACAACACTGAAAAATGTAAATTTCTAATTTCAACCAAACATGCTAGAAATGCTCCAAATGAGCTAATTAGCTTATTGAGAGAATATTGCAATTGTCTGACAAAAGTGAAACAAGTAAATTTCCAATTTCAACCAAACATGCTAGAAATGCTCCAATTGAGCTAATTAGCTTATTGTGAGAATATTGCAATTGTCTGACAAAAGTGAAAAATGTAAATTTCCAATTTCAACCAAACATGCTAGATTTGCTCCAATTGAGCTAATTAGCTTACTGTGAGATTATTGCAATTGTCTGACAAAAGTGAAAAATGTAAATTTCCAATTTCAACCAAACATGCTAGAAATGCTCCAATTGAGCTAATTAGCTTATTGTGAGAATATTACAAACGTCTGACAACACTGCAAAATGTAAATTTCCAATTTCAACCGAAGATGCTAGAAATGCTCCAATTGAGCTAATTAGCTTATTGTGAGAATATTGCAATTGTCTGACAAAAGTGAAAAATGTAAATTTCCAATTTCAACCAAACGTGCTAGAAATGCTCCAATTGAGCTAATTAGCTTATTGTGAGAATATTACAAACGTCTGACAAAAGTGAAAAATGTAAATTTCCAATTTCAACCAAACATGCTAGAAATGCTCCAATTTAGCTAATTAGCTTATTGTGAGAATATTACAAACGTCTGACAAAAGTGAAAAATGTAAATTTCCAATTTCAACCAAACATGCTAGAAATGCTCCAATTGAGCTAATTAGCTTATTGTGAGAATATTGCAATTGTCTGACAAAAGTGAAAAATGTAATTTTCCAATTTCAACCAAACATGCTAGAAATGCTCCAATTGAGCTAATTAGCTTACTGTGAGAATATTGCAATTGTCTGACAAAAGTGAAAAAAGTAAATTTCCAATTTCAACCAAACACGCTAGAAATGCTCAACTTGCGCAAATAAGCCTACTGTAAGAATTTTACAAACGTCTGACAAAACTGAAAAATGTAAATTTCCAATTTCAACCAAACATGCTAAAAATGCTCCAATTGAGCTAATTAGCTTATTGTGAGAATATTACAAACGTCTGACAAAACTGAAAAATGTAAATTTTTAATTTCAACCAAACATGCTAGAAATGCTCCAAATGAGCTAATTAGCTTATTGAGAGAATATTGCAATTGTCTGACAAAAGTGAAAAAAGTAAATTTCCAATTGCAACCAAACATGCTAGAAATGCTCCAATTGAGCTAATTAGCTTATTGTGAGAATATTACAAACGTCTGACAAAAGTGAAAAATGTAAATTTCCAATTTCAACCAAACATGCTAGAAATGCTCCAATTGAGCTAATTAGCTTATTGTGAGAATATTCCAATTGTCTGACAAAAGTGAAAAATGTGAATTTCCAATTTCAACCAAACATGCTAGAAATGCTCCAATTGAGCTAATTAGCTTATTGTGAGAATATTACAAACGTCTAACAAAATTGAAAAATGTAAATTTCCAATTTCAACCAAACATGCTAGAAATGCTCAAATTGCGCAAATAAGCCTACTGTAAGAATTTTATAAACGTCTGACAAAACTGAAAAATGTAAATTTCCAATATCAACCAAACATGCTAAAAATGCTCCAATTGAGCTAATTAGCTTATTGTGAGAATATTACAAACGTCTGACAACACTGAAAAATGTAAATTTCTAATTTCAACCAAACATGCTAGAAATGCTCCAAATGAGCTAATTAGCTTATTGAGAGAATATTGCAATTGTCTGACAAAAGTGAAACAAGTAAATTTCCAATTTCAACCAAACATGCTAGAAATGCTCCAATTGAGCTAATTAGCTTATTGTGAGAATATTGCAATTGTCTGACAAAAGTGAAAAATGTAAATTTCCAATTTCAACCAAACATGCTAGATTTGCTCCAATTGAGCTAATTAGCTTACTGTGAGATTATTGCAATTGTCTGACAAAAGTGAAAAATGTAAATTTCCAATTTCAACCAAACATGCTAGAAATGCTCCAATTGAGCTAATTAGCTTATTGTGAGAATATTACAAACGTCTGACAACACTGCAAAATGTAAATTTCCAATTTCAACCGAAGATGCTAGAAATGCTCCAATTGAGCTAATTAGCTTATTGTGAGAATATTGCAATTGTCTGACAAAAGTGAAAAATGTAAATTTCCAATTTCAACCAAACGTGCTAGAAATGCTCCAATTGAGCTAATTAGCTTATTGTGAGAATATTACAAACGTCTGACAAAAGTGAAAAATGTAAATTTCCAATTTCAACCAAACATGCTAGAAATGCTCCAATTGAGCTAATTAGCTTATTGAGAGAATATTGCAATTGTTTGACAAAAGTGAAAAATGTAAATTTCCAATTTCAACCAAACTTGCTAGAAATGCTCCAATTGAGCTAATTAGCTTATTGAGAGAATATTGCAATTGTTTGACAAAAGTGAAAAATGTAAATTTCCAATTTCAACCAAACGTGCTAGAAATGCTCTAATTGAGCTAATTAGCTTATTGTGAGAATATTACAAACGTCTGACAAAAGTGAAAAATGTAAATTTCCAATTTCAACCAAACATGATAGAAATGCTCCAATTGAGCTAATTAGCTTATTGTGAGAATATTACAAACGTCTAACAAAATTGAAAAATGTAAATTTCCAATTTCAACCAAACATGCTAGAAATGCTCAAATTGCGCAAATAAGCCTACTGTAAGAATTTTACAAACGTCTGACAAAACTGAAAAATGTAATTTTCCAATTTCAACCAAACATGCTAAAAATGCTCCAATTGAGCTAATTAGCTTATTGTGAGAATATTACAAACGTCTGACAAAAGTGAAAAATGTAAATTTCCAATTTCAACCAAACATGCTAGAAATGCTCCAATTGAGCTAATTAGCTTATTGTGAGAATATTGCAATTGTCTGACAAAAGTGAAAAATGTAAATTTCCAATTTCAACCAAACATGCTAGAAATGCTCCAATTGAGCTAATTAGCTTATTGTGAGAATATTGCAAACGTCTAACAAAATTGAAAAATGTAAATTTCCAATTTCAACCAAACATGCTAGAAATGCTCCAATTGAGCTAATTAGCTTATTGTGAGAATATTGCATATGTCTGACAGAAGTGAAGAATGTAAATTTGCAATTTCAACCAAAAATGCTAGAAATGCTCCAATTTAGCTAATTAGCTTATTGTGAGAATATTACAAACGTCTGACAACACTGAAAAATGTAAATTTCCAATTTCAACCGAAGATGCTAGAAATGCTCCAATTGAGCTAATTAGCTTATTGTGAGAATATTGCAATTGTCTGACAAAAGTGAAAAATGTAAATTTCCAATTTCAACATAACGTGCTAGAAATGCTCCAATTGAGCTAATTAGCTTATTGTGAGAATATTACAAACGTCTGACAAAAGTGAAAAATGTAAATTTCCAATTTCAACCAAACATCCTAGAAATGCTCCAATTGAGCTAATTAGCTTATTGAGAGAATATTGCAATTGTTTGACAAAAGTGAAAAATGTAAATTTCCAATTTCAACCAAACATGCTAGAAATGCTCCAATTGAGCTAATTAGCTTATTGAGAGAATATTGCAATTGTTTGACAAAAGTGAAAAATGTAAATTTCCAATTTCAACCAAACGTGCTAGAAATGCTCCAATTGAGCTAATTAGCTTATTGTGAGAATATTACAAACGTCTGACAGAAGTGAAAAATGTAAATTTGCGATTTCAACCAAACATGCTAGAAATGCTCCAATTGAGCTAATTAGCTTATTGTGAGAATATTACAAACGTCTGACAACACTGAAAAATGTAAATTTCCAATTTCAACCAAACATTCTAGAAATGCTCCAATTGAGCTAATTAGCTTATTGTGAGAATATTGCAATTGTCTGACCAAAGTGAAAAATGTAAATTTCCAATTTCAACCAAACATGCTAGAAATGCTCCAATTGAGCTAATTAGCTTATTGTGAGAATATTACAAACGTCTAACAAAATTGAAAAATGTAAATTTCCAATTTCAACCAAACATGCTAGAAATGCTCCAATTGAGCTAATTAGCTTATTGTGAGAATATTGCAATTGTCTGACAGAAGTGAAAAATGTAAATTTCCAATTTCAACCAAACATGCTAGAAATGCTCCAATTTATGTAGCTAATTAGCTTATTGTGAGAATATTACAAACGTCTGACAAAAGTGAAAAATGTAAATTTCCAATTTCAACCAAACATGCTAGAAATGCTCCAATTGAGCTAATTAGCTTATTGTGAGAATATTGCAATTGTCTGACAAAAGTGAAAAATGTAATTTTCCAATTTCAACCAAACATGCTAGAAATGCTCCAATTGAGCTAATTAGCTTATTGTGAGAATATTGCAATTGTCTGACAAAAGTGAAAAAAGTAAATTTCCAATTTCAACCAAACACGCTAGAAATGCTCAACTTGCGCAAATAAGCCTACTGTAAGAATTTTACAAACGTCTGACAAAACTGAAAAATGTAAATTTCCAATTTCAACCAAACATGCTAAAAATGCTCCAATTGAGCTAATTAGCTTATTGTGAGAATATTACAAACGTCTGACAACACTGAAAAATGTAAATTTTTAATTTCAACCAAACATGCTAGAAATGCTCCAAATGAGCTAATTAGCTTATTGAGAGAATATTGCAATTGTCTGACAAAAGTGAAAAAAGTAAATTTCCAATTGCAACCAAACATGCTAGAAATGCTCCAATTGAGCTAATTAGCTTATTGTGAGAATATTACAAACGTCTAACAAAATTGAAAAATGTAAATTTCCAATTTCAACCAAACATGCTAGAAATGCTCCAATTGAGCTAATTAGCTTATTGTGAGAATATTGCAATTGTCTGACAGAAGTGAAAAATGTAAATTTGCAATTTCAACCAAACATGCTAGAAATGCTCCAATTTAGCTAATTAGCTTATTGTGAGAATATTGCAATTGTCTGACAAAAGTGAAAAAAAGTAAATTTCCAATTTCAACCAAACATGCTAGAAATGCTCAAATTGCGCAAATAAGCCTACTGTAAGAATTTTACAAACGTCTGACAAAACTGAAAAATGTAATTTTCCAATTTCAACCAAACATGCTAAAAATGCTCCAATTGAGCTAATTAGCTTATTGTGAGAATATTACAAACGTCTGACAAAAGTGAAAAATGTAAATTTCCAATTTCAACCAAACATGCTAGAAATGCTCCAATTGAGCTAATTAGCTTATTGTGAGAATATTGCAATTGTCTGACAAAAGTGAAAAATGTAAATTTCCAATTTCAACCAAACATGCTAGAAATGCTCCAATTGAGCTAATTAGCTTATTGTGAGAATATTGCAAACGTCTAACAAAATTGAAAAATGTAAATTTCCAATTTCAACCAAACATGCTAGAAATGCTCCAATTGAGCTAATTAGCTTATTGTGAGAATATTGCATATGTCTGACAGAAGTGAAGAATGTAAATTTGCAATTTCAACCAAAAATGCTAGAAATGCTCCAATTTAGCTAATTAGCTTATTGTGAGAATATTACAAACGTCTGACAACACTGAAAAATGTAAATTTCCAATTTCAACCGAAGATGCTAGAAATGCTCCAATTGAGCTAATTAGCTTATTGTGAGAATATTGCAATTGTCTGACAAAAGTGAAAAATGTAAATTTCCAATTTCAACCAAACGTGCTAGAAATGCTCCAATTGAGCTAATTAGCTTATTGTGAGAATATTACAAACGTCTGACAAAAGTGAAAAATGTAAATTTCCAATTTCAACCAAACATCCTAGAAATGCTCCAATTGAGCTAATTAGCTTATTGAGAGAATATTGCAATTGTTTGACAAAAGTGAAAAATGTAAATTTCCAATTTCAACCAAACATGCTAGAAATGCTCCAATTGAGCTAATTAGCTTATTGAGAGAATATTGCAATTGTTTGACAAAAGTGAAAAATGTAAATTTCCAATTTCAACCAAACGTGCTAGAAATGCTCCAATTGAGCTAATTAGCTTATTGTGAGAATATTACAAACGTCTGACAGAAGTGAAAAATGTAAATTTGCGATTTCAACCAAACATGCTAGAAATGCTCCAATTGAGCTAATTAGCTTATTGTGAGAATATTACAAACGTCTGACAACACTGAAAAATGTAAATTTCCAATTTCAACCAAACATTCTAGAAATGCTCCAATTGAGCTAATTAGCTTATTGTGAGAATATTGCAATTGTCTGACCAAAGTGAAAAAAGTAAATTTCCAATTTCAACCAAACATGCTAGAAATGCTCAAATTGCGCAAATAAGCCTACTGTAAGAATTTTACAAACGTCTGACAAAACTGAAAAATGTAAATTTCCAATTTCAACCAAACATGCTAAAAATGCTCCAATTGAGCTAATTAGCTTATTGTGAGAATATTACAAACGTCTGACAAAAGTGAAAAATGTAAATTTCCAATTTCAACCAAACATGCTAGAAATGCTCCAATTGAGCTAATTAGCTTATTGTGAGAATATTGCAATTGTCTGACAAAAGTGAAAAATGTAAATTTCCAATTTCAACCAAACATGCTAGAAATGCTCCAATTGAGCTAATTAGCTTATTGTGAGAATATTGCAAACGTCTAACAAAATTGAAAAATGTAAAGTTCCAATTTCAACCAAACATGCTAGAAATGCTCCAATTGAGCTAATTAGCTTATTGTGAGAATATTGCATATGTCTGACAGAAGTGAAGAATGTAAATTTGCAATTTCAACCAAAAATGCTAGAAATGCTCCAATTTAGCTAATTAGCTTATTGTGAGAATATTACAAACGTCTGACAACACTGAAAAATGTAAATTTCCAATTTCAACCGAAGATGCTAGAAATGCTCCAATTGAGCTAATTAGCTTATTGTGAGAATATTGCAATTGTCTGACAAAAGTGAAAAATGTAAATTTCCAATTTCAACCAAACGTGCTAGAAATGCTCCAATTGAGCTAATTAGCTTATTGTGAGAATATTACAAACGTCTGACAAAAGTGAAAAATGTAAATTTCCAATTTCAACCAAACATCCTAGAAATGCGCCAATTGAGCTAATTAGCTTATTGAGAGAATATTGCAATTGTTTGACAAAAGTGAAAAATGTAAATTTCCAATTTCAACCAAACATGCTAGAAATGCTCCAATTGAGCTAATTAGCTTATTGAGAGAATATTGCAATTGTTTGACAAAAGTGAAAAATGTAAATTTCCAATTTCAACCAAACGTGCTAGAAATGCTCCAATTGAGCTAATTAGCTTATTGTGAGAATATTACAAACGTCTGACAAAAGTGAAAAATGTAAATTTCCAATTTCAACCAAACATCCTAGAAATGCTCCAATTGAGCTAATTAGCTTATTGAGAGAATATTGCAATTGTTTGACAAAAGTGAAAAATGTAAATTTCCAATTTCAACCAAACATGCTAGAAATGCTCCAATTGAGCTAATTAGCTTATTGAGAGAATATTGCAATTGTTTGACAAAAGTGAAAAATGTAAATTTCCAATTTCAACCAAACGTGCTAGAAATGCTCCAATTGAGCTAATTAGCTTATTGTGAGAATATTACAAACGTCTGACAAAAGTGAAAAATGTAAATTTGCGATTTCAACCAAACATGCTAGAAATGCTCCAATTGAGCTAATTAGCTTATTGAGAGAATATTGCAATTGTTTGACAAAAGTGAAAAATGTAAATTTCCAATTTCAACCAAACGTGCTAGAAATGCTCCAATTGAGCTAATTAGCTTATTGTGAGAATATTACAAACGTCTGACAAAAGTGAAAAATGTAAATTTCCAATTTCAACCAAACATGCTAGAAATGCTCCAATTGAGCTAATTAGCTTATTGTGAGAATATTACAAACGTCTGACAACACTGAAAAATGTAAATTTCCAATTTCAACCAAACATTCTAGAAATGCTCCAATTGAGCTAATTAGCTTATTGTGAGAATATTGCAATTGTCTGACCAAAGTGAAAAATGTAAATTTCCAATTTCAACCAAACATGCTAGAAATGCTCCAATTGAGCTAATTAGCTTATTGTGAGAATATTACAAACGTCTAACAAAATTGAAAAATGTAAATTTCCAATTTCAACCAAACATGCTAGAAATGCTCCAATTGAGCTAATTAGCTTATTGTGAGAATATTGCAATTGTCTGACAGAAGTGAAAAATGTAAATTTCCAATTTCAACCAAACATGCTAGAAATGCTCCAATTTAGCTAATTAGCTTATTGTGAGAATATTACAAACGTCTGACAAAAGTGAAAAATGTAAATTTCCAATTTCAACCAAACATGCTAGAAATGCTCCAATTGAGCTAATTAGCTTATTGTGAGAATATTGCAATTGTCTGACAAAAGCGAAAAAAGTAAATTTCCAATTTCAACCAAACACGCTAGAAATGCTCAACTTGCGCAAATAAGCCTACTGTAAGAATTTTACAAACGTCTGACAAAACTGAAAAATGTAAATTTCCAATTTCAACCAAACATGCTAAAAATGCTCCAATTGAGCTAATTAGCTTATTGTGAGAATATTACAAACGTCTGACAACACTGAAAAATGTAAATTTTTAATTTCAACCAAACATGCTAGAAATGCTCCAAATGAGCTAATTAGCTTATTGAGAGAATATTGCAATTGTCTGACAAAAGTGAAAAAAGTAAATTTCCAATTGCAACCAAACATGCTAGAAATGCTCCAATTGAGCTAATTAGCTTATTGTGAGAATATTACAAACGTCTGACAAAAGTGAAAAATGTAAATTTCCAATTTCAACCAAACATGCTAGAAATGCTCCAATTGAGCTAATTAGCTTATTGTGAGAATATTCCAATTGTCTGACAAAAGTGAAAAATGTGAATTTCCAATTTCAACCAAACATGCTAGAAATGCTCCAATTGAGCTAATTAGCTTATTGTGAGAATATTACAAACGTCTAACAAAATTGAAAAATGTAAATTTCCAATTTCAACCAAACATGCTAGAAATGCTCAAATTGCGCAAATAAGCCTACTGTAAGAATTTTATAAACGTCTGACAAAACTGAAAAATGTAAATTTCCAATATCAACCAAACATGCTAAAAATGCTCCAATTGAGCTAATTAGCTTATTGTGAGAATATTACAAACGTCTGACAACACTGAAAAATGTAAATTTCTAATTTCAACCAAACATGCTAGAAATGCTCCAAATGAGCTAATTAGCTTATTGAGAGAATATTGCAATTGTCTGACAAAAGTGAAAAAAGTAAATTTCCAATTTCAACCAAACATGCTAGAAATGCTCCAATTGAGCTAATTAGCTTATTGTGAGAATATTGCAATTGTCTGACAAAAGTGAAAAATGTAAATTTCCAATTTCAACCAAACATGCTAGATTTGCTCCAATTGAGCTAATTAGCTTACTGTGAGATTATTGCAATTGTCTGACAAAAGTGAAAAATGTAAATTTCCAATTTCAACCAAACATGCTAGAAATGCTCCAATTGAGCTAATTAGCTTATTGTGAGAATATTACAAACGTCTGACAACACTGAAAAATGTAAATTCCCAATTTCAACCGAAGATGCTAGAAATGCTCCAATTGAGCTAATTAGCTTATTGTGAGAATATTGCAATTGTCTGACAAAAGTGAAAAATGTAAATTTCCAATTTCAACCAAACGTGCTAGAAATGCTCCAATTGAGCTAATTAGCTTATTGTGAGAATATTACAAACGTCTGACAAAAGTGAAAAATGTAAATTTCCAATTTCAACCAAACATCCTAGAAATGCTCCAATTGAGCTAATTAGCTTATTGAGAGAATATTGCAATTGTTTGACAAAAGTGAAAAATGTAAATTTCCAATTTCAACCAAACTTGCTAGAAATGCTCCAATTGAGCTAATTAGCTTATTGAGAGAATATTGCAATTGTTTGACAAAAGTGAGAAATGTAAATTTCCAATTTCAACCAAACGTGCTAGAAATGCTCTAATTGAGCTAATTAGCTTATTGTGAGAATATTACAAACGTCTGACAAAAGTGAAAAATGTAAATTTCCAATTTCAACCAAACATGATAGAAATGCTCCAATTGAGCTAATTAGCTTATTGTGAGAATATTGCAATTGTCTGACAAAAGTGAAAAATGTAAATTTCCAATTTCAACCAAACATGCTAGAAATGCTCCAATTGAGCTAATTAGCTTATTGTGAGAATATTACAAACGTCTAACAAAATTGAAAAATGTAAATTTCCAATTTCAACCAAACATGCTAGAAATGCTCCAATTGAGCTAATTAGCTTATTGTGAGAATATTGCAATTGTCTGACAGAAGTGAAAAATGTAAATTTGCAATTTCAACCAAACATGCTAGAAATGCTCCAATTTAGCTAATTAGCTTATTGTGAGAATATTGCAATTGTCTGACAAAAGTGAAAAAAAGTAAATTTCCAATTTCAACCAAACATGCTAGAAATGCTCAAATTGCGCAAATAAGCCTACTGTAAGAATTTTACAAACGTCTGACAAAACTGAAAAATGTAAATTTCCAATTTCAACCAAACATGCTAAAAATGCTCCAATTGAGCTAATTAGCTTATTGTGAGAATATTACAAACGTCTGACAAAAGTGAAAAATGTAAATTTCCAATTTCAACCAAACATGCTAGAAATGCTCCAATTGAGCTAATTAGCTTATTGTGAGAATATTGCAATTGTCTGACAAAAGTGAAAAATGTAAATTTCCAATTTCAACCAAACATGCTAGAAATGCTCCAATTGAGCTAATTAGCTTATTGTGAGAATATTGCAAACGTCTAACAAAATTGAAAAATGTAAAGTTCCAATTTCAACCAAACATGCTAGAAATGCTCCAATTGAGCTAATTAGCTTATTGTGAGAATATTGCATATGTCTGACAGAAGTGAAGAATGTAAATTTGCAATTTCAACCAAAAATGCTAGAAATGCTCCAATTTAGCTAATTAGCTTATTGTGAGAATATTACAAACGTCTGACAACACTGAAAAATGTAAATTTCCAATTTCAACCGAAGATGCTAGAAATGCTCCAATTGAGCTAATTAGCTTATTGTGAGAATATTGCAATTGTCTGACAAAAGTGAAAAATGTAAATTTCCAATTTCAACCAAACGTGCTAGAAATGCTCCAATTGAGCTAATTAGCTTACTGTGAGAATATTACAAACGTCTGACAAAAGTGAAAAATGTAAATTTCCAATTTCAACCAAACATCCTAGAAATGCTCCAATTGAGCTAATTAGCTTATTGAGAGAATATTGCAATTGTTTGACAAAAGTGAAAAATGTAAATTTCCAATTTCAACCAAACGTGCTAGAAATGCTCCAATTGAGCTAATTAGCTTATTGTGAGAATATTACAAACGTCTGACAAAAGTGAAAAATGTAAATTTCCAATTTCAACCAAACATCCTAGAAATGCTCCAATTGAGCTAATTAGCTTATTGAGAGAATATTGCAATTGTTTGACAAAAGTGAAAAATGTAAATTTCCAATTTCAACCAAACGTGCTAGAAATGCTCCAATTGAGCTAATTAGCTTATTGTGAGAATATTACAAACGTCTGACAGAAGTGAAAAATGTAAATTTGCGATTTCAACCAAACATGCTAGAAATGCTCCAATTGAGCTAATTAGCTTATTGTGAGAATATTACAAACGTCTGACAACACTGAAAAATGTAAATTTCCAATTTCAACCAAACATGCTAGAAATGCTCCAATTGAGCTAATTAGCTTATTGAGAGAATATTGCAATTGTTTGACAAAAGTGAATAATGTAAGTTTCCAAATTCAACCAAACGTGCTAGAACTGCTCCAATTGAGCTAATTAGCTAATTGTGAGAATATTACAAACGTCTGACAAAAGTGAAAAATGTAAATTTCCAATTTCAACCAAACATGCTAGAAATGCTCCAATTGAGCTAATTAGCTTATTGTGAGAATATTGCAATTGTCTGACAAAAGTGAAAATTGTAAATTTCCAATTTCAACCAAACATGCTAGAAATGCTCCAATTGAGCTAATTAGCTTATTGTGAGAATATTACAAACGTCTAACAAAATTGAAAAATGTAAATTTCCAATTTAAACCAAACATGCTAGAAATGCTCCAATTGAGCTAATTAGCTTATTGTGAGAATATTGCAATTATCTGACAGAAGTGAAAAATGTAAATTTCCAATTTCAACCAAACATGATAGAAATGCTCCAATTGAGCTAATTAGCTTATTGTGAGAATATTGCAATTGTCTGACAAAAGTGAAAAATGTAAATTTCCAATTTCAACCAAACATGCTAGAAATGCTCCAATTGAGCTAATTAGCTTATTGTGAGAATATTACAAACGTCTAACAAAATTGAAAAATGTAAATTTCCAATTTCAACCAAACATGCTAGAAATGCTCCAATTGAGCTAATTAGCTTATTGTGAGAATATTGCAATTGTCTGACAGAAGTGAAAAATGTAAATTTGCAATTTCAACCAAACATGCTAGAAATGCTCCAATTTAGCTAATTAGCTTATTGTGAGAATATTGCAATTGTCTGACAAAAGTGAAAAAAAGTAAATTTCCAATTTCAACCAAACATGCTAGAAATGCTCAAATTGCGCAAATAAGCCTACTGTAAGAATTTTACAAACGTCTGACAAAACTGAAAAATGTAAATTTCCAATTTCAACCAAACATGCTAAAAATGCTCCAATTGAGCTAATTAGCTTATTGAGAGAATATTGCAATTGTTTGACAAAAGTGAAAAATGTAAATTTCCAATTTCAACCAAACATGCTAGAAATGCTCCAATTGAGCTAATTAGCTTATTGAGAGAATATTGCAATTGTTTGACAAAAGTGAAAAATGTAAATTTCCAATTTCAACCAAACGTGCTCGAAATGCTCTAATTGAGCTAATTAGCTTATTGTGAGAATATTACAAACGTCTGACAAAAGTGAAAAATGTAAATTTCCAATTTCAACCAAACATGATAGAAATGCTCCAATTGAGCTAATTAGCTTATTGTGAGAATATTGCAATTGTCTGACAAAAGTGAAAAATTTAAATTTCCAATTTCAACCAAACATGCTAGAAATGCTCCAATTGAGCTAATTAGCTTATTGTGAGAATATTACAAACGTCTAACAAAATTGAAAAATGTAAATTTCCAATTTCAACCAAACATGCTAGAAATGCTCCAATTGAGCTAATTAGCTTATTGTGAGAATATTGCAATTGTCTGACAGAAGTGAAAAATGTAAATTTGCAATTTCAACCAAACATGCTAGAAATGCTCCAATTGAGCTAATTAGCTTATTGTGAGAATATTGCAATTGTCTGACAAAAGTGAAAAATGTAAATTTCCAATTTCAACCAAACATGCTAGAAATGCTCCAAATGAGCTAATTAGCTTATTGTGAGAATATTACAAACGTCTGACAAAAGTGAAAAATGTAAATTTCCAATTTCAACCGAACATGCTAGAAATGCTCCAATTGAGCTAATTAGCTTATTGTGAGAATATTACAAACGTCTGACAACACTGAAAAATGTAAATTGCCAATTTCAACCAAACATGCTAGAAATGCTCCAGTTGAGCTAATTAGCTTATTGTGAGAATATTGCAATTGTCTGACAAAAGTGAAAAATGTAAATTTCCAATTTCAACCAAACATGCTAGAAATGCTCAAATTGCGCAAATAAGCCTACTGTAAGAATTTTACAAACGTCTGACAAAACTGAAAAATGTAAATTTCCAATTTCAACCAAACATGCTAGAAATGCTCCAATTGAGCTAATTAGCTTATTGTGAGAATATTACAAACGTCTGACAAAAGTGAAAAATGTAAATTTCCAATTTCAACCGAACATGCTAGAAATGCTCCAATTGAGCTAATTAGCTTATTGTGAGAATATTACAAACGTCTGACAACACTGAAAAATGTAAATTGCCAATTTCAACCAAACATGCTAGAAATGCTCCAGTTGAGCTAATTAGCTTATTGTGAGAATATTGCAATTGTCTGACAAAAGTGAAAAATGTAAATTTCCAATTTCAACCAAACATGCTAGAAATGCTCAAATTGCGCAAATAAGCCTACTGTAAGAATTTTACAAACGTCTGACAAAACTGAAAAATGTAAATTTCCAATTTCAACCAAACATGCTAGAAATGCTCCAATTGAGCTAATTAGCTTATTGTGAGAATATTACAAACGTCTGACAAAACTGAAAAATGTAGATTTCCAATTTCAACCAAACATGCTAGAAATGCTCCAATTGAGCTAATTAGCTTATTGTGAGAATATTACAAACGTCTGACAACACTGAAAAATGTAAATTTCTAATTTCAACCAAACATGCTAGAAATGCTCCAATTGAGCTAATTAGCTTATTGTGAGAATATTACAAACGTCTGACAAAACTGAAAAATGTAAATTTCCAATTTCAACCAAACATGCTAGAAATGCTCCAATTGAGCTAATTAGCTTATTGAGAGAATATTGCAATTGTCTGACAAAAGTGAAAAATGTAAATTTCCAATTTCAACCAAACGTGCTAGAAATGCTCCAATTGAGCTAATTAGCTTATTGTGAGAATATTACAAACGTCTGACAACACTGAAAAATGTAAATTTCCAATTTCAACCAAACATGCTAGAAATGCTCCAATTGAGCTAATTAGCTTATTGTGAGAATATTGCATATGTCTGACAGAAGTGAAGAATGTAAATTTGCAGATTCAACCAAAAATGCTAGAAATGCTCCAATTTAGCTAATTAGCTTATTGTGAGAATATTACAAACGTCTGACAACACTGAAAAATGTAAATTTCCAATTTCAACCGAAGATGCTAGAAATGCTCCAATTGAGCTAATTAGCTTATTGTGAGAATATTGCAATTGTCTGACAAAAGTGAAAAATGTAAATTTCCAATTTCAACCAAACGTGCTAGAAATGCTCCAATTGAGCTAATTAGCTTATTGTGAGAATATTACAAACGTCTGACAAAAGTGAAAAATGTAAATTTCCAATTTCAACCGAACATGCTAGAAATGCTCCAATTGAGCTAATTAGCTTATTGTGAGAATATTACAAACGTCTGACAACACTGAAAAATGTAAATTGCCAATTTCAACCAAACATGCTAGAAATGCTCCAGTTGAGCTAATTAGCTTATTGTGAGAATATTGCAATTGTCTGACAAAAGTGAAAAATGTAAATTTCCAATTTCAACCAAACATGCTAGAAATGCTCAAATTGCGCAAATAAGCCTACTGTAAGAATTTTACAAACGTCTGACAAAACTGAAAAATGTAAATTTCCAATTTCAACCAAACATGCTAGAAATGCTCCAATTGAGCTAATTAGCTTATTGTGAGAATATTACAAACGTCTGACAAAACTGAAAAATGTAGATTTCCAATTTCAACCAAACATGCTAGAAATGCTCCAATTGAGCTAATTAGCTTATTGTGAGAATATTACAAACGTCTGACAACACTGAAAAATGTAAATTTCTAATTTCAACCAAACATGCTAGAAATGCTCCAATTGAGCTAATTAGCTTATTGTGAGAATATTACAAACGTCTGACAAAAGTGAAAAATGTAAATTTCCAATTTCAACCAAACATGCTAGAAATGCTCCAATTGAGCTAATTAGCTTATTGAGAGAATATTGCAATTGTCTGACAAAAGTGAAAAATGTAAATTTGCAATTTCAACCAAACGTGCTAGAAATGCTCCAATTGAGCTAATTAGCTTATTGTGAGAATATTACAAACGTCTGACAAAAGTGAAAAATGTAAATTTTCAATTTCAACCAAACATGCTAGAAATGCTCCAATTGAGCTAATTAGCTTATTGAGAGAATATTGCAATTGTTTGACAAAAGTGAAAAATGTAAAATTCCAATTTCAACCAAACGTGCTAGAAATGCTCCAATTGAGCTAATTAGCTTATTGTGAGAATATTACAAATGTCTGACAAAAGTGAAAAATGTAAATTTCCAATTTCAACCAAACATGCTAGAAATGCTCCAATTGAGCTAATTAGCTTATTGTGAGAATATTGCAATTGTCTGACAAAAGTGAAAAATGTAAATTTCCAATTTCAACCAAACATGCTAGAAATGCTCCAAATGAGCTAATTAGCTTATTGTGAGAATATTACAAACGTCTAACAAAATTGAAAAATGTAAATTTCCAATTTCAACCAAACATGCTAGAAATGCTCCAATTGAGCTAATTAGCTTATTGTGAGAATATTGCAATTGTCTGACAGAAGTGAAAAATGTAAATTTGCAATTTCAACCAAACATGCTAGAAATGCTCAAATTGAGCTAATTAGCTTATTGTGAGAATATTGCAATTGTCTGACAAAAGTGAAAAAAGTAAATTTCCAATTTCAACCAAACATGCTAGAAATGCTCAAATTGCGCAAATAAGCCTACTGTAAGAATTTTACAAACGTCTGACAAAACTGAAAAATGTAAATTTCCAATTTCAACCAAACATGCTAAAAATGCTCCAATTGAGCTAATTAGCTTATTGTGAGAATATTACAAACGTCTGACAACACTGAAAAATGTAAATTTCTAATTTTAACCAAACATGCTAGAAATGCTCCAAATGAGCTAATTAGCTTATTGAGAGAATATTGCAATTGTCTGACAAAAGTGAAAAAAGTAAATTTCCAATTTCAACCAAACATGCTAGAAATGCTCCAATTGAGCTAATTAGCTTATTGTGAGAATATTACAAACGTCTGACAAAAGTGAAAAATGTAAATTTCCAATTTCAACCAAACATGCTAGAAATGCTCCAATTGAGCTAATTAGCTTATTGTGAGAATATTGCAATTGTCTGACAAAAGTGAAAAATGTAAATTTCCAATTTCAACAAACATGCTAGAAATGCTCCAATTGAGCTAATTAGCTTATTGTGAGAATATTACAAACGTCTAACAAAATTGAAAAATGTAAATTTCCAATTTCAACCAAACATGCTAGAAATGCTCCAATTGAGCTAATTAGCTTATTGTGAGAATATTGCAATTGTCTGACAGAAGTGAAAAATGTAAATTTGCAATTTCAACCAAACATGCTAGAAATACTCCAATTTAGCTAATTAGCTTATTGTGAGAATATTACAAACGTCTGACAACACTGAAAAATGTAAATTTCCAATTTCAACCAAACATGCTAGAAATGCTCCAATTGAGCTAATTAGCTTATCGTGAGAATATTGCAATTGTCTGACAAAAGTGAAAAAAGTAAATTTCCAATTTCAACCAAACATGCTAGAAATGCTCAAATTGCGCAAATATGCCTACTGTAAGAATTTTACAAACGTCTGACAAAACTGAAAAATGTAAATTTTCAATTTCAACCAAACATGCTAGAAATGCTCCAATTGAGCTAATTAGCTTATTGTGAGAATATTACAAACGTCTGACAAAACTGAAAAATGTAGATTTCCAATTTCAACCAAACATGCTAGAAATGCTCCAATTGAGCTAATTAGCTTATTGTGAGAATATTGCAATTGTCTGACAAAATTGAAAAATGTAAATTTCCAATTTCAACCAAACATGCTAGAAATGCTCCATTTGAGCTAATTAGCTTATTGTGAGAATATTGCAATTGTCTGACAGAAGTGAAAAATGTAAATTTGCAATTTCAACCAAACATGCTAGAAATGCTCCAATTGAGCTAATTAGCTTATTGTGAGAATATTGCAATTGTCTGACAAAAGTGAAAAATGTAAATTTGCAATTTCAACCAAACATGCTAGAAATACTCCAATTTAGCTAATTAGCTTATTGTGAGAATATTACAAACGTCTGACAACACTGAAAAATGTAAATTTCCAATTTCAACCAAACATGCTAGAAATGCTCCAATTGAGCTAATTAGCTTATTGTGAGAATATTGCAATAGTCTGACAAAAGTGAAAAAAGTAAATTTCCAATTTCAACCAAACATGCTAGAAATGCTCAAATTGCGCAAATAAGCCTACTGTAAGAATTTTACAAACGTCTGACAAAACTGAAAAATGTAAATTTCCAATTTCAACCAAACATGCTAGAAATGCTCCAATTGAGCTAATTAGCTTATTGTGAGAATATTACAAACGTCTGACAAAACTGAAAAATGTAGATTTCCAATTTCAACCAAACATGCTAGAAATGCTCCAATTGAGCTAATTAGCTTATTGTGAGAATATTACAAACGTCTGACAACACTGAAAAATGTAAATTTCCAATTTCAACCAAACATGCTAGAAATGCTCCAATTGAGCTAATTAGCTTATTGTGAGAATATTACAAACGTCTGACAAAACTTAAAAATGTAAATTTCCAATTTCAACCAAACATGCTAGAAATGCTCCAATTGAGCTAATTAGCTTATTGAGAAAATATTGCAATTGTCTGACAAAAGTGAAAAATGTAAATTTCCAATATCAACCAAACGTGCTAGAAATGCTCCAATTGAGCTAATTAGCTTATTGTGAGAATATTACAAACGTCTGACAAAAGTGAAAAATGTAAATTTCCAATTTCAACCAAACATGCTAGAAATGCTCCAATTGAGCTAATTAGCTTATTGTGAGAATATTACAAACGTCTGACAACACTGAAAAATGTAAATTTCCAATTTCAACTGAAGATGCTAGAAATGCTCCAATTGAGCTAATTAGCTTATTGTGAGAATATTGCAATTGTCTGACAAAAGTGAAAAATGTAAATTTCCAATTTCAACCAAACGTGCTAGAAATGCTCCAATTGAGCTAATTAGCTTATTGTGAGAATATTACAAACGTCTGACAAAAGTGAAAAATGTAATTTTCCAATTTCATTCAAACATGCTAGAAATGCTCCAATTGAGCTAATTAGCTTATTGAGAGAATATTGCAATTGTTTGACAAAAGTGAAAAATGTAAATTTCCAATTTCAACCAAACATGCTAGAAATGCTCCAATTGAGCTAATTAGCTTATTGAGAGAATATTGCAATTGTTTGACAAAAGTGAAAAATGTAAATTTCCAATTTCAACCAAACGTGCTAGAAATGCTCCAATTAAGCTAATTAGCTTATTGTGAGAATATTACAAACGTCTGACAAAAGTGAAAAATCTAAATTTCCAATTTCAACCAAACATTCTAGAAATGCTCCAATTGAGCTAATTAGCTTATTGTGAGAATATTGCAATTGTCTGACCAAAGTGAAAAATGTAAATTTCCAATTTCAACCAAACATGCTAGAAATGCTCCAATTGAGCTAATTAGCTTATTGTGAGAATATTACAAACGTCTAACAAAATTGAAAAATGTAAATTTCCAATTTCAACCAAACATGCTAGAAATGCTCCAATTGAGCTAATTAGCTTATTGTGAGAATATTACAAACGTCTGACAAAAGTGAAAAATGTAAATTTCCAATTTCAACCAAACATGATAGAAATGCTCCAATTGAGCTAATTAGCTTATTGTGAGAATATTGCAATTGTCTGACAAAAGTGAAAAATTTAAATTTCCAATTTCAACCAAACATGCTAGAAATGCTCCAATTGAGCTAATTAGCTTATTGTGAGAATATTACAAACGTCTAACAAAATTGAAAAATGTAAATTTCCAATTTCAACCAAACATGCTAGAAATGCTCCAATTGAGCTAATTAGCTTATTGTGAGAATATTGCAATTGTCTGACAAAAGTGAAAAATGTAAATTTCCAATTTCAACCAAACATGCTAGAAATGCTCCAATTGAGCTAATTAGCTTATTGTGAGAATATTGCAATTGTCTGACAAAAGTGAAAAATGTAAATTTCCAATTTCAACCAAACATGCAAGAAATGCTCCAATTGAGCTAATTAGCTTATTGTGAGAATATTGCAAACGTCTAACAAAATTGAAAAATGTAAATTTCCAATTTCAACCAAACATGCTAGAAATGCTCCAATTGAGCTAATTAGCTTATTGTGAGAATATTGCATATGTCTGACAGAAGTGAAGAATGTAAATTTGCAGATTCAACCAAAAATGCTAGAAATGCTCCAATTTAGCTAATTAGCTTATTGTGAGAATATTACAAACGTCTGACAACACTGAAAAATGTAAATTTCCAATTTCAACCGAAGATGCTAGAAATGCTCCAATTGAGCTAATTAGCTTATTGTGAGAATATTGCAATTGTCTGACAAAAGTGAAAAATGTAAATTTCCAATTTCAACCAAACGTGCTAGAAATGCTCCAATTGAGCTAATTAGCTTATTGTGAGAATATTACAAACGTCTGACAAAAGTGAAAAATGTAAATTTCCAATTTCAACCAAACATCCTAGAAATGCTCCAATTGAGCTAATTAGCTTATTGAGAGAATATTGCAATTGTTTGACAAAAGTGAAAAATGTAAATTTCCAATTTCAACCAAACATGCTAGAAATGCTCCAATTGAGCTAATTAGCTTATTGAGAGAATATTGCAATTGTTTGACAAAAGTGAAAAATGTAAAATTCCAATTTCAACCGAACATGCTAGAAATGCTCCAATTGAGCTAATTAGCTTATTGTGAGAATATTACAAACGTCTGACAACACTGAAAAATGTAAATTGCCAATTTCAACCAAACATGCTAGAAATGCTCCAGTTGAGCTAATTAGCTTATTGTGAGAATATTGCAATTGTCTGACAAAAGTGAAAAATGTAAATTTCCAATTTCAACCAAACATGCTAGAAATGCTCAAATTGCGCAAATAAGCCTACTGTAAGAATTTTACAAACGTCTGACAAAACTGAAAAATGTAGATTTCCAATTTCAACCAAACATGCTAGAAATGCTCCAATTGAGCTAATTAGCTTATTGTGAGAATATTACAAACGTCTGACAAAACTGAAAAATGTAAATTTCCAATTTCAACCAAACATGCTAGAAATGCTCCAATTGAGCTAATTAGCTTATTGTGAGAATATTACAAACGTCTGACAAAACTGAAAAATGTAGATTTCCAATTTCAACCAAACATGCTAGAAATGCTCCAATTGAGCTAATTAGCTTATTGTGAGAATATTACAAACGTCTGACAACACTGAAAAATGTAAATTGCCAATTTCAACCAAACATGCTAGAAATGCTCCAGTTGAGCTAATTAGCTTATTGTGAGAATATTGCAATTGTCTGACAAAAGTGAAAAATGTAAATTTCCAATTTCAACCAAACATGCTAGAAATGCTCAAATTGCGCAAATAAGCCTACTGTAAGAATTTTACAAACGTCTGACAAAACTGAAAAATGTAGATTTCCAATTTCAACCAAACATGCTAGAAATGCTCCAATTGAGCTAATTAGCTTATTGTGAGAATATTACAAACGTCTGACAAAACTGAAAAATGTAAATTTCCAATTTCAACCAAACATGCTAGAAATGCTCCAATTGAGCTAATTAGCTTATTGTGAGAATATTACAAACGTCTGACAAAACTGAAAAATGTAGATTTCCAATTTCAACCAAACATGCTAGAAATGCTCCAATTGAGCTAATTAGCTTATTGTGAGAATATTACAAACGTCTGACAAAACTGAAAAATGTAAATTTCCAATTTCAACCAAACATGCTAGAAATGCTCCAATTGAGCTAATTAGCTTATTGAGAGAATATTGCAATTGTCTGACAAAAGTGAAAAATGTAAATTTCCAATTTCAACCAAACGTGCTAGAAATGCTCCAATTGAGCTAATTAGCTTATTGTGAGAATATTACAAACGTCTGACAAAAGTGAAAAATGTAAATTTCCAATTTCAACCAAACATGCTAGAAATGCTCCAATTGAGCTAATTAGCTTATTGAGAGAATATTGCAATTGTTTGACAAAAGTGAAAAATGTAAAATTCCAATTTCAACCAAACGTGCTAGAAATGCTCCAATTGAGCTAATTAGCTTATTGTGAGAATATTACAAATGTCTGACAAAAGTGAAAAATGTAAATTTCCAATTTCAACCAAACATGCTAGAAATGCTCCAATTGAGCTAATTAGCTTATTGTGAGAATATTGCAATTGTCTGACAAAAGTGAAAAATGTAAATTTCCAATTTCAACCAAACATGCTAGAAATGCTCTAAATGAGCTAATTAGCTTATTGTGAGAATATTACAAACGTCTAACAAAATTGAAAAATGTAAATTTCCAATTTCAACCAAACATGCTAGAAATGCTCCAATTGAGCTAATTAGCTTATTGTGAGAATATTGCAATTGTCTGACAGAAGTGAAAAATGTAAATTTGCAATTTCAACCAAACATGCTAGAAATGCTCAAATTGAGCTAATTAGCTTATTGTGAGAATATTGCAATTGTCTGACAAAAGTGAAAAAAGTAAATTTCCAATTTCAACCAAACATGCTAGAAATGCTCAAATTGCGCAAATAAGCCTACTGTATGAATTTTACAAACGTCTGACAAAACTGAAAAATGTAAATTTCCAATTTCAACCAAACATGCTAAAAATGCTCCAATTGAGCTAATTAGCTTATTGTGAGAATATTACAAACGTCTGACAACACTGAAAAATGTAAATTTCTAATTTTAACCAAACATGCTAGAAATGCTCCAAATGAGCTAATTAGCTTATTGAGAGAATATTGCAATTGTCTGACAAAAGTGAAAAAAGTAAATTTCCAATTTCAACCAAACATGCTAGAAATGCTCCAATTGAGCTAATTAGCTTATTGTGAGAATATTACAAACGTCTGACAAAAGTGAAAAATGTAAATTTCCAATTTCAACCAAACATGCTAGAAATGCTCCAATTGAGCTAATTAGCTTATTGTGAGAATATTGCAATTGTCTGACAAAAGTGAAAAATGTAAATTTCCAATTTCAACAAACATGCTAGAAATGCTCCAATTGAGCTAATTAGCTTATTGTGAGAATATTACAAATGTCTAACAAAATTGAAAAATGTAAATTTCCAATTTCAACCAAACATGCTAGAAATGCTCCAATTGAGCTAATTAGCTTATTGTGAGAATATTGCAATTGTCTGACAGAAGTGAAAAATGTAAATTTGCAATTTCAACCAAACATGCTAGAAATACTCCAATTTAGCTAATTAGCTTATTGTGAGAATATTACAAACGTCTGACAACACTGAAAAATGTAAATTTCCAATTTCAACCAAACATGCTAGAAATGCTCCAATTGAGCTAATTAGCTTATCGTGAGAATATTGCAATTGTCTGACAAAAGTGAAAAAAGTAAATTTCCAATTTCAACCAAACATGCTAGAAATGCTCAAATTGCGCAAATAAGCCTACTGTAAGAATTTTACAAACGTCTGACAAAACTGAAAAATGTAAATTTTCAATTTCAACCAAACATGCTAGAAATGCTCCAATTGAGCTAATTAGCTTATTGTGAGAATATTACAAACGTCTGACAAAACTGAAAAATGTAGATTTCCAATTTCAACCAAACATGCTAGAAATGCTCCAATTGAGCTAATTAGCTTATTGTGAGAATATTGCAATTGTCTGACAAAAGTGAAAAAAGTAAATTTCCAATTTCAACCAAACATGCTAGAAATGCTCCAATTGAGCTAATTAGCTTATTGTGAGAATATTGCAATTGTCTGACAAAAGTGAAAAAAGTAAATTTCCAATTTCAACCAAACATGCTAGAAATGCTCCATTTGAGCTAATTAGCTTATTGTGAGAATATTGCAATTGTCTGACAGAAGTGAAAAATGTAAATTTGCAATTTCAACCAAACATGCTAGAAATGCTCCAATTGAGCTAATTAGCTTATTGTGAGAATATTGCAATTGTCTGACAAAAGTGAAAAATGTAAATTTGCAATTTCAACCAAACATGCTAGAAATACTCCAATTTAGCTAATTAGCTTATTGTGAGAATATTACAAACGTCTGACAACACTGAAAAATGTAAATTTCCAATTTCAACCAAACATGCTAGAAATGCTCCAATTGAGCTAATTAGCTTATTGTGAGAATATTGCAATAGTCTGACAAAAGTGAAAAAAGTAAATTTCCAATTTCAACCAAACATGCTAGAAATGCTCAAATTGCGCAAATAAGCCTACTGTAAGAATTTTACAAACGTCTGACAAAACTGAAAAATGTAAATTTCCAATTTCAACCAAACATGCTAGAAATGCTCCAATTGAGCTAATTAGCTTATTGTGAGAATATTACAAACCTCTGACAAAACTGAAAAATGTAGATTTCCAATTTCAACCAAACATGCTAGAAATGCTCCAATTGAGCTAATTAGCTTATTGTGAGAATATTACAAACGTCTGACAACACTGAAAAATGTAAATTTCCAATTTCAACCAAACATGCTAGAAATGCTCCAATTGAGCTAATTAGCTTATTGTGAGAATATTACAAACGTCTGACAAAACTTAAAAATGTAAATTTCCAATTTCAACCAAACATGCTAGAAATGCTCCAATTGAGCTAATTAGCTTATTGAGAAAATATTGCAATTGTCTGACAAAAGTGAAAAATGTAAATTTCCAATATCAACCAAACGTGCTAGAAATGCTCCAATTGAGCTAATTAGCTTATTGTGAGAATATTACAAACGTCTGACAAAAGTGAAAAATGTAAATTTCCAATTTCAACCAAACATGCTAGAAATGCTCCAATTGAGCTAATTAGCTTATTGTGAGAATATTACAAATGTCTAACAAAATTGAAAAATGTAAATTTCCAATTTCAACCAAACATGCTAGAAATGCTCCAATTGAGCTAATTAGCTTATTGTGAGAATATTGCAATTGTCTGACAGAAGTGAAAAATGTAAATTTGCAATTTCAACCAAACATGCTAGAAATACTCCAATTTAGCTAATTAGCTTATTGTGAGAATATTACAAACGTCTGACAACACTGAAAAATGTAAATTTCCAATTTCAACCAAACATGCTAGAAATGCTCCAATTGAGCTAATTAGCTTATCGTGAGAATATTGCAATTGTCTGACAAAAGTGAAAAAAGTAAATTTCCAATTTCAACCAAACATGCTAGAAATGCTCAAATTGCGCAAATAAGCCTACTGTAAGAATTTTACAAACGTCTGACAAAACTGAAAAATGTAAATTTTCAATTTCAACCAAACATGCTAGAAATGCTCCAATTGAGCTAATTAGCTTATTGTGAGAATATTACAAACGTCTGACAAAACTGAAAAATGTAGATTTCCAATTTCAACCAAACATGCTAGAAATGCTCCAATTGAGCTAATTAGCTTATTGTGAGAATATTGCAATTGTCTGACAAAAGTGAAAAAAGTAAATTTCCAATTTCAACCAAACATGCTAGAAATGCTCCAATTGAGCTAATTAGCTTATTGTGAGAATATTGCAATTGTCTGACAAAAGTGAAAAAAGTAAATTTCCAATTTCAACCAAACATGCTAGAAATGCTCCAATTGAGCTAATTAGCTTATTGTGAGAATATTACAAACGTCTAACAAAATTGAAAAATGTAAATTTCCAATTTCAACCAAACATGCTAGAAATGCTCCATTTGAGCTAATTAGCTTATTGTGAGAATATTGCAATTGTCTGACAGAAGTGAAAAATGTAAATTTGCAATTTCAACCAAACATGCTAGAAATGCTCCAATTGAGCTAATTAGCTTATTGTGAGAATATTGCAATTGTCTGACAAAAGTGAAAAATGTAAATTTGCAATTTCAACCAAACATGCTAGAAATACTCCAATTTAGCTAATTAGCTTATTGTGAGAATATTACAAACGTCTGACAACACTGAAAAATGTAAATTTCCAATTTCAACCAAACATGCTAGAAATGCTCCAATTGAGCTAATTAGCTTATTGTGAGAATATTGCAATAGTCTGACAAAAGTGAAAAAAGTAAATTTCCAATTTCAACCAAACATGCTAGAAATGCTCAAATTGCGCAAATAAGCCTACTGTAAGAATTTTACAAACGTCTGACAAAACTGAAAAATGTAAATTTCCAATTTCAACCAAACATGCTAGAAATGCTCCAATTGAGCTAATTAGCTTATTGTGAGAATATTACAAACGTCTGACAAAACTGAAAAATGTAGATTTCCAATTTCAACCAAACATGCTAGAAATGCTCCAATTGAGCTAATTAGCTTATTGTGAGAATATTACAAACGTCTGACAACACTGAAAAATGTAAATTTCCAATTTCAACCAAACATGCTAGAAATGCTCCAATTGAGCTAATTAGCTTATTGTGAGAATATTACAAACGTCTGACAAAACTTAAAAATGTAAATTTCCAATTTCAACCAAACATGCTAGAAATGCTCCAATTGAGCTAATTAGCTTATTGAGAAAATATTGCAATTGTCTGACAAAAGTGAAAAATGTAAATTTCCAATATCAACCAAACGTGCTAGAAATGCTCCAATTGAGCTAATTAGCTTATTGTGAGAATATTACAAACGTCTGACAAAAGTGAAAAATGTAAATTTCCAATTTCAACCAAACATGCTAGAAATGCTCCAATTGAGCTAATTAGCTTATTGTGAGAATATTACAAACGTCTGACAACACTGAAAAATGTAAATTTCCAATTTCAACCGAAGATGCTAGAAATGCTCCAATTGAGCTAATTAGCTTATTGTGAGAATATTGCAATTGTCTGACAAAAGTGAAAAATGTAAATTTCCAATTTCAACCAAACGTGCTAGAAATGCTCCAATTGAGCTAATTAGCTTATTGTGAGAATATTACAAACGTCTGACAAAAGTGAAAAATGTAATTTTCCAATTTCATTCAAACATGCTAGAAATGCTCCAATTGAGCTAATTAGCTTATTGAGAGAATATTGCAATTGTTTGACAAAAGTGAAAAATGTAAATTTCCAATTTCAACCAAACATGCTAGAAATGCTCCAATTGAGCTAATTAGCTTATTGAGAGAATATTGCAATTGTTTGACAAAAGTGAAAAATGTAAATTTCCAATTTCAACCAAACGTGCTAGAAATGCTCCAATTAAGCTAATTAGCTTATTGTGAGAATATTACAAACGTCTGACAAAAGTGAAAAATCTAAATTTCCAATTTCAACCAAACATTCTAGAAATGCTCCAATTGAGCTAATTAGCTTATTGTGAGAATATTGCAATTGTCTGACCAAAGTGAAAAATGTAAATTTCCAATTTCAACCAAACATGCTAGAAATGCTCCAATTGAGCTAATTAGCTTATTGTGAGAATATTACAAACGTCTAACAAAATTGAAAAATGTAAATTTCCAATTTCAACCAAACATGCTAGAAATGCTCCAATTGAGCTAATTAGCTTATTGTGAGAATATTGCAATTGTCTGACAGAAGCGAAAAATGTAAATTTCCAATTTCAACCAAACATGCTAGAAATGCTCCAATTTAGCTAATTAGCTTATTGTGAGAATATTACAAACGTCTGACAAAAGTGAAAAATGTAAATTTCCAATTTCAACCAAACATGCTAGAAATGCTCCAATTGAGCTAATTAGCTTATTGTGAGAATATTGCAATTGTCTGACAAAAGTGAAAAATGTAATTTTCCAATTTCAACCAAACATGCTAGAAATGCTCCAATTGAGCTAATTAGCTTATTGTGAGAATATTGCAATTGTCTGACAAAAGTGAAAAAAGTAAATTTCCAATTTCAACCAAACACGCTAGAAATGCTCAACTTGCGCAAATAAGCCTACTGTAAGAATTTTACAAACGTCTGACAAAACTGAAAAATGTAAATTTCCAATTTTAACCAAACATGCTAAAAATGCTCCAATTGAGCTAATTAGCTTATTGTGAGAATATTACAAACGTCTGACAACACTGAAAAATGTAAATTTCCAATTTCAACCAAACATGCTAGAAATGCTCCAATTGAGCTAATTAGCTTATTGTGAGAATATTACAAACGTCTGACAAAAGTGAAAAATGTAAATTTCCAATTTCAACCAAACATGCTAGAAATGCTCCAATTGAGCTAATTAGCTTATTGTGAGAATATTCCAATTGTCTGACAAAAGTGAAAAATGTGAATTTCCAATTTCAACCAAACATGCTAGAAATGCTCCAATTGAGCTAATTAGCTTATTGTGAGAATATTACAAACGTCTAACAAAATTGAAAAATGTAAATTTCCAATTTCAACCAAACATGCTAGAAATGCTCAAATTGCGCAAATAAGCCTACTGTAAGAATTTTATAAACGTCTGACAAAACTGAAAAATGTAAATTTCCAATATCAACCAAACATGCTAAAAATGCTCCAATTGAGCTAATTAGCTTATTGTGAGAATATTACAAACGTCTGACAACACTGAAAAATGTAAATTTCTAATTTCAACCAAACATGCTAGAAATGCTCCAATTGAGCTAATTAGCTTATTGTGAGAATATTGCAATTGTCTGACAAAAGTGAAAAATGTAAATTTCCAATTTCAACCAAACATGCTAGATTTGCTCCAATTGAGCTAATTAGCTTACTGTGAGATTATTGCAATTGTCTGACAAAAGTGAAAAATGTAAATTTCCAATTTCAACCAAACATGCTAGAAATGCTCCAATTGAGCTAATTAGCTTATTGTGAGAATATTACAAACGTCTGACAACACTGAAAAATGTAAATTTCCAATTTCAACCGAAGATGCTAGAAATGCTCCAATTGAGCTAATTAGCTTATTGTGAGAATATTGCAATTGTCTGACAACACTGAAAAATGTAAATTTCCAATTTCAACCGAAGATGCTAGAAATGCTCCAATTGAGCTAATTAGCTTATTGTGAGAATATTGCAATTGTCTGACAGAAGTGAAAAATGTAAATTTGCAATTTCAACCAAACATGCTAGAAATGCTCCAATTGAGCTAATTAGCTTATTGTGAGAATATTGCAATTGTCTGACAAAAGTGAAAAATGTAAATTTGCAATTTCAACCAAACATGCTTGAAATACTCCAATTTAGCTAATTAGCTTATTGTGAGAATATTACAAACGTCTGACAACACTGAAAAATGTAAATTTCCAATTTCAACCAAACATGCTAGAAATGCTCCAATTGAGCTAATTAGCTTATTGTGAGAATATTGCAATAGTCTGACAAAAGTGAAAAAAGTAAATTTCCAATTTCAACCAAACATGCTAGAAATGCTCAAATTGCGCAAATAAGCCTACTGTAAGAATTTTACAAACGTCTGACAAAACTGAAAAATGTAAATTTCCAATTTCAACCAAACATGCTAGAAATGCTCCAATTGAGCTAATTAGCTTATTGTGAGAATATTACAAACGTCTGACAAAACTGAAAAATGTAGATTTCCAATTTCAACCAAACATGCTAGAAATGCTCCAATTGAGCTAATTAGCTTATTGTGAGAATATTGCAATTGTCTGACAAAAGTGAAAAATGTAAATTTCCAATTTCAACCAAACATGCTAGAAATGCTCCAATTGAGCTAATTAGCTTATTGTGAGAATATTACAAACGTCTGACAAAACTTAAAAATGTAAATTTCCAATTTCAAGCAAACATGCTAGAAATGCTCCAATTGAGCTAATTAGCTTATTGAGAAAATATTGCAATTGTCTGACAAAAGTGAAAAATGTAAATTTCCAATATCAACCAAACGTGCTAGAAATGCTCCAATTGAGCTAATTAGCTTATTGTGAGAATATTACAAACGTCTGACAAAAGTGAAAAATGTAAATTTCCAATTTCAACCAAACATGCTAGAAATGCTCCAATTGAGCTAATTAGCTTATTGTGAGAATATTACAAACGTCTGACAACACTGAAAAATGTAAATTTCCAATTTCAACCGAAGATGCTAGAAATGCTCCAATTGAGCTAATTAGCTTATTGTGAGAATATTGCAATTGTCTGACAAAAGTGAAAAATGTAAATTTCCAATTTCAACCAAACGTGCTAGAAATGCTCCAATTGAGCTAATTAGCTTATTGTGAGAATATTACAAACGTCTGACAAAAGTGAAAAATGTAATTTTCCAATTTCATTCAAACATGCTAGAAATGCTCCAATTGAGCTAATTAGCTTATTGAGAGAATATTGCAATTGTTTGACAAAAGTGAAAAATGTAAATTTCCAATTTCAACCAAACATGCTAGAAATGCTCCAATTGAGCTAATTAGCTTATTGAGAGAATATTGCAATTGTTTGACAAAAGTGAAAAATGTAAATTTCCAATTTCAACCAAACGTGCTAGAAATGCTCCAATTAAGCTAATTAGCTTATTGTGAGAATATTACAAACGTCTGACAAAAGTGAAAAATCTAAATTTCCAATTTCAACCAAACATTCTAGAAATGCTCCAATTGAGCTAATTAGCTTATTGTGAGAATATTGCAATTGTCTGACCAAAGTGAAAAATGTAAATTTCCAATTTCAACCAAACATGCTAGAAATGCTCCAATTGAGCTAATTAGCTTATTGTGAGAATATTACAAACGTCTAACAAAATTGAAAAATGTAAATTTCCAATTTCAACCAAACATGCTAGAAATGCTCCAATTGAGCTAATTAGCTTATTGTGAGAATATTGCAATTGTCTGACAGAAGTGAAAAATGTAAATTTCCAATTTCAACCAAACATGCTAGAAATGCTCCAATTTAGCTAATTAGCTTATTGTGAGAATATTACAAACGTCTGACAAAAGTGAAAAATGTAAATTTCCAATTTCAACCAAACATGCTAGAAATGCTCCAATTGAGCTAATTAGCTTATTGTGAGAATATTGCAATTGTCTGACAAAAGTGAAAAATGTAATTTTCCAATTTCAACCAAACATGCTAGAAATGCTCCAATTGAGCTAATTAGCTTATTGTGAGAATATTGCAATTGTCTGACAAAAGTGAAAAAAGTAAATTTCCAATTTCAACCAAACACGCTAGAAATGCTCAACTTGCGCAAATAAGCCTACTGTAAGAATTTTACAAACGTCTGACAAAACTGAAAAATGTAAATTTCCAATTTCAACCAAACATGCTAAAAATGCTCCAATTGAGCTAATTAGCTTATTGTGAGAATATTACAAACGTCTGACAACACTGAAAAATGTAAATTTTTAATTTCAACCAAACATGCTAGAAATGCTCCAAATGAGCTAATTAGCTTATTGAGAGAATATTGCAATTGTCTGACAAAAGTGAAAAAAGTAAATTTCCAATTGCAACCAAACATGCTAGAAATGCTCCAATTGAGCTAATTAGCTTATTGTGAGAATATTACAAACGTCTGACAAAAGTGAAAAATGTAAATTTCCAATTTCAACCAAACATGCTAGAAATGCTCCAATTGAGCTAATTAGCTTATTGTGAGAATATTCCAATTGTCTGACAAAAGTGAAAAATGTGAATTTCCAATTTCAACCAAACATGCTAGAAATGCTCCAATTGAGCTAATTAGCTTATTGTGAGAATATTACAAACGTCTAACAAAATTGAAAAATGTAAATTTCCAATTTCAACCAAACATGCTAGAAATGCTCAAATTGCGCAAATAAGCCTACTGTAAGAATTTTATAAACGTCTGACAAAACTGAAAAATGTAAATTTCCAATATCAACCAAACATGCTAAAAATGCTCCAATTGAGCTAATTAGCTTATTGTGAGAATATTACAAACGTCTGACAACACTGAAAAATGTAAATTTCTAATTTCAACCAAACATGCTAGAAATGCTCCAAATGAGGTAATTAGCTTATTGAGAGAATATTGCAATTGTCTGACAAAAGTGAAAAAAGTAAATTTCCAATTTCAACCAAACATGCTAGACATGCTCCAATTGAGCTAATTAGCTTATTGTGAGAATATTGCAATTGTCTGACAAAAGTGAAAAATGTAAATTTCCAATTTCAACCAAACATGCTAGATTTGCTCCAATTGAGCTAATTAGCTTACTGTGAGATTATTGCAATTGTCTGACAAAAGTGAAAAATGTAAATTTCCAATTTCAACCAAACATGCTAGAAATGCTCCAATTGAGCTAATTAGCTTATTGTGAGAATATTACAAACGTCTGACAACACTGAAAAATGTAAATTTCCAATTTCAACCGAAGATGCTAGAAATGCTCCAATTGAGCTAATTAGCTTATTGTGAGAATATTGCAATTGTCTGACAAAAGTGAAAAATGTAATTTTCCAATTTCAACCAAACGTGCTAGAAATGCTCCAATTGAGCTAATTAGCTTATTGTGAGAATATTACAAACGTCTGACAAAAGTGAAAAATGTAAATTTCCAATTTCAACCAAACATGCTAGAAATGCTCCAATTGAGCTAATTAGCTTATTGAGAGAATATTGCAATTGTTTGACAAAAGTGAAAAATGTAAATTTCCAATTTCAACCAAACTTGCTAGAAATGCTCCAATTGAGCTAATTAGCTTATTGAAAGAATATTGCAATTGTTTGACAAAAGTGAAAAATGTAAATTTCCAATTTCAACCAAACGTGCTAGAAATGCTCTAATTGAGCTAATTAGCTTATTGTGAGAATATTACAAACGTCTGACAAAAGTGAAAAATGTAAATTTCCAATTTCAACCAAACATGATAGAAATGCTCCAATTGAGCTAATTAGCTTATTGTGAGAATATTGCAATTGTCTGACAAAAGTGAAAAATTTAAATTTCCAATTTCAACCAAACATGCTAGAAATGCTCCAATTGAGCTAATTAGCTTATTGTGAGAATATTACAAACGTCTAACAAATTTGAAAAATGTAAATTTCCAATTTCAACCAAACATGCTAGAAATGCTCCAATTGAGCTAATTAGCTTATTGTGAGAATATTGCAATTGTCTGACAGAAGTGAAAAATGTAAATTTGCAATTTCAACCAAACATGCTAGAAATGCTCCAATTTAGCTAATTAGCTTATTGTGAGAATATTGCAATTGTCTGACAAAAGTGAAAAAAAGTAAATTTCCAATTTCAACCAAACATGCTAGAAATGCTCAAATTGCGCAAATAAGCCTACTGTAAGAATTTTACAAATGTCTGACAAAACTGAAAAATGTAAATTTCCAATTTCAACCAAACATGCTAAAAATGCTCCAATTGAGCTAATTAGCTTATTGTGAGAATATTACAAACGTCTGACAAAAGTGAAAAATGTAAATTTCCAATTTCAACCAAACATGCTAGAAATGCTCCAATTGAGCTAATTAGCTTATTGTGAGAATACTGCAAACGTCTAACAAAATTGAAAAATGTAAATTTCCAATTTCAACCAAACATGCTAGAAATGCTCCAATTGAGCTAATTAGCTTATTGTGAGAATATTACAAACGTCTGACAACACTGAAAAATGTAAATTTCCAATTTCAACCGAAGATGCTAGAAATGCTCCAATTGAGCTAATTAGCTTATTGTGAGAATATTGCAATTGTCTGACAAAAGTGAAAAATGTAAATTTCCAATTTCAACCAAACGTGCTAGAAATGCTCCAATTGAGCTAATTAGCTTATTGTGAGAATATTACAAACGTCTGACAAAAGTGAAAAATGTAAATTTCCAATTTCAACCAAACATCCTAGAAATGCTCCAATTGAGCTAATTAGCTTATTGAGAGAATATTGCAATTGTTTGACAAAAGTGAAAAATGTAAATTTCCAATTTCAACCAAACATGCTAGAAATGCTCCAATTGAGCTAATTAGCTTATTGAGAGAATATTGCAATTGTTTGACAAAAGTGAAAAATGTAAATTTCCAATTTCAACCAAACGTGCTAGAAATGCTCCAATTGAGCTAATTAGCTTATTGTGAGAATATTACAAACGTCTGACAAAAGTGAAAAATGTAAATTTGCGATTTCAACCAAACATGCTAGAAATGCTCCAATTGAGCTAATTAGCTTATTGTGAGAATATTACAAACGTCTGACAACACTGAAAAATGTAAATTTCCAATTTCAACCAAACATGCTAGAAATGCTCCAATTGAGCTAATTAGCTTATTGAGAGAATATTGCAATTATCTGACAGAAGTGAAAAATGTAAATTTCCAATTTCAACCAAACATGATAGAAATGCTCCAATTGAGCTAATTAGCTTATTGTGAGAATATTGCAATTGTCTGACAAAAGTGAAAAATGTAAATTTCCAATTTCAACCAAACATGCTAGAAATGCTCCAATTGAGCTAATTAGCTTATTGTGAGAATATTGCAATTGTCTGACAAAAGTGAAAATTGTAAATTTCCAATTTCAACCAAACATGCTAGAAATGCTCCAATTGAGCTAATTAGCTTATTGTGAGAATATTACAAACGTCTGACAAAATTGAAAAATGTAAATTTCCAATTTCAACCAAACATGCTAGAAATGCTCCAATTGAGCTAATTAGCTTATTGTGAGAATATTGCAATTGTCTGACAAAAGTGAAAATTGTAAATTTCCAATTTCAACCAAACATGCTAGAAATGCTCCAATTGAGCTAATTAGCTTATTGTGAGAATATTACAAACGTCTGACAAAATTGAAAAATGTAAATTTCCAATTTCAACCAAACATGCTAGAAATGCTCCAATTGAGCTAATTAGCTTATTGTGAGAATATTGCAATTATCTGACAGAAGTGAAAAAAAGTAAATTTCCAATTTCAACCAAACATGCTAGAAATGCTCAAATTGCGCAAATAAGCCTACTGTAAGAATTTTACAAACGTCTGACAAAAGTGAAAAATCTAAATTTCCAATTTCAACCAAACATTCTAGAAATGCTCCAATTGAGCTAATTAGCTTATTGTGAGAATATTGCAATTGTCTGACCAAAGTGAAAAATGTAAATTTCCAATTTCAACCAAACATGCTAGAAATGCTCCAATTGAGCTAATTAGCTTATTGTGAGAATATTACAAACGTCTAACAAAATTGAAAAATGTAAATTTCCAATTTCAACCAAACATGCTAGAAATGCTCCAATTGAGCTAATTAGCTTATTGTGAGAATATTGCAATTGTCTGACAGAAGTGAAAAATGTAAATTTCCAATTTCAACCAAACATGCTAGAAATGCTCCAATTTAGCTAATTAGCTTATTGTGAGAATATTACAAACGTCTGACAAAAGTGAAAAATGTAAATTTCCAATTTCAACCAAACATGCTAGAAATGCTCCAATTGAGCTAATTAGCTTATTGTGAGAATATTGCAATTGTCTGACAAAAGTGAAAAATGTAATTTTCCAATTTCAACCAAACATGCTAGAAATGCTCCAATTGAGCTAATTAGCTTATTGTGAGAATATTGCAATTGTCTGACAAAAGTGAAAAAAGTAAATTTCCAATTTCAACCAAACACGCTAGAAATGCTCAACTTGCGCAAATAAGCCTACTGTAAGAATTTTACAAACGTCTGACAAAACTGAAAAATGTAAATTTCCAATTTCAACCAAACATGCTAAAAATGCTCCAATTGAGCTAATTAGCTTATTGTGAGAATATTACAAACGTCTGACAACACTGAAAAATGTAAATTTTTAATTTCAACCAAACATGCTAGAAATGCTCCAAATGAGCTAATTAGCTTATTGAGAGAATATTGCAATTGTCTGACAAAAGTGAAAAAAGTAAATTTCCAATTGCAACCAAACATGCTAGAAATGCTCCAATTGAGCTAATTAGCTTATTGTGAGAATATTACAAACGTCTGACAACACTGAAAAATGTAAATTTCCAATTTCAACCGAAGATGCTAGAAATGCTCCAATTGAGCTAATTAGCTTATTGTGAGAATATTGCAATTGTCTGACAAAAGTGAAAAATGTAAATTTCCAATTTCAACCAAACGTGCTAGAAATGCTCCAATTGAGCTAATTAGCTTATTGTGAGAATATTACAAACGTCTGACAAAAGTGAAAAATGTAAATTTCCAATTTCAACCAAACATGCTAGAAATGCTCCAATTGAGCTAATTAGCTTATTGAGAGAATATTGCAATTGTTTGACAAAAGTGAAAAATGTAAATTTCCAATTTCAACCAAACTTGCTAGAAATGCTCCAATTGAGCTAATTAGCTTATTGAGAGAATATTGCAATTGTTTGACAAAAGTGAAAAATGTAAATTTCCAATTTCAACCAAACATGCTAGAAATGCTCCAATTGAGCTAATTAGCTTATTGAGAGAATATTGCAATTGTTTGACAAAAGTGAAAAATGTAAATTTCCAATTTCAACCAAACTTGCTAGAAATGCTCCAATTGAGCTAATTAGCTTATTGTGAGAATATTACAAACGTCTGACAACACTGAAAAATGTAAATTTTTAATTTCAACCAAACGTGCTAGAAATGCTCCAATTGAGCTAATTAGCTTATTGTGAGAATATTACAAACGTCTGACAAAAGTGAAAAATGTAAATTTCCAATTTCAACCAAACATCCTAGAAATGCTCCAATTGAGCTAATTAGCTTATTGAGAGAATATTGCAATTGTTTGACAAAAGTGAAAAATGTAAATTTCCAATTTCAACCAAACATGCTAGAAATGCTCCAATTGAGCTAATTAGCTTATTGAGAGAATATTGCAATTGTTTGACAAAAGTGAAAAATGTAAATTTCCAATTTCAACCAAACGTGCTAGAAATGCTCCAATTGAGCTAATTAGCTTATTGTGAGAATATTACAAACGTCTGACAAAAGTGAAAAATGTAAATTTGCGATTTCAACCAAACATGCTAGAAATGCTCCAATTGAGCTAATTAGCTTATTGTGAGAATATTACAAACGTCTGACAACACTGAAAAATGTAAATTTCCAATTTCAACCAAACATGCTAGAAATGCTCCAATTGAGCTAATTAGCTTATTGAGAGAATATTGCAATTATCTGACAGAAGTGAAAAATGTAAATTTCCAATTTCAACCAAACATGATAGAAATGCTCCAATTGAGCTAATTAGCTTATTGTGAGAATATTGCAATTGTCTGACAAAAGTGAAAAATGTAAATTTCCAATTTCAACCAAACATGCTAGAAATGCTCCAATTGAGCTAATTAGCTTATTGTGAGAATATTGCAATTGTCTGACAAAAGTGAAAATTGTAAATTTCCAATTTCAACCAAACATGCTAGAAATGCTCCAATTGAGCTAATTAGCTTATTGTGAGAATATTACAAACGTCTGACAAAATTGAAAAATGTAAATTTCCAATTTCAACCAAACATGCTAGAAATGCTCCAATTGAGCTAATTAGCTTATTGTGAGAATATTGCAATTGTCTGACAAAAGTGAAAATTGTAAATTTCCAATTTCAACCAAACATGCTAGAAATGCTCCAATTGAGCTAATTAGCTTATTGTGAGAATATTACAAACGTCTGACAAAATTGAAAAATGTAAATTTCCAATTTCAACCAAACATGCTAGAAATGCTCCAATTGAGCTAATTAGCTTATTGTGAGAATATTGCAATTATCTGACAGAAGTGAAAAAAAGTAAATTTCCAATTTCAACCAAACATGCTAGAAATGCTCAAATTGCGCAAATAAGCCTACTGTAAGAATTTTACAAACGTCTGACAAAAGTGAAAAATCTAAATTTCCAATTTCAACCAAACATTCTAGAAATGCTCCAATTGAGCTAATTAGCTTATTGTGAGAATATTGCAATTGTCTGACCAAAGTGAAAAATGTAAATTTCCAATTTCAACCAAACATGCTAGAAATGCTCCAATTGAGCTAATTAGCTTATTGTGAGAATATTACAAACGTCTAACAAAATTGAAAAATGTAAATTTCCAATTTCAACCAAACATGCTAGAAATGCTCCAATTGAGCTAATTAGCTTATTGTGAGAATATTGCAATTGTCTGACAGAAGCGAAAAATGTAAATTTCCAATTTCAACCAAACATGCTAGAAATGCTCCAATTTAGCTAATTAGCTTATTGTGAGAATATTACAAACGTCTGACAAAAGTGAAAAATGTAAATTTCCAATTTCAACCAAACATGCTAGAAATGCTCCAATTGAGCTAATTAGCTTATTGTGAGAATATTGCAATTGTCTGACAAAAGTGAAAAATGTAATTTTCCAATTTCAACCAAACATGCTAGAAATGCTCCAATTGAGCTAATTAGCTTATTGTGAGAATATTGCAATTGTCTGACAAAAGTGAAAAAAGTAAATTTCCAATTTCAACCAAACACGCTAGAAATGCTCAACTTGCGCAAATAAGCCTACTGTAAGAATTTTACAAACGTCTGACAAAACTGAAAAATGTAAATTTTTAATTTCAACCAAACATGCTAGAAATGCTCCAATTGAGCTAATTAGCTTATTGTGAGAATATTACAAACGTCTGACAACACTGAAAAATGTAAATTTCCAATTTCAACCGAAGATGCTAGAAATGCTCCAATTGAGCTAATTAGCTTATTGTGAGAATATTGCAATTGTCTGACAAAAGTGAAAAATGTAAATTTCCAATTTCAACCAAACGTGCTAGAAATGCTCCAATTGAGCTAATTAGCTTATTGTGAGAATATTACAAACGTCTGACAAAAGTGAAAAATGTAAATTTCCAATTTCAACCAAACATGCTAGAAATGCTCCAATTGAGCTAATTAGCTTATTGAGAGAATATTGCAATTGTTTGACAAAAGTGAAAAATGTAAATTTCCAATTTCAACCAAACTTGCTAGAAATGCTCCAATTGAGCTAATTAGCTTATTGAGAGAATATTGCAATTGTTTGACAAAAGTGAAAAATGTAAATTTCCAATTTCAACCAAACGTGCTAGAAATGCTCTAATTGAGCTAATTAGCTTATTGTGAGAATATTACAAACGTCTCACAAAAGTGAAAAATGTAAATTTCCAATTTCAACCAAACATGATAGAAATGCTCCAATTGAGCTAATTAGCTTATTGTGAGAATATTGCAATTGTCTGACAAAAGTGAAAAATTTAAATTTCCAATTTCAACCAAACATGCTAGAAATGCTCCAATTGAGCTAATTAGCTTATTGTGAGAATATTACAAACGTCTAACAAAAGTGAAAAAAAGTAAATTTCCAATTTCAACCAAACATGCTAGAAATGCTCAAATTGCGCAAATAAGCCTACTGTAAGAATTTTACAAACGTCTGACAAAATTGAAAAATGTAAATTTGCAATTTCAACCAAACATGATAGAAATGCTCCAATTGAGCTAATTAGCTTATTGTGAGAATATTGCAATTGTCTGACAAAAGTGAAAAATTTAAATTTCCAATTTCAACCAAACATGCTAGAAATGCTCCAATTGAGCTAATTAGCTTATTGTGAGAATATTACAAACGTCTAACAAAATTGAAAAATGTAAATTTCCAATTTCAACCAAACGTGCTAGAAATGCTCCAATTGAGCTAATTAGCTTATTGTGAGAATATTACAAACGTCTGACAAAAGTGAAAAATGTAAATTTGCGATTTCAACCAAACATGCTAGAAATGCTCCAATTGAGCTAATTAGCTTATTGTGAGAATATTACAAACGTCTGACAACACTGAAAAATGTAAATTTCCAATTTCAACCAAACATGCTAGAAATGCTCCAATTGAGCTAATTAGCTTATTGAGAGAATATTGCAATTATCTGACAGAAGTGAAAAATGTAAATTTCCAATTTCAACCAAACATGATAGAAATGCTCCAATTGAGCTAATTAGCTTATTGTGAGAATATTGCAATTGTCTGACAAAAGTGAAAAATGTAAATTTCCAATTTCAACCAAACATGCTAGAAATGCTCCAATTGAGCTAATTAGCTTATTGTGAGAATATTGCAATTGTCTGACAAAAGTGAAAATTGTAAATTTCCAATTTCAACCAAACATGCTAGAAATGCTCCAATTGAGCTAATTAGCTTATTGTGAGAATATTACAAACGTCTGACAAAATTGAAAAATGTAAATTTCCAATTTCAACCAAACATGCTAGAAATGCTCCAATTGAGCTAATTAGCTTATTGTGAGAATATTGCAATTATCTGACAGAAGTGAAAAATGTAAATTTCCAATTTCAACCAAACATGATAGAAATGCTCCAATTGAGCTAATTAGCTTATTGTGAGAATATTGCAATTGTCTGACAAAAGTGAAAAATGTAAATTTCCAATTTCAACCAAACATGCTAGAAATGCTCCAATTGAGCTAATTAGCTTATTGTGAGAATATTGCAATTGTCTGACAGAAGTGAAAAATGTAAATTTGCAATTTCAACCAAACATGCTAGAAATGCTCCAATTTAGCTAATTAGCTTATTGTGAGAATATTGCAATTGTCTGACAAAAGTGAAAAAAAGTAAATTTCCAATTTCAACCAAACATGCTAGAAATGCTCAAATTGCGCAAATAAGCCTACTGTAAGAATTTTACAAACGTCTGACAAAACTGAAAAATGTAAATTTCCAATTTCAACCAAACATGCTAAAAATGCTCCAATTGAGCTAATTAGCTTATTGAGAGAATATTGCAATTGTTTGACAAAAGTGAAAAATGTAAATTTCCAATTTCAACCAAACTTGCTAGAAATGCTCCAATTGAGCTAATTAGCTTATTGAGAGAATATTGCGATTGTTTGACAAAAGTGAAAAATGTAAATTTCCAATTTCAACCAAACGTGCTAGAAATGCTCTAATTGAGCTAATTAGCTTATTGTGAGAATATTACAAACGTCTGACAAAAGTGAAAAATGTAAATTTCCAATTTCAACCAAACATGATAGAAATGCTCCAATTGAGCTAATTAGTTTATTGTGAGAATATTGCAATTGTCTGACAAAAGTGAAAAATTTAAATTTCCAATTTCAACCAAACATGCTAGAAATGCTCCAATTGAGCTAATTAGCTTATTGTGAGAATATTACAAACGTCTAACAAAATTGAAAAATGTAAATTTCCAATTTCAACCAAACATGCTAGAAATGCTCCAATTGAGCTAATTAGCTTATTGTGAGAATATTGCAATTGTCTGACAGAAGTGAAAAATGTAAATTTGCAATTTCAACCAAACATGCTAGAAATGCTCCAATTGAGCTAATTAGCTTATTGTGAGAATATTGCAATTGTCTGACAGAAGTGAAAAATGTAAATTTGCAATTTCAACCAAACATGCTAGAAATGCTCCAATTTAGCTAATTAGCTTATTGTGAGAATATTGCAATTGTCTGACAAAAGTGAAAAAAAGTAAATTTCCAATTTCAACCAAACATGCTAGAAATGCTCAAATTGCGCAAATAAGCCTACTGTAAGAATTTTACAAACGTCTGACAAAACTGAAAAATGTAAATTTCCAATTTTAACCAAACATGCTAAAAATGCTCCAATTGAGCTAATTAGCTTATTGTGAGAATATTACAAACGTCTGACAAAAGTGAAAAATGTAAATTTCCAATTTCAACCAAACATGCTAGAAATGCTCCAATTGGGCTAATTAGCTTATTGTTAGAATATTGCAATTGTCTGACAAAAGTGAAAAATGTAAATTTCCAATTTCAACCAAACATGCTAGAAATGCTCCAATTGAGCTAATTAGCTTATTGTGAGAATATTGCAAACGTCTAACAAAATTGAAAAATGTAAATTTCCAATTTCAACCAAACATGCTAGAAATGCTCCAATTGAGCTAATTAGCTTATTGTGAGAATATTGCATATGTCTGACAGAAGTGAAGAATGTAAATTTGCAATTTCAACCAAAAATGCTAGAAATGCTCCAATTTAGCTAATTAGCTTATTGTGAGAATATTACAAACGTCTGACAACACTGAAAAATGTAAATTTCCAATTTCAACCGAAGATGCTAGAAATGCTCCAATTGAGCTAATTAGCTTATTGTGAGAATATTGCAATTGTCTGACAAAAGTGAAAAATGTAAATTTGCAATTTCAACCAAACATGCTAGAAATGCTCCAATTGAGCTAATTAGCTTATTGTGAGAATATTACAAACGTCTAACAAAATTGAAAAATGTAAATTTCCAATTTCAACCAAACATGCTAGAAATGCTCAAATTGCGCAAATAAGCCTACGGTAAGAATTTTATAAACGTCTGACAAAACTGAAAAATGTAAATTTCCAATATCAACCAAACATGCTAAAAATGCTCCAATTGAGCTAATTAGCTTATTGTGAGAATATTACAAACGTCTGACAACACTGAAAAATGTAAATTTCTAATTTCAACCAAACATGCTAGAAATGCTCCAAATGAGCTAATTAGCTTGTTGAGAGAATATTGCAATTGTCTGACAAAAGTGAAAAAAGTAAATTTCCAATTTCAACCAAACATGCTAGAAATGCTCCAATTGAGCTAATTAGCTTATTGTGAGAATATTGCAATTGTCTGACAAAAGTGAAAAATGTAAATTTCCAATTTCAACCAAACATGCTAGATTTGCTCCAATTGAGCTAATTAGCTTACTGTGAGATTATTGCAATTGTCTGACAAAAGTGAAAAATGTAAATTTCCAATTTCAACCAAACATGCTAGAAATGCTCCAATTGAGCTAATTAGCTTATTGTGAGAATATTACAAACGTCTGACAACACTGAAAAATGTAAATTTCCAATTTCAACCGAAGATGCTAGGAATGCTCCAATTGAGCTAATTAGCTTATTGTGAGAATATTGCAATTGTCTGACAAAAGTGAAAAATGTAAATTTCCAATTTCAACCAAACGTGCTAGAAATGCTCCAATTGAGCTAATTAGCTTATTGTGAGAATATTACAAACGTCTGACAAAAGTGAAAAATGTAAATTTCCAATTTCAACCAAACATGCTAGAAATGCTCCAATTGAGCTAATTAGCTTATTGAGAGAATATTGCAATTGTTTGACAAAAGTGAAAAATGTAAATTTCCAATTTCAACCAAACTTGCTAGAAATGCTCCAATTGAGCTAATTAGCTTATTGAGAGAATATTGCAATTGTTTGACAAAAGTGAAAAATGTAAATTTCCAATTTCAACCAAACGTGCTAGAAATGCTCTAATTGAGCTAATTAGCTTATTGTGAGAATATTACAAACGTCTGACAAAAGTGAAAAATGTAAATTTCCAATTTCAACCAAACATGATAGAAATGCTCCAATTGAGCTAATTAGCTTATTGTGAGAATATTGCAATTGTCTGACAAAAGTGAAAAATGTAAATTTCCAATTTCAACCAAACATGCTAGAAATGCTCCAATTGAGCTAATTAGCTTATTGTGAGAATATTACAAACGTCTAACAAAATTGAAAAATGTAAATTTCCAATTTCAACCAAACATGCTAGAAATGCTCCAATTGAGCTAATTAGCTTATTGTGAGAATATTGCAATTGTCTGACAGAAGTGAAAAATGTAAATTTGCAATTTCAACCAAACATGCTAGAAATGCTCCAATTTAGCTAATTAGCTTATTGTGAGAATATTGCAATTGTCTGACAAAAGTGAAAAAAAGTAAATTTCCAATTTCAACCAAACATGCTAGAAATGCTCAAATTGCGCAAATAAGCCTACTGTAAGAATTTTACAAACGTCTGACAAAACTGAAAAATGTAAATTTCCAATTTCAACCAAACATGCTAAAAATGCTCCAATTGAGCTAATTAGCTTATTGTGAGAATATTACAAACGTCTGACAAAAGTGAAAAATGTAAATTTCCAATTTCAACCAAACATGCTAGAAATGCTCCAATTGAGCTAATTAGCTTATTGTGAGAATATTGCAAACGTCTAACAAAATTGAAAAATGTAAATTTCCAATTTCAACCAAACATGCTAGAAATGCTCCAATTGAGCTAATTAGCTTATTGTGAGAATATTACAAACGTCTGACAACACTGAAAAATGTAAATTTCCAGTTTCAACCGAAGATGCTAGAAATGCTCCAATTGAGCTAATTAGCTTATTGTGAGAATATTGCAATTGTCTGACAAAAGTGAAAAATGTAAATTTCCAATTTCAACCAAACGTGCTAGAAATGCTCCAATTGAGCTAATTAGCTTATTGTGAGAATATTACAAACGTCTGACAAAAGTGAAAAATGTAAATTTCCAATTTCAACCAAACATCCTAGAAATGCTCCAATTGAGCTAATTAGCTTATTGAGAGAATATTGCAATTGTTTGACAAAAGTGAAAAATGTAAATTTCCAATTTCAACCAAACATGCTAGAAATGCTCCAATTGAGCTAATTAGCTTATTGAGAGAATATTGCAATTGTTTGACAAAAGTGAAAAATGTAAATTTCCAATTTCAACCAAACGTGCTAGAAATGCTCCAATTGAGCTAATTAGCTAATTGTGAGAATATTACAAACGTCTGACAAAAGTGAAAAATGTAAATTTGCGATTTCAACCAAACATGCTAGAAATGCTCCAATTGAGCTAATTAGCTTATTGTGAGAATATTACAAACGTCTGACAACACTGAAAAATGTAAATTTCCAATTTCAACCAAACATGCTAGAATTGCTCCAATTGAGCTAATTAGCTTATTGAGAGAATATTGCAATTATCTGACAGAAGTGAAAAATGTAAATTTCCAATTTCAACCAAACATGATAGAAATGCTCCAATTGAGCTAATTAGCTTATTGTGAGAATATTGCAATTGTCTGACAAAAGTGAAAAATGTAAATTTCCAATTTCAACCAAACATGCTAGAAATGCTCCAATTGAGCTAATTAGCTTATTGTGAGAATATTGCAATTGTCTGACAAAAGTGAAAATTGTAAATTTCCAATTTCAACCAAACATGCTAGAAATGCTCCAATTGAGCTAATTAGCTTATTGTGAGAATATTACAAACGTCTGACAAAATTGAAAAATGTAAATTTCCAATTTCAACCAAACATGCTAGAAATGCTCCAATTGAGCTAATTAGCTTATTGTGAGAATATTGCAATTATCTGACAGAAGTGAAAAATGTAAATTTCCAATTTCAACCAAACATGATAGAAATGCTCCAATTGAGCTAATTAGCTTATTGTGAGAATATTGCAATTGTCTGACAAAAGTGAAAAATGTAAATTTCCAATTTCAACCAAACATGCTAGAAATGCTCCAATTGAGCTAATTAGCTTATTGTGAGAATATTGCAATTGTCTGACAGAAGTGAAAAATGTAAATTTGCAATTTCAACCAAACATGCTAGAAATGCTCCAATTTAGCTAATTAGCTTATTGTGAGAATATTGCAATTGTCTGACAAAAGTGAAGAAAAGTAAATTTCCAATTTCAACCAAACATGCTAGAAATGCTCAAATTGCGCAAATAAGCCTACTGTAAGAATTTTACAGACGTCTGACAAAACTGAAAAATGTAAATTTCCAATTTCAACCAAACATGCTAAAAATGCTCCAATTGAGCTAATTAGCTTATTGAGAGAATATTGCAATTGTTTGACAAAAGTGAAAAATGTAAATTTCCAATTTCAACCAAACTTGCTAGAAATGCTCCAATTGAGCTAATTAGCTTATTGAGAGAATATTGCAATTGTTTGACAAAAGTGAAAAATGTAAATTTCCAATTTCAACCAAACGTGCTAGAAATGCTCTAATTGAGCTAATTAGCTTATTGTGAGAATATTACAAACGTCTGACAAAAGTGAAAAATGTAAATTTCCAATTTCAACCAAACATGATAGAAATGCTCCAATTGAGCTAATTAGCTTATTGTGAGAATATTGCAATTGTCTGACAAAAGTGAAAAATTTAAATTTCCAATTTCAACCAAACATGCTAGAAATGCTCCAATTGAGCTAATTAGCTTATTGTGAGAATATTACAAACGTCTAACAAAATTGAAAAATGTAAATTTCCAATTTCAACCAAACATGCTAGAAATGCTCCAATTGAGCTAATTAGCTTATTGTGAGAATATTGCAATTGTCTGACAGAAGTGAAAAATGTAAATTTGCAATTTCAACCAAACATGCTAGAAATGCTCCAATTTAGCTAATTAGCTTATTGTGAGAATATTGCAATTGTCTGACAAAAGTGAAAAAAAGTAAATTTCCAATTTCAACCAAACATGCTAGAAATGCTCAAATTGCGCAAATAAGCCTACTGTAAGAATTTTACAAACGTCTGACAAAACTGAAAAATGTAAATTTCCAATTTCAACCAAACATGCTAAAAATGCTCCAATTGAGCTAATTAGCTTATTGTGAGAATATTACAAACGTCTGACAAAAGTGAAAAATGTAAATTTCCAATTTCAACCAAACATGCTAGAAATGCTCCAATTGAGCTAATTAGCTTATTGTGAGAATATTGCAATTGTCTGACAAAAGTGAAAAATGTAAATTTCCAATTTCAACCAAACATGCTAGAAATGCTCCAATTGAGCTAATTAGCTTATTGTGAGAATATTGCAAACGTCTAACAAAATTGAAAAATGTAAATTTCCAATTTCAACCAAACATGCTAGAAATGCTCCAATTGAGCTAATTAGCTTATTGTGAGAATATTGCATATGTCTAACAGAAGTGAAGAATGTAAATTTGCAATTTCAACCAAAAATGCTAGAAATGCTCCAATTTAGCTAATTAGCTTATTGTGAGAATATTACAAACGTCTGACAACACTGAAAAATGTAAATTTCCAATTTCAACCGAAGATGCTAGAAATGCTCCAATTGAGCTAATTAGCTTATTGTGAGAATATTGCAATTGTCTGACAAAAGTGAAAAATGTAAATTTCCAATTTCAACCAAACGTGCTAGAAATGCTCCAATTGAGCTAATTAGCTTATTGTGAGAATATTACAAACGTCTGACAAAAGTGAAAAATGTAAATTTCCAATTTCAACCAAACATCCTAGAAATGCTCCAATTGAGCTAATTAGCTTATTGAGAGAATATTGCAATTGTTTGACAAAAGTGAAAAATGTAAATTTCCAATTTCAACCAAACATGCTAGAAATGCTCCAATTGAGCTAATTAGCTTATTGAGAGAATATTGCAATTGTTTGACAAAAGTGAAAAATGTAAATTTCCAATTTCAACCAAACGTGCTAGAAATGCTCCAATTGAGCTAATTAGCTTATTGTGAGAATATTACAAACGTCTGACAGAAGTGAAAAATGTAAATTTGCGATTTCAACCAAACATGCTAGAAATGCTCCAATTGAGCTAATTAGCTTATTGTGAGAATATTACAAACGTCTGACAACACTGAAAAATGTAAATTTCCAATTTCAACCAAACATGCTAGAAATGCTCCAATTGAGCTAATTAGCTTATTGAGAGAATATTGCAATTGTTTGACAAAAGTGAAAAATGTAAGTTTCCAAATTCAACCAAACATGCTAGAAATGCTCCAATTGAGCTAATTAGCTTATTGTGAGAATATTGCAATTGTCTGACAAAAGTGAAAATTGTAAATTTCCAATTTCAACCAAACATGCTAGAAATGCTCCAATTGAGCTAATTAGCTTATTGTGAGAATATTACAAACGTCCGACAACACTGAAAATTGTAAATTTCCAATTTCAACCAAACATGCTAGAAATGCTCCAATTGAGCTAATTAGCTTATTGAGAGAATATTGCAATTGTTTGACAAAAGTGAAAAATGTAAGTTTCCAAATTCAACCAAACGTGCTAGAAATGCTCCAATTGAGCTAATTAGCTTATTGTGAGAATATTACAAACGTCCAACAAAAGTGAAAAATGTAAATTTCCAATTTCAACCAAACATGCTAGAAATGCTCCAATTGAGCTAATTAGCTTATTGTGAGAATATTGCAATTATCTGACAGAAGTGAAAAATGTAAATTTCCAAATTCAACCAAACATGCTAGAAATGCTCCAATTGAGCTAATTAGCTTATTGTGAGAATAATACAAACGTCTGACAACACTGAAAAATGTAAATTTCCAATTTCAACCAAACATGCTAGAAATGCTCCAATTGAGCTAATTAGCTTATTGAGAGAATATTGCAATTGTTTGACAAAAGTGAAAAATGTAAGTTTCCAAATTCAACCAAACGTGCTAGAAATGCTCCAATTGAGCTAATTAGCTTATTGTGAGAATATTACAAACGTCTGACAAAATTGAAAAATGTAAATTTCCAATTTCAACCAAACATGCTAGAAATGCTCCAATTGAGCTAATTAGCTTATTGTGAGAATATTGCAATTGTCTGACAGAAGTAAAAAATGTAAATTTCCAATTTCAACCAAACATGCTAGAAATGCTCCAATTGAGCTAATTAGCTTATTGTGAGAATATTACAAACGTCTGACAAAACTGAAAAATGTAAATTTCCAATTTCAACCAAACATGCTAGAAATGCTCCAATTGAGCTAATTAGCTTATTGTGAGAATATTACAAACGTCTGACAAAACTGAAAAATGTAGATTTCCAAGTTCAACCAAACATGCTAGAAATGCTCCAATTGAGCTAATTAGCTTATTGTGAGAATATTACAAACGTCTGACAAAAGTGAAAAATGTAAATTTCCAATTTCAACCAAACATCCTAGAAATGCTCCAATTGAGCTAATTAGCTTATTGAGAGAATATTGCAATTGTTTGACAAAAGTGAAAAATGTAAATTTCCAATTTCAACCAAACATGCTAGAAATGCTCCAATTGAGCTAATTAGCTTATTGAGAGAATATTGCAATTGTTTGACAAAAGTGAAAAATGTAAATTTCCAATTTCAACCAAACGTGCTAGAAATGCTCCAATTGAGCTAATTAGCTTATTGTGAGAATATTACAAACGTCTGACAGAAGTGAAAAATGTAAATTTGCGATTTCAACCAAACATGCTAGAAATGCTCCAATTGAGCTAATTAGCTTATTGTGAGAATATTACAAACGTCTGACAACACTGAAAAATGTAAATTTCCAATTTCAACCAAACATGCTAGAAATGCTCCAATTGAGCTAATTAGCTTATTGAGAGAATATTGCAATTGTTTGACAAAAGTGAAAAATGTAAGTTTCCAAATTCAACCAAACATGCTAGAAATGCTCCAATTGAGCTAATTAGCTTATTGTGAGAATATTGCAATTGTCTGACAAAAGTGAAAATTGTAAATTTCCAATTTCAACCAAACATGCTAGAAATGCTCCAATTGAGCTAATTAGCTTATTGTGAGAATATTACAAACGTCCGACAACACTGAAAATTGTAAATTTCCAATTTCAACCAAACATGCTAGAAATGCTCCAATTGAGCTAATTAGCTTATTGAGAGAATATTGCAATTGTTTGACAAAAGTGAAAAATGTAAGTTTCCAAATTCAACCAAACGTGCTAGAAATGCTCCAATTGAGCTAATTAGCTTATTGTGAGAATATTACAAACGTCCAACAAAAGTGAAAAATGTAAATTTCCAATTTCAACCAAACATGCTAGAAATGCTCCAATTGAGCTAATTAGCTTATTGTGAGAATATTGCAATTATCTGACAGAAGTGAAAAATGTAAATTTCCAAATTCAACCAAACATGCTAGAAATGCTCCAATTGAGCTAATTAGCTTATTGTGAGAATAATACAAACGTCTGACAACACTGAAAAATGTAAATTTCCAATTTCAACCAAACATGCTAGAAATGCTCCAATTGAGCTAATTAGCTTATTGAGAGAATATTGCAATTGTTTGACAAAAGTGAAAAATGTAAGTTTCCAAATTCAACCAAACGTGCTAGAAATGCTCCAATTGAGCTAATTAGCTTATTGTGAGAATATTACAAACGTCTGACAAAATTGAAAAATGTAAATTTCCAATTTCAACCAAACATGCTAGAAATGCTCCAATTGAGCTAATTAGCTTATTGTGAGAATATTGCAATTGTCTGACAGAAGTAAAAAATGTAAATTTCCAATTTCAACCAAACATGCTAGAAATGCTCCAATTGAGCTAATTAGCTTATTGTGAGAATATTACAAACGTCTGACAAAACTGAAAAATGTAAATTTCCAATTTCAACCAAACATGCTAGAAATGCTCCAATTGAGCTAATTAGCTTATTGTGAGAATATTACAAACGTCTGACAAAACTGAAAAATGTAGATTTCCAAGTTCAACCAAACATGCTAGAAATGCTCCAATTGAGCTAATTAGCTTATTGTGAGAATATTACAAACGTCTGACAAAAGTGAAAAATGTAAATTTCCAATTTCAACCAAACATGCTAGAATTGCTCCAATTGAGCTAATTAGCTTATTGTGAGAATATTGCAATTGTCTGACAAAAGTGAAAAATGTAAATTTCCAATTTCAACCAAACATGCTAGAAATGCTCCAATTGAGCTAATTAGCTTATTGTGAGAATATTACAAACGTCTGACAACACTGAAAAATGTAAATTTCCAATTTCAACCAAACATGCTAGAAATTCTCAAATTGCGCAAATAAGCCTACTGTAAGAATTTTACAAACGTCTGACAAAACTGAAAAATGTAAATTTCCAATTTCAACCAAACATGCTAGAAATGCTCCAATTGAGCTAATTAGCTTATTGTGAGAATATTACAAACGTCTGACAACACTGAAAAATGTCAATTTCTAATTTCAACCAAACATGCTAGAAATGCTCCAATTGAGCTAATTAGCTTATTGAGAGAATATTGCAATTGTTTGACAAAAGTGAAAAATGTAAATTTCCAATTTCAACCAAACATGCTATTAATGCTCCAATTGAGCTAATTAGCTTATTGTGAGAATATTACAAACATCTAACAAAATTGAAAAATGTAAATTTCCAATTTCAACCAAACATGCTAGAAATGCTCCAATTGAGCTAATTAGCTTATTGTGAGAATATTACAAACGTCTGACAACACTGAAAAATGTCAATTTCTAATTTCAACCAAACATGCTAAAAATGCTCCAATTGAGCTAATTAGCTTATTGAGAGAATATTGCAATTGTTTGACAAAAGTGAAAAATGTAAATTTCCAATTTCAACCAAACTTGCTAGAAATGCTCCAATTGAGCTAATTAGCTTATTGAGAGAATATTGCAATTGTTTGACAAAAGTGAAAAATGTAAATTTCCAATTTCAACCAAACGTGCTAGAAATGCTCTAATTGAGCTAATTAGCTTATTGTGAGAATATTACAAACGTCTGACAAAAGTGAAAAATGTAAATTTCCAATTTCAACCAAACATGATAGAAATGCTCCAATTGAGCTAATTAGCTTATTGTGAGAATATTGCAATTGTCTGACAAAAGTGAAAAATTTAAATTTCCAATTTCAACCAAACATGCTAGAAATGCTCCAATTGAGCTAATTAGCTTATTGTGAGAATATTACAAACGTCTAACAAAATTGAAAAATGTAAATTTCCAATTTCAACCAAACATGCTAGAAATGCTCCAATTGAGCTAATTAGCTTATTGTGAGAATATTGCAATTGTCTGACAGAAGTGAAAAATGTAAATTTGCAATTTCAACCAAACATGCTAGAAATGCTCCAATTTAGCTAATTAGCTTATTGTGAGAATATTGCAATTGTCTGACAAAAGTGAAAAAAAGTAAATTTCCAATTTCAACCAAACATGCTAGAAATGCTCAAATTGCGCAAATAAACCTACTGTAAGAATTTTACAAATGTCTGACAAAACCGAAAAATGTAAATTTCCAATTTCAACCAAACATGCTAGAAATGCTCCAATTGAGCTAATTAGCTTATTGTGAGAATATTGCAATTGTCTGACAAAAGTGAAAAATGTAAATTTCCAATTTCAACCAAACATGCTTGAAATGCTCTAATTGAGCTAATTAGCTTATTGCGAGAATATTACAAACGTCTGACAAAACTGAAAAATGTAAATTTCCAATTTCAACCAAACATGCTAGAAATGCTCCAATTGAGCTAATTAGCTTATTGTGAGAATATTGCAATTGTCTGACAAAAGTGAAAAATGTAAATTTCCAATTTCAACCAAACATGCTTGAAATGCTCCAATTGAGCTAATTAGCTTATTGTGAGAATATTACAAACGTCTGACAAAACTGAAAAATGTGAATTTATAATTTCAACCAAACATGCTAGAAATGCTCCAATTGAGCTAATTAGCTTATTGAGAGAATATTGCAATTGTCTGACAAACGTGAAAAATGTAAATTTCCAATTTCAACCAAACATGCTAGAAATGCTCCAATTGAGCTAATTAGCTTATTGTGAGAATATTGCAATTGTCTGACAAAAGTGAAAAATGTAAATTTCCAATTTCAACCAAACATGCTAGAAATGCTCCAATTGAGCTAATTAGCTTATTGTGAGAATACTACAAACGTCTCACAAAACTGAAAAATGTAAATTTCCAATTTCAACCAAACATGCTAGAAATACTCCAATTGAGCTAATTAGCTTATTGTGAGAATATTGCAATTGTCCGACAAAAGTGAAAAATGTAAATTTCCAATTTCAACCAAACATGCTAGAAATGCTCCAATTGAGCTAATTAGCTTATTGTGAGAATATTGCAATTGTCTGACAAAAGTGAAAAATGTAAATTTCCAATTTCAACCAAACATGCTAGAAATGCTCCAATTGAGCTAATTAGCTTATTGTGAGAATACTACAAACGTCTGACAAAACTGAAAAATGTAAATTTCCAATTTCAACCAAACATGCTAGAAATGCTCCAATTGAGCTAATTAGCTTATTGTGAGAATATTACAAACATCTAACAAAATTGAAAAATGTAAATTTCCAATTTCAACCAAACATGCTAGAAATGCTACAATTGAGCTAATTAGCTTATTGTGAGAATATTGCAATTGTCTGACAAAAGTGAAAAATGTAAATTTCCAATTTCAACCAAACATGCTTGAAATGCTCTAATTGAGCTAATTAGCTTATTGTGAGAATATTACAAACGTCTGACAAAACTGAAAAATGTAAATTTCCAATTTCAACCTAACATGCTAGAAATGCTCCAATTGAGCTAATTAGTTTATTGTGAGAATATTACAAACGTCTGACAACCCTAAAAAATGTAAACTTCCAATTTCAACCAAACATGCTAGAAATGCTCCAATTGAGCTAATTAGCTTATTGTGAGAATATTGCAATTGTCTGACAAAGGTGAAAAATGTAAATTTCCAATTTCAACCAAACATGCTAGAAATGCTCAAATTGCGCAAAGAAGCCTACTGCAAGAATTTTAAAAACGTCTGACAAAACTGAAAAATGTAAATTTCCAATTTCAACCAAACATGCTAGAAATGCTCCAATTGAGGTAATTAGATGATTGAGAGAATATTGCAATTGTCTGACAAAACTGAAAAATGTAAAATTCGAATTTCAACCAAACATGCTAGAAATGCTCCAATTGAGCTAATTAGCTTATTGTGAGAATGTTACAAACATCTGACAAAAGTGAAAAATGTAAATTTCCAATTTCAACCAAACATGCTAGAAATGCTCCAATTGAGCTAATTAGCTTATTGTGAGAATGTTACAAACATCTGACAAAATTGAAAAATGTAAATTTCCAATTTCAACCAAACATGCTAGAAATGCTCCAATTGAGCTAATTAGCCTATTGTGGGAATATTACAAACGTCTGACAAAAGTGAAAAATGTAAATTTCCAATTTCAACCAAACATGCTAGAATTGTTCCAATTGAGCTAATTAGCTTATTGTAAAAATATTGCAATTGTCTGACAAAAGTGAAAAATGTAAATTTCCAATTTCAACCAAACATGCTAAAAATGCTCCAATTGAGCTAATTAGCTTATTGTGAGAATATTGCAATTGTCTGACAAAACTGAAAAATCTAAATTTCCAATTTCAACCAAACATGCTAGAAATGCTCCAATTGAGCTAATTAGCTTATTGTGAGAATATCACAAACGTCTAACAGAATTGAAAAATGTAAATTTCCAATTTCAACCAAACATGCTAAAAATGCTCCAAATGAGCTAATTAGCTTATTGTGAGAATATTACAAACGTCTGACAAAACTGAAAAATTTAAATTTCCAATTTCAACCAAACATGCTAGAAATGCTTCAATTGAGCTAATTAGCTTATTGTGAGAATATTACAAACGTCTGACAAAACTGAAAAATGTAAATTTCCAATTTCAACCAAACATGCTAGAAATGCTCCAATTGAGCTAATTAGCTTATTGTGAGAATATTGCAATTGTCTGACAAAAGTGAAAAATGTAAATTTCCAATTTCAACCAAACATGCTAGAATTGCTCCAATTGAGCTAATTAGCTTATTGTGAGAATATTGCAATTGTCTAACAAAATTGAAAAATGTAAATTTCCAATTTCAACCAAACATGCTAAAAATGCTCCAAATGAGCTAATTAGCTTATTGTGAGAATATTACAAACGTCTGACAAAACTGAAAAATTTAAATTTCCAATTTCAACCAAACATGCTAGAAATGCTCCAATTGAGCTAATTAGCTTATTGTGAGAATATTACAAACGTCTGACAACACTGAAAAATGTAAATTTCCAATTTCAACCAAACATGCTAGAAATTCTCAAATTGCGCAAATAAGCCTACTGTAAGAATTTTACAAACGTCTGACAAAACTGAAAAATGTAAATTTCCAATTTCAACCAAACATGCTAGAAATGCTCCAATTGAGCTAATTAGCTTATTGTGAGAATATTACAAACGTCTGACAACACTGAAAAATGTCAATTTCTAATTTCAACCAAACATGCTAGAAATGCTCCAATTGAGCTAATTAGCTTATTGAGAGAATGTTGCAATTGTCTGACAAAAGTGAAAAATGTAAATTTCCAATTTCAACCAAACATGCTAGAAATGCTCCAATTGAGCTAATTAGCTTATTGTGAGAATATTGCAATTGTCTGACAAAAGTGAAAAATGTAAATTTCCAATTTCAACCAAACATGCTAGAAATGCTCCAATTGAGCTAATTAGCTTATTGAGAGATTATTGCAATTGTCTTACAAAAGTGAAAAATGTAAATTTCCAATTTCAACCAAACATGCTATTAATGCTCCAATTGAGCTAATTAGCTTATTGTGAGAATATTACAAACATCTAACAAAATTGAAAAATATAAATTTCCACTTTCAACCAAACATGCTAGAAATGCTCCAATTGAGCTAATTAGCTTATTGTGAGAATATTGCAATTGTCTGACAAAAGTGAAAAATGTAAATTTCCAATTTCAACCAAACATGCTTGAAATGCTCTAATTGAGCTAATTAGCTTATTGCGAGAATATTACAAACGTCTGACAAAACTGAAAAATGTAAATTTCCAATTTCAACCAAACATGCTAGAAATGCTCCAATTGAGCTAATTAGCTTATTGTGAGAATATTGCAATTGTCTGACAAAAGTGAAAAATGTAAATTTCCAATTTCAACCAAACATGCTAGAAATGCTCCAATTGAGCTAATTAGCTTATTGTGAGAATATTACAAACGTCTGACAAAACTGAAAAATGTGAATTTATAATTTCAACCAAACATGCTAGAAATGCTCCAATTGAGCTAATTAGCTTATTGAGAGAATATTGCAATTGTCTGACAAACGTGAAAAATGTAAATTTCCAATTTCAACCAAACATGCTAGAAATGCTCCAATTGAGCTAATTAGCTTATTGTGAGAATATTGCAATTGTCTGACAAAAGTGAAAAATGTAAATTTCCAATTTCAACCAAACATGCTAGAAATGCTCCAATTGAGCTAATTAGCTTATTGTGAGAATACTACAAACGTCTCACAAAACTGAAAAATGTAAATTTCCAATTTCAACCAAACATGCTAGAAATGCTCCAATTGAGCTAATTAGCTTATTGTGAGAATATTGCAATTGTCCGACAAAAGTGAAAAATGTAAATTTCCAATTTCAACCAAACATGCTAGAAATGCTCCAATTGAGCTAATTAGCTTATTGTGAGAATATTGCAATTGTCTGACAAAAGTGAAAAATGAAAATTTCCAATTTCAACCAAACATGCTCGAAATGCTCCAATTGAGCTAATTAGCTTATTGTGAGAATACTACAAACGTCTGACAAAACTGAAAAATGTAAATTTCCAATTTCAACCAAACATGCTAGAAATGCTCCAATTGAGCTAATTAGCTTATTGTGAGAATATTACAAACATCTAACAAAATTGAAAAATGTAAATTTCCAATTTCAACCAAACATGCTAGAAATGCTCCAATTGAGCTAATTAGCTTATTGTGAGAATATTACAAACGTCTGACAAAACTGAAAAATGTAAATTTCCAATTTCAACCAAACATGCTAGAAATGCTCCAAATGAGCTAATTAGCTTATTGTGAGAATATTGCAATTGTCTGACAAAAGTGAAAAATGTAAATTTCCAATTTCAACAAAACATGCTAGAAATGCTCCAATTGAGCTAATTAGCTTATTGTGGGAATATTACAAACGTCTGACAAAAGTGAAAAATGTAAATTTCCAATTTCAACAAAACATGCTAGAAATGCTCCAATTGAGCTAATTAGCTTATTGTGGGAATATTACAAACGTCTGACAAAAGTGAAAAATGTAAATTTCCAATTTCAACCAAACATGCTAGAAATGCTCCAATTGAGCTAATTAGCTTATTGTGAGAATATTGCAATTGTCTGACAAAACTGAAAAATGTAAATTTCCAAATTCAACCAAACATGCTAGAAATGCTCCAATTGAGCTAATTAGCTTATTGTGAGAATATTACAAACATCTAACAAAATTGAAAAATGTAAATTTCCAATTTCAACCAAACATGCTAGAAATGCTCCAATTGAGCTAATTAGCTTATTGTGAGAATATTACAAACGTCTGACAAAACTGAAAAATGTAAATTTCCAATTTCAACCAAACATGCTAGAAATGCTCCAAATGAGCTAATTAGCTTATTGTGAGAATATTGCAATTGTCTGACAAAAGTGAAAAATGTAAATTTCCAATTTCAACAAAACATGCTAGAAATGCTCCAATTGAGCTAATTAGCTTATTGTGGGAATATTACAAACGTCTGACAAAAGTGAAAAATGTAAATTTCCAATTTCAACAAAACATGCTAGAAATGCTCCAATTGAGCTAATTAGCTTATTGTGGGAATATTACAAACGTCTGACAAAAGTGAAAAATGTAAATTTCCAATTTCAACCAAACATGCTAGAAATGCTCCAATTGAGCTAATTAGCTTATTGTGAGAATATTGCAATTGTCTGACAAAAGTGAAAAATGTAAATTTCCAAATTCAACCAAACATGCTAGAATTGCTCCAATTGAGCTAATTAGCTTATTGTGGGAATACTACAAACGTCTGACAAAAGTGAAAAATGTAAATTTCCAATTTCAACCAAACATGCTAGAAATGCTCCAATTGAGCTAATTAGCTTATTGTGAGAATATTACAAACGTCTGACAAAACTGAAAAATGTAATTTTCCAATTTCAACCAAACATGCTAGAAATGCTCCAATTGAGCTAATTAGCTTATTGTGAGAATATTGCAATTGTCTGACAAAACTGAAAAATGTAAATTTCCAATTTCAACTAAACATGCTAGAAATGCTCCAATTGAGCTAATTAGCTTATTAAAAGAATATTGCAATTGTCTGACAAAAGTGAAAAATGTAAATTTCCAATTTCAACCAAACATGCTAGAAATGCTCCAATTGAGCTAATTAGCTTATTGTGAGAATATTACAAACGTCTGACAAAACTGAAAAATGTAATTTTCCAATTTCACATAAACATGCTAGAAATGCTCCAATTGAGCTAATTAGCTTATTGTGAGAATATTACAAACGTCTAACAAAACTGAAAAATGTAAATTTCCAATTTCAACCAAACATGTTAGAAATGCTCCAATTGAGCTAATTAGCTTATTGTGAGAATATTGCAATTGTCTGACAAAAGTGAAAAATGTAAATTTTCAATTTCAACCAAACATGCTAAAAATGCTCCAATTGAGCTAATTAGCTCATTGTGAGAATATTGCAATTGTCTGACAAAACTGAAAAATCTAAATTTCCAATTTCAACCAAACATGCTAGAAATGCTCCAATTGAGCTAATTAGCTTATTGTGAGAATATTACAAACGTCTAACAAAATTGAAAAATGTAAATTTCCAATTTCAACCAAACATGTTAGAAATGCTCCAATTGAGCTAATTAGCTCATTGTGAGAATATTGCAATTGTCTGACAAAACTGAAAAATCTAAATTTCCAATTTCACCCAAACATGCTAGAAATGCTCCAATTGAGCTAATTAGCTTATTGTGAGAATATTACAAACGTCTAACAAAATTGAAAAATGTAAATTTCCAATTTCAACCAAACATGCTAAAAATGCTCCAATTGAGCTAATTAGCTTATTGTGAGAATATTACAAACGTCTGACAAAACTGAAAAATGTAAATTTCCAATTTCAACCAAACATGCTAGAAATGCGCCAATTGAGCTAATTAGCTCATTGTGAGAATATTGCAATTGTCTGACAAAACTGAAAAATCTAAATTTCCAATTTCAACCAAACATGCTAGAAATGCTCCAATTGAGCTAATTAGCTTATTGTGAGAATATTACAAACGTCTAACAAAATTGAAAAATGTAAATTTCCAATTTCAACCAAACATGTTAGAAATGCTCCAATTGAGCTAATTAGCTCATTGTGAGAATATTGCAATTGTCTGACAAAACTGAAAAATCTAAATTTCCAATTTCAACCAAACATGCTAGAAATGCTCCAATTGAGCTAATTAGCTTATTGTGAGAATATTACAAACGTCTAACAAAATTGAAAAATGTAAATTTCCAATTTCAACCAAACATGCTAAAAATGCTCCAATTGAGCTAATTAGCTTATTGTGAGAATATTACAAACGTCTGACAAAACTGAAAAATGTAAATTTCCAATTTCAACCAAACATGCTAGAAATGCGCCAATTGAGCTAATTAGCTTATTGTGAGAATATTGCAATTGTCTGACAAAAGTGAAAAATGTAAATTTCCAATTTCAACCAAACATGCTAGAAATTCTCCAATTGAGCTAATTAGCTTATTGTGGGAATATTACAAACGTCTGACAAAAGTGAAAAATGTAAATTTCCAATTTCAACCAAACATGCTAGAATTGCTCCAATTGAGCTAATTAGCTTATTGTGAGAATATTGCAATTGTCTGACAAAAGTGAAAAATGTAAATTTCCAATTTCAACCAAACATGCTAGAAATGCTCCAATTGAGCTAATTAGCTTATTGTGAGAATATTACAAACGTCTGACAACACTGAAAAATGTAAATTTCCAATTTCAACCAAACATGCTAGAAATGCTCAAATTGCGCAAATAAGCCTACTGTAAGAATTTTACAAACGTCTGACAAAACTGAAAAATGTAAATTTCCAATTTCAACCAAACATGCTAGAAATGCTCCAATTGAGCTAATTAGCTTATTGAGAGAATATTGCAATTGTCTGACAAAAGTGAAAAATGTAAATTTCCAATTTCAACCAAACATGCTAGAAATGCTCCAATTGAGCTAATTAGCTTATTGTGAGAATATTGCAATTGTCTGACAAAAGTGAAAAATGTAAATTTCCAATTTCAACCAAACATGCTAGAAATGCTCCAATTGAGCTAATTAGCTTATTGTGAGAATACTACAAACGTCTGACAAAACTGAAAAATGTAAATTTCCAATTTCAACCAAACATGCTAGAAATGCTCCAATTGAGCTAATTAGCTTATTGAGAGAATATTGCAATTGTCTGACAAAAGTGAAAAATGTAAATTTCCAATTTCAACCAAACATGCTAGAAATGCTCCAATTGAGCTAATTAGCTTATTGAGAGAATATTGCAATTGTCTGACAAAAGTGAAAAATGTAAATTTCCAATTTCAACTAAACATGCTAGAAATGCTCCAATTGAGCTAATTAGCTTATTGAGAGATTATTGCAATTGGCTTACAAAAGTGAAAAATGTAAAATTCCAATTTCAACCAAACATGCTAGAAATGCTCCAATTGAGCTAATTAGCTTATTGTGAGAATATTACAAACATCTAACAAAATTGAAACATGTAAATTTCCAATTTCAACCAAACATGCTAGAAATGCTCCAATTGAGCTAATTAGCTTATTGTGGGAATATTACAAACGTCTGACAAAAGTGAAAAATGTAAATTTCCAATTTCAACCAAACATGCTAGAAATGCTCCAATTGAGCTAATTAGCTTATTGTGAGAATATTGCAATTGTCTGACAAAAGTGAAAAATGTAAATTTCCAAATTCAACCAAACATGCTAGAATTGCTCCAATTGAGCTAATTAGCTTATTGTGGGAATACTACAAACGTCTGACAAAAGTGAAAAATGTAAATTTCCAATTTCAACCAAACATGCTAGAAATGCTCCAATTGAGCTAATTAGCTTATTGTGAGAATATTACAAACGTCTGACAAAACTGAAAAATGTAATTTTCCAATTTCAACCAAACATGCTAGAAATGCTCCAATTGAGCTAATTAGCTTATTGTGAGAATATTGCAATTGTCTGACAAAACTGAAAAATGTAAATTTCCAATTTCAACTAAACATGCTAGAAATGCTCCAATTGAGCTAATTAGCTTATTAAAAGAATATTGCAATTGTCTGACAAAAGTGAAAAATGTAAATTTCCAATTTCAACCAAACATGCTAGAAATGCTCCAATTGAGCTAATTAGCTTATTGTGAGAATATTACAAACGTCTGACAAAACTGAAAAATGTAATTTTCCAATTTCACATAAACATGCTAGAAATGCTCCAATTGAGCTAATTAGCTTATTGTGAGAATATTACAAACGTCTAACAAAACTGAAAAATGTAAATTTCCAATTTCAACCAAACATGTTAGAAATGCTCCAATTGAGCTAATTAGCTTATTGTGAGAATATTGCAATTGTCTGACAAAAGTGAAAAATGTAAATTTTCAATTTCAACCAAACATGCTAAAAATGCTCCAATTGAGCTAATTAGCTCATTGTGAGAATATTGCAATTGTCTGACAAAACTGAAAAATCTAAATTTCCAATTTCAACCAAACATGCTAGAAATGCTCCAATTGAGCTAATTAGCTTATTGTGAGAATATTACAAACGTCTAACAAAATTGAAAAATGTAAATTTCCAATTTCAACCAAACATGTTAGAAATGCTCCAATTGAGCTAATTAGCTCATTGTGAGAATATTGCAATTGTCTGACAAAACTGAAAAATCTAAATTTCCAATTTCAACCAAACATGCTAGAAATGCTCCAATTGAGCTAATTAGCTTATTGTGAGAATATTACAAACGTCTAACAAAATTGAAAAATGTAAATTTCCAATTTCAACCAAACATGCTAAAAATGCTCCAATTGAGCTAATTAGCTTATTGTGAGAATATTACAAACGTCTGACAAAACTGAAAAATGTAAATTTCCAATTTCAACCAAACATGCTAGAAATGCGCCAATTGAGCTAATTAGCTCATTGTGAGAATATTGCAATTGTCTGACAAAACTGAAAAATCTAAATTTCCAATTTCAACCAAACATGCTAGAAATGCTCCAATTGAGCTAATTAGCTTATTGTGAGAATATTACAAACGTCTAACAAAATTGAAAAATGTAAATTTCCAATTTCAACCAAACATGTTAGAAATGCTCCAATTGAGCTAATTAGCTCATTGTGAGAATATTGCAATTGTCTGACAAAACTGAAAAATCTAAATTTCCAATTTCAACCAAACATGCTAGAAATGCTCCAATTGAGCTAATTAGCTTATTGTGAGAATATTACAAACGTCTAACAAAATTGAAAAATGTAAATTTCCAATTTCAACCAAACATGCTAAAAATGCTCCAATTGAGCTAATTAGCTTATTGTGAGAATATTACAAACGTCTAACAAAACTGAAAAATGTAAATTTCCAATTTCAACCAAACATGTTAGAAATGCTCCAATTGAGCTAATTAGCTTATTGTGAGAATATTGCAATTGTCTGACAAAAGTGAAAAATGTAAATTTTCAATTTCAACCAAACATGCTAAAAATGCTCCAATTGAGCTAATTAGCTCATTGTGAGAATATTGCAATTGTCTGACAAAACTGAAAAATCTAAATTTCCAATTTCAACCAAACATGCTAGAAATGCTCCAATTGAGCTAATTAGCTTATTGTGAGAATATTACAAACGTCTAACAAAATTGAAAAATGTAAATTTCCAATTTCAACCAAACATGTTAGAAATGCTCCAATTGAGCTAATTAGCTCATTGTGAGAATATTGCAATTGTCTGACAAAACTGAAAAATCTAAATTTCCAATTTCAACCAAACATGCTAGAAATGCTCCAATTGAGCTAATTAGCTTATTGTGAGAATATTACAAACGTCTAACAAAATTGAAAAATGTAAATTTCCAATTTCAACCAAACATGCTAAAAATGCTCCAATTGAGCTAATTAGCTTATTGTGAGAATATTACAAACGTCTGACAAAACTGAAAAATGTAAATTTCCAATTTCAACCAAACATGCTAGAAATGCGCCAATTGAGCTAATTAGCTCATTGTGAGAATATTGCAATTGTCTGACAAAACTGAAAAATCTAAATTTCCAATTTCAACCAAACATGCTAGAAATGCTCCAATTGAGCTAATTAGCTTATTGTGAGAATATTACAAACGTCTAACAAAATTGAAAAATGTAAATTTCCAATTTCAACCAAACATGTTAGAAATGCTCCAATTGAGCTAATTAGCTCATTGTGAGAATATTGCAATTGTCTGACAAAACTGAAAAATCTAAATTTCCAATTTCAACCAAACATGCTAGAAATGCTCCAATTGAGCTAATTAGCTTATTGTGAGAATATTACAAACGTCTAACAAAATTGAAAAATGTAAATTTCCAATTTCAACCAAACATGCTAAAAATGCTCCAATTGAGCTAATTAGCTTATTGTGAGAATATTACAAACGTCTGACAAAACTGAAAAATGTAAATTTCCAATTTCAACCAAACATGCTAGAAATGCGCCAATTGAGCTAATTAGCTTATTGTGAGAATATTGCAATTGTCTGACAAAAGTGAAAAATGTAAATTTCCAATTTCAACCAAACATGCTAGAAATTCTCCAATTGAGCTAATTAGCTTATTGTGGGAATATTACAAACGTCTGACAAAAGTGAAAAATGTAAATTTCCAATTTCAACCAAACATGCTAGAATTGCTCCAATTGAGCTAATTAGCTTATTGTGAGAATATTGCAATTGTCTGACAAAAGTGAAAAATGTAAATTTCCAATTTCAACCAAACATGCTAGAAATGCTCCAATTGAGCTAATTAGCTTATTGTGAGAATATTACAAACGTCTGACAACACTGAAAAATGTAAATTTCCAATTTCAACCAAACATGCTAGAAATGCTCAAATTGCGCAAATAAGCCTACTGTAAGAATTTTACAAACGTCTGACAAAACTGAAAAATGTAAATTTCCAATTTCAACCAAACATGCTAGAAATGCTCCAATTGAGCTAATTAGCTTATTGAGAGAATATTGCAATTGTCTGACAAAAGTGAAAAATGTAAATTTCCAATTTCAACCAAACATGCTAGAAATGCTCCAATTGAGCTAATTAGCTTATTGTGAGAATATTGCAATTGTCTGACAAAAGTGAAAAATGTAAATTTCCAATTTCAACCAAACATGCTAGAAATGCTCCAATTGAGCTAATTAGCTTATTGTGAGAATACTACAAACGTCTGACAAAACTGAAAAATGTAAATTTCCAATTTCAACTAAACATGCTAGAAATGCTCCAATTGAGCTAATTAGCTTATTGAGAGATTATTGCAATTGGCTTACAAAAGTGAAAAATGTAAAATTCCAATTTCAACCAAACATGCTAGAAATGCTCCAATTGAGCTAATTAGCTTATTGTGAGAATATTACAAACATCTAACAAAATTGAAACATGTAAATTTCCAATTTCAACCAAACATGCTAGAAATGCTCCAATTGAGCTAATTAGCTTATTGTGAGAATATTACAAACATCTAACAAAATTGAAAAATGTAAATTTCCAATTTCAACCAAACATGCTAGAAATGCTCCAATTGAGCTAATTAGCTTATTGTGAGAATATTGCAATTGTCTGACAAAAGTGAAAAATGTAAATTTCCAATTTCAACCAAACATGCTAGAAATGCTCCAATTGAGCTAATTAGCTTATTGTGAGAATATTACAAACGTCTGACAAAACTGAAAAATGTGAATTTATAATTTCAACCAAACATGCTAGAAATGCTCCAATTGAGCTAATTAGCTTATTGAGAGAATATTGCAATTGTCTGACAATTGTGAAAAATGTAATTTTCCAATTTCAACCAAACATGCTAGAAATGCTCCAATTGAGCTAATTAGCTTATTGTGAGAATACTACAAACGTCTCACAAAACTGAAAAATGTAAATTTCCAATTTCAACCAAACATGCTAGAAATGCTCCAATTGAGCTAATTAGCTTATTGTGAGAATATTGCAATTGTCCGACAAAAGTGAAAAATGTAAATTTCCAATTTCAACCAAACATGCTAGAAATGCTCCAATTGAGCTAATTAGCTTATTGTGAGAATATTGCAATTGTCTGACAAAAGTGAAAAATGTAAATTTCCAATTTCAACCAAACATGCTAGAAATGCTCCAATTGAGCTAATTAGCTTATTGTGAGAATACTACAAACGTCTGACAAAACTGAAAAATGTAAATTTCAAATTTCAACCAAACATGCTAGAAATGCTCCAATTGAGCTAATTAGCTTATTGAGAGATTATTGCAATTGGCTTACAAAAGTGAAAAATGTAAAATTCCAATTTCAACCAAACATGCTAGAAATGCTCCAATTGAGCTAATTAGCTTATTGTGAGAATATTACAAACATCTAACAAAATTGAAAAATGTAAATTTCCAATTTTAACCAAACATGCTAGAAATGCTCCAATTGAGCTAATTAGCTTATTGTGAGAATATTACAAACATCTAACAAAATTGAAAAATGTAAATTTCCAATTTCAACCAAACATGCTAGAAATGCTCCAATTGAGCTAATTAGCTTATTGTGAGAATATTGCAATTGTCTGACAAAAGTGAAAAATGTAAATTTCCAATTTCAACCAAACATGCTAGAAATGCTCCAATTGAGCTAATTAGCTTATTGCGAGAATATTACAAACGTCTGACAAAACTGAAAAATGTGAATTTATAATTTCAACCAAACATGCTAGAAATGCTCCAATTGAGCTAATTAGCTTATTGAGAGAATATTGCAATTGTCTGACAATTGTGAAAAATGTAATTTTCCAATTTCAACCAAACATGCTAGAAATGCTCCAATTGAGCTAATTAGCTTATTGTGAGAATACTACAAACGTCTCACAAAACTGAAAAATGTAAATTTCCAATTTCAACCAAACATGCTAGAAATGCTCCAATTGAGCTAATTAGCTTATTGTGAGAATATTGCAATTGTCCGACAAAAGTGAAAAATGTAAATTTCCAATTTCAACCAAACATGCTAGAAATGCTCCAATTGAGCTAATTAGCTTATTGTGAGAATATTGCAATTGTCTGACAAAAGTGAAAAATGTAAATTTCCAATTTCAACCAAACATGCTAGAAATGCTCCAATTGAGCTAATTAGCTTATTGTGAGAATACTACAAACGTCTGACAAAACTGAAAAATGTAAATTTCAAATTTCAACCAAACATGCTAGAAATGCTCCAATTGAGCTAATTAGCTTATTGAGAGATTATTGCAATTGGCTTACAAAAGTGAAAAATGTAAAATTCCAATTTCAACCAAACATGCTAGAAATGCTCCAATTGAGCTAATTAGCTTATTGTGAGAATATTACAAACATCTAACAAAATTGAAAAATGTAAATTTCCAATTTTAACCAAACATGCTAGAAATGCTCCAATTGAGCTAATTAGCTTATTGTGAGAATATTACAAACATCTAACAAAATTGAAAAATGTAAATTTCCAATTTCAACCAAACATGCTAGAAATGCTCCAATTGAGCTAATTAGCTTATTGTGAGAATATTGCAATTGTCTGACAAAAGTGAAAAATGTAAATTTCCAATTTCAACCAAACATGCTAGAAATGCTCCAATTGAGCTAATTAGCTTATTGCGAGAATATTACAAACGTCTGACAAAACTGAAAAATGTGAATTTATAATTTCAACCAAACATGCTAGAAATGCTCCAATTGAGCTAATTAGCTTATTGAGAGAATATTGCAATTGTCTGACAATTGTGAAAAATGTAATTTTCCAATTTCAACCAAACATGCTAGAAATGCTCCAATTGAGCTAATTAGCTTATTGTGAGAATACTACAAACGTCTCACAAAACTGAAAAATGTAAATTTCCAATTTCAACCAAACATGCTAGAAATGCTCCAATTGAGCTAATTAGCTTATTGTGAGAATATTGCAATTGTCCGACAAAAGTGAAAAATGTAAATTTCCAATTTCAACCAAACATGCTAGAAATGCTCCAATTGAGCTAATTAGCTTATTGTGAGAATATTGCAATTGTCTGACAAAAGTGAAAAATGTAAATTTCCAATTTCAACCAAACATGCTAGAAATGCTCCAATTGAGCTAATTAGCTTATTGTGAGAATACTACAAACGTCTGACAAAACTGAAAAATGTAAATTTCCAATTTCAACCAAACATGCTAGAAATGCTCCAATTGAGCTAATTAGCTTATTGAGAGATTATTGCAATTGTCTTACAAAAGTGAAAAATGTAAATTTCCAATTTTAACCAAACATGCTAGAAATGCTCCAATTGAGCTAATTAGCTTATTGTGAGAATATTACAAACATCTAACAAAATTGAAAAATGTAAATTTCCAATTTCAACCAAACATGCTAGAAATGCTCCAATTGAGCTAATTAGCTTATTGTGAGAATATTGCAATTGTCTGACAAAAGTGAAAAATGTAAATTTCCAATTTCAACCAAACATGCTAGAAATGCTCCAATTGAGCTAATTAGCTTATTGTGAGAATATTACAAACGTCTAACAAAATTGAAAACTGTAAATTTCCAATTTCAAGCAAACATGCTAAAAATGCTCCAATTGAGCTAATTAGCTTATTGTGAGAATATTACAAACGTCTGACAAAACTGAAAAATTTAAATTTCCAATTTCAACCAAACATGCTAGAAATGCTCCAATTGAGCTAATTAGCTTATTGTGAGAATATTACAAACGTCTCACAAAACTGAAAAATGTAAATTTCCAATTTCAACCAAACATGCTAGAAATGCTCCAATTGAGCTAATTAGCTTATTGTGAGAATATTGCAATTGTCTGACAAAAGTGAAAAATGTAAATTTCCAGTTTCAACCAAACATGCTAGAAATTCTCCAATTGAGCTAATTAGCTTATTGTGGGAATATTACAAACGTCTGACAAAAGTGAAAAATGTAAATTTCCAATTTCAACCAAACATGCTAGAATTGCTCCAATTGAGCTAATTAGCTTATTGTGAGAATATTGCAATTGTCTGACAAAAGTGAAAAATGTAAATTTCCAATTTCAACCAAACATGCTAGAAATGCTCCAATTGAGCTAATTAGCTTATTGTGAGAATATTGCAATTGTCTGACAAAAGTGAAAAATGTAAATTTCCAATTTCAACCAAACATGCTAGAAATGCTCCAATTGAGCTAATTAGCTTATTGAGAGATTATTGCAATTGTCTTACAAAAGTGAAAAATGTAAATTTCCAATTTCAACCAAACATGCTAGAAATGCTCCAATTGAGCTAATTAGCTTATTGTGAGAATATTACAAACATCTAACAAAATTGAAAAATGTAAATTTCCAATTTCAACCAAACATGCTAGAAATGCTCAAATTGCGCAAATAAGCCCACTGTAAGAATTTTACAAACGTCTGACAAAACTGAAAAATGTAAATTTCCAATTTCAACCAAACATGCTAGAAATGCTCCAATTGAGCTAATTAGCTTATTGTGAGAATATTACAAACGTCTGACAACACTGAAAAATGTCAATTTCTACTTTCAACCAAACATGCTAGAAATGCTCCAATTGAGCTAATTAGCTTATTGAGAGAATATTGCAATTGTCTGACAAAAGTGAAAAATGTAAATTTCCAATTTCAACCAAACATGCTAGAAATGCTCAAATTGAGCTAATTAGCTTATTGTGAGAATATTGCAATTGTCTGACAAAAGTGAAAAATGTAAATTTCCAATTTCAACCAAACATGCTAGAAATGCTCCAATTGAGCTAATTAGCTTATTGAGAGATTATTGCAATTGTCTTACAAAAGTGAAAAATGTAAATTTCCAATTTCAACCAAACATGCTAGAAATGCTCCAATTGAGCTAATTAGCTTATTGTGAGAATATTACAAACATCTAACAAAATTGAAAAATGTAAATTTCCAATTTCAACCAAACATGCTAGAAATGCTCCAATTGAGCTAATTAGCTTATTGTGAGAATATTGCAATTGTCTGACAAAAGTGAAAAATGTAAATTTGCAATTTCAACCAAACATGCTTGAAATGCTCTAATTGAGCTAACTAGCTTATTGCGAGAATATTACAGACGTCTGACAAAACTGAAAAATGTAAATTTCCAATTTCAACCAAACATGCTAGAAATGCTCCAATTGAGCTAATTAGCTTATTGTGAGAATATTGCAATTGTCTGACAAAAGTGAAAAATGTAAATTTCCAATTTCAACCAAACATGCTAGAAATGCTCCAATTGAGCTAATTAGCTTATTGTGGGAATATTACAAACGTCTGACAAAACTGAAAAATGTGAATTTATAATTTCAACCAAACATGCTAGAAATGCTCCAATTGAGCTAATTAGCTTATTGAGAGAATATTGCAATTGTCTGACAAACGTGAAAAATGTAAATTTCCAATTTCAACCAAACATGCTAGAAATGCTCCAATTGAGCTAATTAGCTTATTGTGAGAATACTACAAACGTCTGACAAAACTGAAAAATGTAAATTTCCAATTTCAACCAAACATGCTAGAAATGCTCCAATTGAGCTAATTAGCTTATTGAGAGATTATTGCAATTGTCTTACAAAAGTGAAAAATGTAAATTTCCAATTTCAACCAAACATGCTAGAAATGCTCCAATTGAGCTAATTAGCTTATTGTGAGAATATTACAAGCATCTAACAAAATTGAAAAATGTAAATTTCCAATTTCAACCAAACATGCTAGAAATGCTCCAATTGAGCTAATTAGCTTATTGTGAGAATATTACAAACATCTAACAAAATCGAAAAATGTAAATTTCCAATTTCAACCAAACATGCTAGAAATGCTCCAATTGAGCTAATTAGCTTATTGTGAGAATATTGCAATTGTCTGACAAAAGTGAAAAATGTAAATTTCCAATTTCAACCAAACATGCTTGAAATGCTCTAATTGAGCTAATTAGCTTATTGCGAGAATATTACAAACGTCTGACAAAACTGAAAAATGTAAATTTCCAATTTCAACCAAACATGCTAGAAATGCTCCAATTGAGCTAATTAGCTTATTGTGAGAATATTGCAATTGTCTGACAAAAGTGAAAAATGTAAATTTCCAATTTCAACCAAACATGCTAGAAATGCTCCAATTGAGCTAATTAGCTTATTGTGAGAATACTACAAACGTCTCACAAAACTGAAAAATGTGACTTTCCAATTTCAACCAAACATGCTAGAAATGCTCCAATTGAGCTAATTAGCTTATTGTGAGAATATTGCAATTGTCCGACAAAAGTGAAAAATGTAAATTTCCAATTTCAACCAAACATGCTAGAAATGCTCCAATTGAGCTAATTAGCTTATTGTGAGAATATTACAAACGTCTAAAAAAATTGAAAAATGTAAATCTCCAAGTTCAACCAAACATGCTAGAAATGCTCCAATTGAGCTAATTAGCTTATTGTGAGAATATTGCAATTGTCTGACAAAAGTTAAAAATGTAAATTTCCAATTTCAACCAAACATGCTTGAAATGCTCTAATTGAGCTAATTAGCTTATTGCGAGAATATTACAAACGTCTGACAATACTGAAAAATGTGAATTTCCAAATTCAACCAAACATGCTAGAAATGCTCCAATTGAGCTAATTAGCTTATTGTGAGAATATTGCAATTGTCTGACAAAATGAAAAATGTAAATTTCCAATTTCAACCAAACATGCTAGAAATGCTCCAATTGAGCTAATTAGCTAATTGAGAGATTATTGCAATTGTCTTACAAAAGTGAAAAATGTAAATTTCCAATTTCAACCAAACATGCTAGAAATGCTCCAATTGAGCTAATTAGCTTATTGTGAGAATACTACAAACGTCTGACAAAACTGAAAAATGTAAATTTCCAATTTCAACCAAACATGCTAGAAATGCTCCAATTGAGCTAATTAGCTTATTGTGAGAATACTACAAACGTCTGACAAAACTGAAAAATGTAAATTTCCAATTTCAACCAAACATGCTAGAAATGCTCCAATTGAGCTAATTAGCTTATTGTGAGAATATTGCAATTGTCTGACAAAAGTGAAAAATGTAAATTTCCAATTTCAACCAAACATGCTAGAAATGCTCCAATTGAGCTAATTTGCTTATTGTGAGAATACTACAAACGTCTGACAAAACTGAAAAATGTAAATTTCCAATTTCAACCAAACATGCTAGAAATGCTCCAATTGAGCTAATTAGCTTATTGAGAGATTATTGCAATTGTCTTACAAAAGTGAAAAATGTAAATTTCCAATTTCAACCAAACATGCTAGAAATGCTCCAATTGAGCTAATTAGCTTATTGTGAGAATACTACAAACGTCTGACAAAACTGAAAAATGTAAATTTCCAATTTCAACCAAACATGCTAGAAATGCTCCAATTGAGCTAATTAGCTTATTGTGAGAATATTGCAATTGTCTGACAAAAGTGAAAAATGTAAATTTCCAATTTCAACCAAACATGCTAGAAATGCTCCAATTGAGCTAATTAGCTTATTGTGAGAATATTACAAACGTCTAACAAAATTGAAAAATGTAAATTTCCAATTTCAACCAAACATGCTAGAAATGCTCCAATTGAGCTAATTAGCTTATTGTGAGAATATTGCAATTGTCTGACAAACGTGAAAAATGTAAATTTCCAATTTCAACCAAACATGCTAGAAATGCTCCAATTGAGCTAAAGCTTATTGTGAGAATATTGCAATTGTCTGACAAAAGTGAAAAATGTAAATTTCCAATTTCAACCAAACATGCTAGAAATGCTCCAATTGAGCTAATTAGCTTATTGTGAGAATATTGCAATTGTCTGACAAAAGTGAAAAATGTACATTTCCAATTTCAACCAAACATGCTAGAAATGCTCCAATTGAGCTAATTAGCTTATTCTGAGAATACTACAAACGTCTGACAAAACTGAAAAATGTAAATTCCCAATTTCAACCAAACATGCTAGAAATGCTCCAATTGAGCTAATTAGCTTATTGTGAGAATATTACAAACGTCTGACAACCCTGAAAAATGTAAACTTCCAATTTCAACCAAACATGCTAGAAATGCTCCAATTGAGCTAATTAGCTTATTGAGAGAATATTGCAATTGTCTGACAAAAGTGAAAAATGTAATTTTCCAATTTCAACCAAACATGCTTGAAATGCTCTAATTGAGCTAATTAGCTTATTGTGAGAATATTGCAATTGTCTGACAAAAGTGAAAAATGTAAATTTCCAATTTCAACCAAACATGCTAGAAATGCTCCAATTGAGCTAATTAGCTTATTGAGAGAATATTGCAATTGTCTGACAAAAGTGAAAAATGTAATTTTCCAATTTCAACCAAACATGCTAGAAATGCTCCGATTGAGCTAATTAGCTTATTGTGAGAATATTGCAATTGTCTGACAAAAGTGAAAAATGTAAATTTCCAATTTCAACCAAACATGCTAGAAATGCTCCAATTGAGCTAATTAGCTTATTGTGAGAATATTACAAACGTCTGACAACACTGAAAAATGTAAATTTATAATTTCAACCAAACATGCTAGAAATGCTCCAATTGAGCTAATTAGCTTATTGTGAGAATATTGCAATTGTCTGACAAAAGTGAAAAATGTAAATTTCCAATTTCAACCAAACATGCTAGAAATGCTCCAATTGAGCTAATTTGCTGATTGTGAGAATACTACAAACGTCTGACAAAACTGAAAAATGTAAATTTCCAATTTCAACCAAACATGCTAGAAATGCTCCAATTGAGCTAATTAGCTTATTGAGAGATTATTGCAATTGTCTTACAAAAGTGAAAAATGTAAATTTCCAATTTCAACCAAACATGCTAGAAATGCTCCAATTGAGCTAATTAGCTTATTGTGAGAATACTACAAACGTCTGACAAAACTGAAAAATGTAAATTTCCAATTTCAACCAAACATGCTAGAAATGCTCCAATTGAGCTAATTAGCTTATTGTGAGAATATTACAAACGTCTAACAACATTGAAAAATGTAAATTTCCAATTTCAACCAAACATGCTAGAAATGCTCCAATTGAGCTAATTAGCTAATTGAGAGATTATTGCAATTGTCTTACAAAAGTGAAAAATGTAAATTTCCAATTTCAACCAAACATGCTAGAAATGCTCCAATTGAGCTAATTAGCTTATTGTGAGAATACTACAAACGTCTGACAAAACTGAAAAATGTAAATTTCCAATTTCAACCAAACATGCTAGAAATGCTCCAATTGAGCTAATTAGCTTATTGTGAGAATACTACAAACGTCTGACAAAACTGAAAAATGTAAATTTCCAATTTCAACCAAACATGCTAGAAATGCTCCAATTGAGCTAATTAGCTTATTGTGAGAATATTGCAATTGTCTGACAAAAGTGAAAAATGTAAATTTCCAATTTCAACCAAACATGCTAGAAATGCTCCAATTGAGCTAATTTGCTTATTGTGAGAATACTACAAACGTCTGACAAAACTGAAAAATGTAAATTTCCAATTTCAACCAAACATGCTAGAAATGCTCCAATTGAGCTAATTAGCTTATTGAGAGATTATTGCAATTGTCTTACAAAAGTGAAAAATGTAAATTTCCAATTTCAACCAAACATGCTAGAAATGCTCCAATTGAGCTAATTAGCTTATTGTGAGAATACTACAAACGTCTGACAAAACTGAAAAATGTAAATTTCCAATTTCAACCAAACATGCTAGAAATGCTCCAATTGAGCTAATTAGCTTATTGTGAGATTATTACAAACGTCTAACAACATTGAAAAATGTAAATTTCCAATTTCAACCAAACATGCTAGAAATGCTCCAATTGAGCTAATTAGCTTATTGAGAGATTATTGCAATTGTCTTACAAAAGTGAAAAATGTAAATTTCCAATTTCAACCAAACATGCTAGAAATGCTCCAATTGAGCTAATTAGCTTATTGTGAGAATACTACAAACGTCTGACAAAACTGAAAAATGTAAATTTCCAATTTCAACCAAACATGCTAGAAATGCTCCAATTGAGCTAATTAGCTTATTGTGAGAATACTACAAACGTCTGACAAAACTGAAAAATGTAAATTTCCAATTTCAACCAAACATGCTAGAAATGCTCCAATTGAGCTAATTAGCTTATTGTGAGAATATTGCAATTGTCTGACAAACGTGAAAAATGTAAATTTCCAATTTCAACCAAACATGCTAGAAATGCTCCAATTGAGCTAATTAGCTTATTGAGAGAATATTGCAATTGTCTGACAAAAGTGAAAAATGTAATTTTCCAATTTCAACCAAACATGCTAGAAATGCTCCAATTGAGCTAATTAGCTTATTGTGAGAATATTGCAATTGTTTGACAAAAGTGAAAAATGTAAATTTCCAATTTCAACCAAACATGCTAGAAATGCTCCAATTGAGCTAATTAGCTTATTGTGAGAATACTACAAACGCCTGACAAAAGTGAAAAATGTAAACTCCCAATTTCAACCAAACATGCTAGAAATGCTCCAATTGAGCTAATTAGCTTATTGTGAGAATATTACAAACGTCTAACAACCCTGAAAAATGTAAACTTCCAATTTCAACCAAACATGCTAGAAATGCTCCAATTGAGCTAATTAGCTTATTGTGAGAACATTGCAATTGTCTGACAATACTGAAAAATGTAAATTTCCAATTTCAACCAAACATGCTAGAAATGCTCCAATTGAGCTAATTAGCTTATTGTGAAAATATTGCAATTGTCTGACAAAAGTGAAAAATGTAAATTTCCAATTTCAACCAAACATGCTAGGAATGCTCCAATTGAGCTAATTAGCTTATTGTGAGAATATTACAAACATCTGACAACATTGAAAAATGTAAATTTATAATTTCAACCAAACATGCTAGAAATGCTCCAATTGAGCTAATTAGCTTATTGAGAGAATATTGCAATTGTCTGACAAAAGTGAAAAATGTAAATTTCCAATTTCAACCAAACATGCTAGAAATGCTCCAATTAAGCTAAATAGCTTATTGTGAGAATATTACAAACGTCTGACAAAACTGAAAAATGTAAATTTCCAATTTCAACCAAACATGCTAGAAATGCTCCAATTGAGCTAATTAGCTTATTGTGAGAATATTGCAATTGTTTGACAAAAGTGAAAAATGTAAATTTCCAATTTCAACCAAACATGCTAGAAATGCTCCAATTGAGCTAATTAGCTTATTGAGAGAATATTGCAATTGTCTGACAAAAGTGAAAAATGTAAATTTCCAATTTCAACCAAACATGCTAGAAATGCTCCAATTGAGCTAATTAGCTTATTGTGAGAATATTGCAATTGTCTGACAAAAGTGAAAAATGTAAATTTCCAATTTCAACCAAACATGCTAGAAATGCTCCAATTGAGCTAATTAGCTTATTGTGAGAATATTGCAATTGTCTGACAAAAGTGAAAAATGTAACTTTCCAATTTCAACCAAACATGCTAGAAATGCTCCAATTGAGCTAATTAGCTTATTGTGAGAATATTACAAACGTCTGACAACACTGAAAAATGTAAATTTCCAATTTCAACCAAACATGCTAGAAATGCTCCAATTGAACTAATTAGCTTATTGTGAGAATATTACAAACGTCTAACAAAATTGAAAAATGTAAATTTCCAATTTCAAACAAACATGCTAGAAATGCTCCAATTGAGCTAATTAGCTTATTGTGAGAATATTGCAATTGTCTGACAAAAGTGAAAAATGTAAATTTCCAATTTCAACCAAACATGCTAGAAATGCTCAAATTGCGCAAATAAGCCTACTGTAAGAATTTTACAAACGTCTAACAACACTGAAAAATGTAAATTTCCAATTTCAACCAAACATGCTAGAAATGCTCCAATTGAGCTAATTAGATTTTCCCTGTTTTCTTTAGTGCTCGCCGTGGAGGAATGTCAGTTATACCTAAACTTTCATGCCAAGTTCTGTACCTGCACCATCTACAGTTATCGCCACACGATAGGTTGTGACAATTTTGAAGGCAGTTCTGATCAGCAAGAGTGTAAATTCATGAATTGCGAAATAATGATTAGGCTTGAGGTACGTTTCTAAAGTTTTCCCATTTTTCCTGACTAAAGGTGATTTTTATTTTGCGTGTAAACATATAGAAGTGACTAGCATTGATAGAAAGCTATGTATTTTCTCTATTGTAAGGTGCTATGGTACCTGATCAATTGCAAAGTTCTATGGTAAATGAGCTAATGTCAGGTTTGCCCTACATACAGTTAAAGTACAGCAAATGTTGTATCGATAACTAACCATCAGATTTGGAAGGTTGAAGTAGAGTAATAAAACTATGATGGTAAAATCTTATTGGTAAAGACAGTGACGGCGGTATTTATACTTTAATAGTTTTTTTGTGCTACGCTAGGTAACTCTATGTTTACACATAGAATTACCTAGCGTAGCACAAAAATACAGTTCAAGTTGATATCATTTACTGCTGTGACAAAACCTCTTTTACTAGTAGTTAGTAACACAAGAGATCTGTTATATTTTTTTGAGGTGGTAAACTGATGAGCCGCTATACACTGTTGCACTATGGAACTGTCACATTTCCCTGTTTTCTTTAGTGCTCGCCGAGGAGGAATGTCAGTTATACCTAAACTTTCATGCCAAGTTCTATACCTGCACCATCTACAGTTATCGCCACCCGATAGATTGTGACAATTTTTCAGGCCGTTCCGATCAGCAAGAGTATAAATTCATGAATTGCGAAATAATGATTCAGCTTGAGGTACGTTCCTAGAGTTGTTCCATTTTTTCTAACTAAAAGTAATTTTTATTTTGCGTGTAAATTTTAATAAGTGGCTAGCATTGATAGAAAGATATGTATTTTCTCTATTTTAAAGTTTTATGGTACCTGACCGATTGTAAAGTTTTATGATATCTGATATATTATCAGGTTCAATGGTATCTGATATATTGTAAGGTTCTATGGTATCTATTCTATTTGGGTGTAGTGGATTGAAGGTTGCAAATTCGAATCCTACGCATTGTAATATTTTTCCAAACTTTTAATTGTGGCTTCAGACAGAAAAAAGGACACTACACTTATGATAGCATAGAATGCGCATGTTGCATATTATTCATTGAGTATGCTCACTTTATTATTCACTGAAAAAGAAACTGTTTAATTGCTTCACATCTGGTTGAAGTTGACAATACTTTTGAAACTAGTTGACATATGATTGGTTTTTATGACATGGTTATTTTTTTTTTAGTTCAGAGTAGCAGAGGACATCCGGAACCTTATGCTTCTGCATGCCTTTGACAGCGAGGACAAGCTGTTATCAACCTTAATGAGGTCACACGCTTACCATACCAGTTACCATACACCCGCTTACTGTCATACCAGTAACACCTACTGGTAAAAAGCTCAACTTCCCACAAGATCTGATAAATCCAACAAGTCAGCTCGCTGTTCTCTACTGCAAAGGTACCAGCCAACCTGACAATGCAGAATTGACACCACAAGACAGTTTTAAAACAGTTGTTTTCAAATACACAAGGCTGTTGAATTTGCTTTCCATATTATTCTATTCTGACTATGTTTAGTTTGTGCACTTTTACTTAACTTGTAGGTGCTAATTCAAATATTATTGGTTCAGATATAGTGAAAGTGTTAAGCTCTTGTAAGTAATGCTGATATTTACCAGTACAAGTTACTTCTTTATTCTATAAGTTGAACAATCATCTATTGTACCTGATATATTGTTAGGTTCTATAGTATCTTATCTATTATGAAGCTTTATGGTATCTGATATATTGTAAGGCTCTGTGGTACTATTTTCTCGATTGTAAGCTTCTATGGTACCTGATCAATTGTAAAGTTGTATGATATCTGATATATTATAAGGTTCAATGGTATCTGATATATTGTAAGGTTCTATGGTAGCTAATCTGTTTCGGTGTAGCGGATTTAAGGTTGCAAATTCGAATCCTTCGCAATGTAATGTTTTTCTAAACCTGTAATTGTGGTTTCAGACAGACAAAAGGACACGACTTTTATGATAGCATAGAATGCAGATGTTGCATATTATTAGTTGAGTATGCTCACTAAATTATTCACTGAAAAAGAAACTGTTCAATTGCTTCACATCTGGTTTAAGTTGAGAATTCTTTTGAAACTAGTTAACATATGATTGGTTTTTATGACATGGTTATTTTTTCTTTAATTCAGAGTAGCAGAGGACGTTTGGAACCTTATGCTTCTGCATGCCTTTGACAGCGAGCACAAGCTGTTATCAACCTTAATGAGGTCACACGCTTGCATAACAGTAACACCTACTGGTAAATCTCAATTTCCCAAAAAATCTGATAAATCCAACAAGTCAGCTCGCTGTTCTCTACTGCAAAGGTACCAGCCAACCTGAAAATGCAGACTGGACATCACAAGATAGTTTTAAAACAGTTTTTTTTCAAATAAACATCTGTGTTGAATTTGCTTGTCATATTATTCTATTTTGACTATGTTTCGTTTGTGCACTTCTATTTAACTTGTAGGTGCTAAATTAAATATTAATGGTTCAGGTATAGTGAAAGTGTTAAGCTGTTGTAAGTAATGCTGATACTTACCAGCACAAGTTACTTCTTTATTCTATAAGTTGAACAATCATCTATTGTACCTGATATATTGTTAGGTTCTACGGTATCTTATCTATTATAAAGCTTTATGGTACCTGATGTATTGTAAAGCTCTGTAGTACCTGAGCTATTGTAAGGTTTTTGGTACTTGATCAATTGCAAAGTTCTATGGTAACTGAGCTATTGTCAGATTCGCCCTTCATACAGTTAGAGTACAGCAAAGGTTGTATCGATAACTAACCATTAGATTTAGAATGTTGAAGTAGAGTAATAAAACTATGATGGTAAAATCTTATTGGTGAAGACAGTGACGGCTGTATTTTTACTTTAATACATTTTTTGTGCTACGCTAGGTAACTCTATGTTTACACATAGAATTCCCTAGCGTAGCACAAAAATACAGCTCAAGTTGATAGGCTATTACTTAGTGCTGTGACAAAACATCTATTACTAGTAGTTAGTAACACAAGAGATCTGTTATATTTCTTTCATGTGGTAAACTGATGACCTGCTATATACTGTTGCACTATGGAAATGTCACATTTCCCGGTTTTCTTTAGTGCTCGCCGTGGAGGAACGTCATTTATACCTAAACTTTCATGCCAAGTTCTATACCTGCACCATCTACAGTTATCGCCACACGATAGATTGTGACAATTTTGAAGGCAGTTCTGATCAGCAAGAGTGTAAAATCATGAATTGCGAAATCATGATTAGGCTTGAGGTACGTTCCTAGAGTTGTTCCATTTTTCCTAACTAAAGGTAATTTTTGTTTTGCGCGTGAACATATGAAAAGTGACTAGCATTGATAGAAAGCTATGTATTTTTTCTATTGTAAGGTGCTATGGTACCTGATCAATTGCAAAGTTCTATGGTAAATGAGCTAATGTCAGGTTTGCCCTACATACAGTTAGAGTACAGCAAATGTTGTATCGATAACTAACCATTAGATTTAGAAGGTTGAAGTAGAGTAATAAAACTATGATGGTAAAATCTTATTGGTAAAGACAGTGACGGCGGTATTTATACTTTAATACATTTTTTGTGCTACGCTAGGTAACTCTATGTTTGCGCATAGAGTTACCTAGTGTAGCACCAAAATACAGTTCAAGTTGATATTACTTACTGCTGTGAGAAAACACCTATTACTAGTAGTTAGTAACACAAGAGATCTGTTATATTTTTTTCAAGTGGTAAACTGTGGAGCTGTTATACACTGTTGCACTATAGAATTGTCACATTTCCCTGTTTTCTTTAGTGCTCGCCGAGGAGGAATGTCAGTTATACCTAAACTTTCATGCCAAGTTCTATACCTGCACCATTTGCAGTTGTCGCCAACCGATAAATTGTGACAATTTTGCAGGCAGTTCCGATCAGCAAGAGTATAAATTCATGAATTGCGAAATAATGATTCAGCTTGAGGTACGTTCCTAGAGTTCTTCCATTTTTCCTGACTAAAGGTAATTTTAATTTTGTGTGTAAACATTAAAAAATGACTAGCATTGATAGAAAGCTATGAATTTTCTCTATTGTTCTATGTTATTTGATCAGTTGTAAAGTTCTATGATATCTGATATATTATAAGGTTCAATAGTATCTGATCTATTGTAAGGTTCTATGGTATTTGATGGGTCAAAAGACTGTATTTCCGCACAAGAAAGTTACTGCATGAATGTCTAACATTAGTTCATATCATGTGAACAACCTTGTTAGAGTTGCCTGCCCGCGGACAAGCAACTCAAACAACAAGCTTCACAAGATTCCTTTCATGATTTGAACTTGTCTAATATGTATTATCCCTTTGGTTACCAATCGGTCTTATGGAGTTTTGCTACAGTGGCATTCGGACATATCCATAAAAATCAGATTTTAAACAAAGAATTAAATGCCAAGTGGGTACCAGCTTTATTTCTAGCAAAATAAAGAAATATAAATGAAAACATTAACTAATGGTTTCAGTAAAAAAATTTTATACATTTGGCTAACACCAAACCCTGAGATAAAATGCAAGATGAAAAATAAATTCTAGTAGATTAATAGCTTTTTAGATTGCCATTCAAAATACTAATAAATTCTAACTGCAATCACCTCATTCAAAGTTTATTTTTGGAAAGATACATGTACCAGCTGCTTAATAATAAACTCAGAGTTAGTAAGTGCCTCTCGTAGTTGAAGTGAATGGATTATGTTACGGAAGGATAAGAATGTTTGTAAGCTAAAAAAGAATTTGTCTTGATGCTGATAGCTTATAGAAGATTTTAGCTTCACAAGTGTTGCGTTCCGTTGCTCTGCAACTTGAGTGTTGATAGTTTTTAGATGGTCGTATGCATTTATATTATATCCACCACAGCATCCTGAAATCAGAATTAGTCAAGCATGATCAGCAATACAGATGCGTCTCTCAATGACGCAAATATTGTAATATAGCAAAAAATGTAATATAACAATATTACCAAATACTGTTATACTATTTATGATGACTATATTTATACGCCGCTTACCAGTATGGTTGTGCCAGTGAAATCTATATACCAGAAACTTTGTCTCTCTGAAAAAGGCCGGATTTCGATTGAGAGCATACCTGGGTAATGCACAAGCATTGTTGTAGATGACAATCTTAGGTGCTAAAAATAAAAGAAATGTTCAAAACATGGCATTGCTTCATTATGAAAAAGTTGAATATCAATATAAAAAGACAACATGCAGGTGTATACTAATGTTAGATGTTTTGAACCATATTCTTGGTATATATTACTGAATTTAAACTGTCGAAAGAGTTAGGGAAAGCAAATTAAAAAGATACTATGGAATCTTCAGTTGAATTATCTGCAAAGAGGTGTTCTGAATATATTTCTCCATTCCAATTATCTACAAGTGCATTGCAGACAATTGCCTGGCTCATTGCATATTTATTAGACCTCGTCTGCTTGCTGTAGGAGCAGCTCCATTACCTGGCTCATTGCATATTTGTTTTGTCAATAAAGATTTTGTGTAAAAACAATTAGATATAGAAGTGAAGGCGTTTAAACGTATTTAACAGTTAAAACGGGCTTTAGGTTTCTAAGATAGCGCTATTGGCAGGTGGAGTTGGCAGGTGAAGACAGAGTGTATCCTATTGCTGTTAGCTGTTACTGTTATTGTTATTAATATTAGCTATTATTGTGTATCCAGGATACTAACATAGCATATTTTTGGTACTACCATAGTGCATTCAAGTTACCATCAAACAATGTATAACATACTCTTAAATAATATTTATAGAATGCTACCAGAAAATATATAGATATGTGAATATGTAGATTGTACTGAATGAATCGTGTGTTGCAGATGAGGTACAAGCAGAGCATAGAGGTATGTCATTTTCTCGGACTGTCCGACAGAGTGCTTGACCGATCTGTTCACTGGCTGGTCACTTCTTCAATGGGCGATTGGGACGCCTTAAAGATTGCTCTCATATATGAAGGTTTAGCGCCAGTAGGAGGTATGGCTGTCCCTCTTGACCAGAAGTGTGGGTTTTTATATTCACTCGTGTTGTAATGGTCTTACTTTCTTCTTTTTAGCTGAGGAAGCTGGTCAAGAATGTTATGTAGAACAAGATCTTTTTATATCTATTGATCCTTTATTGTTGTATTTTCATAGATATGAGACAAGATGTACTCCAGCCTTGAGTTATGAAAGAAACCGAGTCGGATGGCTATGCAGGCAAAGTTTTCTGCTACCTTCCACTGCCTATGAAAAGTGGTCTTCCTGTGCACATTAACATTAACATCGCGAGCAAGTCTTGTATTGATAAGGCTTATCGTAGCTTCTGCGTCGACGAGTGATGTGCAGATAAATCCATTGATCTTCACATCTATTGTGGCTCTTCTACATTCTTTATTTGAGGCTTTGGTAACACCATTAACCTGTTCGGGTTATCTTCGGGAAGTTTGTATATTGTATGCCTGCGAAAAGTAGTCATTCCATGCCCTCAATCATTCACGCTTTTCGTCAGTTGCTCCTGGTCGTGAGTATTTGGGTACGTAGGGTTTATATGATGGTGGTGCACTGCTTAAGTCTTCTAATGATAATTCGATTTCTAAGTCTTCCGGTGGTGCGGATGGGTCATCATCGAACTATTTTTCAGATTCGTCTTCTCGTTCGGGCATGTCGGTTAGTTCCAGTGCCGTCTCCACATGTAAAGCGTTTACCGTTGCACTCTTCCTTGCTCTGTACACAAAGCATCCTTTTGTGATTCCTCCGATGACTGTTGATAAAACCATTAATGTAAGAATGATGTTGCAAGCGAACGTCCAGAGCTCATAACCTGAGGTTACGTGTCCTCCAAATAAAAAGCTGAATAGTGAAGGGCCAAATAGTTTCTCTCTGCTCTCTACGGTGTTGTAATGTAGGGTGTTATGGCGGTTCGTGACGATTCCCATAGCCTTTAGTACTCTTTTCTGTCTGTCTAAGGTAGATAGGATTTCATTCAGTTCTCCGTAATCGTCTGTGTTTGACCATCTTAACATATGTGCTCTGCTAAATATTGTTTCTTGTATTTGTAGGGGCTGGCTGCAGAGGTTGATGTACGGAATGCTCAAGTCGGTGGCTTCCTTAATTGGCGAAATCGTCCCGTTCGGAAAGTATTCAGAGATGTTACCTTCCAGCATCATCAATGTGCCTCTTTTGTCTTGCAATTGACTGTATAGGTATCTGGGTGTATCACATTGTCTTTTGGATTGAAATATCCAATTTTTTCTGTACCGGCTGTTTTGATCATCATCGGAATAAATTCTGTGCAGTTATTCTCTTCCATTGGCAGTATTTCGTATTGACTGTAGTTAAGTATAGTACAATGGTAAACTTGGAGGAAACCCGGACCTGTTGTAGCAATAACATTTGGGTTTCCCAGTAAATATCTTGCGCTGAGTGTCGCGTGTTCTCCTATTAGCATGGTAACTATCTGTAAAATCTCAGCTAGATTGTAGGAGGCGTAGAAGTAAGCTGACCAAAATAGTTTTTGAGTCATCTTAGTTTGCTGGTAGGCAAGTGACTGTAGCATTGTATTGAAGAAGGCAGCGTTTTGACCCACTGCTGATACTCTTGCCTTTATCGTATCGTTAATTGTGACATTCGTCAATGGTGTGAGAAATTTCACTATAAGGCCTTGGTCCGAAAGCGAAACATTAGAGTTGTTACAGCCTTTATGTGAATTCAGTCTCGAGTTATAAAATGTCAGAGCTAAATCTTGTTTATTGGAGACAAAATGTGCGTCGAAAAATTATTCTTTTTCGTTGAACCATGGCGGGTATTCACATGTTTCGACTATGTCCAGGTCCCACATAAGCATTGATCTGTCGTTTAATTCACAAGAGCCGTTGTTGTAATTGCAGTAAATGACGTCTCCGGTTGTACTTTAAAATTTGTCAGATCCGTGTCTCTTGTATAGGTAAGTTGCCACATAACTGCATTGCTTAGTGCTGAAGGTTTTCTGTTGGCAGCACCATACATACATGGCGTTGGTTGGTTCATTCGTAATATACATTCCATCTCCTCTATGTAAAAATCCAGCTTAGCACTTCTTATGTATTACCATGTCAGTGCATTCTTCTAAGGTTACTATCTGGGTTCTGCTTGAGGTTGTCCTGGTCTTAATGTCTCTGAAAAATTAAATTTGTGTCATGACATGTGCGGTGAACTTCGTGCACCGGTAGGCGATAGTCTTTTGCTTGATCATATTCTTCTTGTAGGTAGTAACGTTAAATTTCTGGGGTGCCATGTCTGATTGTTTGCTGGTGTCCGTTGAGCATTCGTATTCTTGTTCTACTCAAAATTTTTGTGGAGAATCATTTTCTCCTGTGCCGCAAATCATGGGGTTGTTTGGTTGTCCTTTTGATGCTGTCGCCCCGGTAATGCGTAAGGCTAAGCATAGAAGGCTAAATTGGAAGTAGCTGGCAAGGTTGAATAGGCCGAGCCGTCCTCCGGTGAATCTTATGCGTTTAGGTCGTCGGTCTACTATTTAGATCTAATGTGGCATTTATGTTTGCAACCACAACTTTGACCTTCACAAAAGACATGTGTAGATAAACCGTTCATAGTGGAATCACTGCAATGAAAACTCGGTGAATATTTATATTTTGCTGAGAAATCATTAGCTGTCAATATATTGAAAAAGGGAGGCAACTCTATTATTGAATGCAACCAGAGTATAGCCTAAGAAGAGACAACTCTATTACTTAGCGCATGCATTTGATTCACTTTCTGTGAACTCAATGTTCATCTGAGGTTGATAGAGAATCGGGTTTTAAGATGAAACGGTCTTAATGCTTAAACTATAAATGGGACCTCTTATTCAACTCACAGTGAAAATAAATCAAGGGAAGATATTTCTTTTGCTCAATACACCCAGGTCCTTGTGTTCATGTGAAATCACAATTTTTACTATTGAATACAGTATTGACTCTATAAGATTCTGATGCATATTAAGGCTACAAGCTAACTTCAAATAATTTTATTTTACCTTGTTAAAGTTTTTTGAATTATTTAGTTGAAGTGCCTCAGAACTGTCTGCTTCAATAGCATTCATTGGACTGCCTTATATATATACTTAACTTTATATATGTTCACTTACACAGTTGTATAAGCATACAACATACTGACTTATATAAAATTTATTAGCTCAACATTTTGGCAAATTTGATCTGTTGGAAAACTAGGGTAAACTACATGTATGTTCACATGATGAATAGATGAGCTCTGGTTCACTTGAAAACTGTTTTGTCGAATGATATTAAAACTTCATTGGTTTTCCTAGCTAGTGGTTTATACATCTGTAGGTTTATTGTCTATACGGTTTGTATTATGTTTGAGGTACAATTCCTTATTAAAATCGGTCGGATCATGATATTCCACGATTATAGGCTGCAATGTCAAGTTTTATGGTAATCCGTCATGTTAAAAGTATCCATGAAGTTACGGGTAGTCATGATGTTTTATTAAAGTGTTTTAGGTTAGAATACCTTTTCATAAAACGTTTTTACCTGTCCACCAGAACAGACACACACACACACAGCTAAAGTTCTACTGACAGTGGTCTTTTATACCGTAAAACAACTCCATGTATACGGTCTACTAAAACTGTTTGCCCTGATTGTACTATTTTTATACGTGTCGAAAGCATTCCTGCATGTCAATGATAGGGTGAAAACAATGGAAATCTGCAGTGTGTTTTGCAGCTAGTCCTTATTGTATCAGACTCAAACCACTCCAATCGGAGATGTCCTGTTGTTATACAGAGAACTAACAATAAAATTGAAAATGTTAGGCAAACTGAAAATCTTCAAATTGGCTGTATTGAAAAAAAATTTCTTTGTTGTCAAATTTTATGGTAATCTGCTAGTTGAAAACATTTTGTGAAAAAATGGTACATCACAAATTCTAATTGATCGTTAATTAAGCAATATCAGTTGACTGCTATAATAATTACATAACTAGGACAATTCTAACTTTTGAACATGTATGCATTATATATACATCTTGCTACTTTTACTTTATTTCATCACCAAATTCAATGCTTTAAAAAAGTATATCATAATAATCATCACGCAAGTGATATTATTTATTAACAAGCAGTATTGCTATTGTCGGACAAAAAATTGATGAAAAACTTTGCAATTAGGCTATCTCAGCATTTGGATAGTTTCTTTACAGATGTTTTCCTCCCTTTATTTTAATAAACAACCTATACATACAGGTTTTTGCTTTAACCTTATAAAAATATTTTGATATCATAATCTTATTAATAATCTGGCTGAGTTTTGTAATGGTTAGTTTAACATATATCTATGCAGTATCAGAAATTACAATTCTATTGAAAAGGCAACTCTAAATACAAACATGCAGTCAGACATATTTGTATGTCTGACGGAATTCTCTGTCTTGTCACAAGCATCTCATCTACAACTTGTTCCATATGTGCAAACACATTATCAATTGATGGGTCAAAAGACTGTATTTCCGCACTAGAAAATTACTGCATGGATGCCTAACATTAGTTCAAATCATGTGAACCTTGCTGGAGTTGCCTGCCCACAAAGAGTTTCCTAAAGATGGAAACTGGCGGTTTTGTATTGAATTCCACCAATCGAATTCCGTCACAGAATAAGACTGTCATCCATTGTCGCGAATAGATGAAAGTCTTGATGCATTGGCCGGGAGTAAGATAAACAATTATCAAACCGAAGGGTTATATTCAGGGCATTTAGTTTGCAAAAGGACTAATCATAGTTTCTAAACGACGCAGCGATCTTCACGAACGCTGACGGAAAGACCGCTCAGGCATTGGATAAACAATTGGTCGAAGACAGCGTAACTGAAACGATGTTTCGATAAAAGCAAAAAGGCCTATGTAAAAAGGTCGGTGCTATCTATAAAAATAGACTTTCGGACAAATTGGCTAGTGGTCGTGCATTAACCCTTTGTGACGACACCAGTGTTCGTTCTAATCGCAGCACGTTAAAAGGGCAACAAATGCAAATGTCTTTAGATAGGTTTATCTTAAAACGGCCGGCTAGTCGTGAAAGTGAAACAAAGGAAAAACTAGCTAACTAGCGAGAAACCTCAAACTATAAACGCCGAAGAAATTTCAATTACGAAAAATGAAAGTTTGCTTTTAGGTTTGCTTTTAAGTTTGTCTTTGAAGGCTTTGATAAAACCCAAATTTATCAAAGTCAACTGTTGTAACAAAGAATAACACGTATATCGCCCTCTCTGGCAAATGCTAGCGTTAGCTGCTACTGTATGTATTTAATTTTACATTTTAATTAATCACATTTCCTCTTGCCTTGTTTTTTTATTTGTTACTTTTTGAAAGCATGTGGTAAGTTAGGACAATAACCAACATGTTTTTTCTGTTACAATATCTTGTTTTGAGTGTTTTATTAGCATTTTTAAAGTATAGAAACCAATTATTGCATATTTAATTGTTCTATATGTAAATAGATTGCACCAACATGCGAGTAAATTGACATACGAGCTCAGTCTCGGAACGCATTAAGCGCGTATGTCGAAGTATGACTGCACCTCAAATTGAAAACTAGCTGCTAGACAGATTTAGTAAACATAGCCAAGTTCCAAATTTTTTCAAATCGCCGCTGGGGCTTTGAAATACATGTAAGCCCATTGCTAATGCATCACACGTCTTTGCCAAATTTTTCAACCTTGTCGCAAGTTATTCGGAATTTGGCATGGCATCATCATTGAAAAAATCTCTTGCAGTTCTATACGTTGAAAAAACTCATAACTTACCACCACAAATTGTTGGTTCACTAAAGGCTTTCACATCGATGAACATTCATGAAAATCTCTGAATGCGGCAAAAAATAAATTTCATACAAACATAAATTTCTCAGCTAAATATAAACCTAAACAAGTGGTATACGCATGTGAAGGTCTTACTCTATTGCTAACTGCTTTCACGGATTAATTTATTTGCGAATGTGTTCATCCGCGAATAATTTAGTCCGCGAATATGCTTGAAAAGACCATTTTCGCGAAATTCAATTCCACGAATAATTTCATCCTGTAGGGTAAAATATAGTTTTATATTCCTAGTAGAGCGAGGCACTAACCAGTGCATCAACTATTGATATATTAACAATGAGTCACTGTTTGACTTCCAGCAGTTTAAGAATGGCTAGGAAAAGATGTGACGGCGTGATGGCATGCCACCTGTTCATTAACCAGTTCTAAGGCTACTGATACTCGAGAGATGCCATCGAGAATATAACATTTATTATGAGATGAATGGCTATTATTAATGCTCAAATCATTATAGATCGAGAGGGAGCTAATTTTGTCCAAGTATTATCTTTGTATGTTATATATCCATATGTTGACAAAATAGATAACATCACTAAATTATATAAATGCAATTATATTACTGCAATTTGAAAGCTCGATGCTTTCAACAAAAAATTATCTCGTACGGTATGCATTCATAAATTGACAAGCAAAAGGTCGATACAGTGGGTGATTGACCAAAATATAGATGACCTCGCTAGATCATGAAAATGCAATTAGATTGCCAGTTAGAAAGATCAACCCTATCAACAAATATTATCTTCATACTGTATAGATTCATGAGTTGATTGATAAAAAGTCAATATATTATATGATCAATAAAATATAGCCATGGGTTGACCTCAGTAGATTATGTGGACTGATTTTGATTGATGAAACTCGAGGAATGCTCATGGAAGAACTATCGATGAAAGATCGACCCACAAAAGACATGTGTAGATAACCTGTTCATAGTGGAATCACTGCAATGAAAACTCGGTGAATATTCATATTTTGCTGAGAAATCATTAGCTGTCAGTATATTGAATAAAGAGAGGCAACTCTATTATTGAATGCAACCAGAGTATAGTCTAAGAAGAGACAACTCTATTACTTAGCGCATGCATTTGATTCACTTTCTGGGAACTCAATGTTCATCTGAGGTTGATAGAGAATCGGGCTATAAGATAAAACGGTCCTAATGCTTAAACTATAAATGGGACCTCTTATTCAACTCACAGTGAAAATAAATCAAGGGGAGATAATTCTTTTGCTCAATACACCCAGGGCCTTGTGTTCATGTGGAATCACAATTTTTACTATCGAATACAGTATTGACTCTATAAGATTCTGATGCATATTAAGGCTACAAGCTAACTTCAAATAATTTTATTTTACCTTGTTAAAGTTTTTTGAATTATTTAGTTGAAGTGCCTCAGAACCATCTGCTTCGATAGCATTCATTGGACTGCTTTATATATATACTTCACTTTATACATGTTCACTTACACAGTTGTATAAGCATACGACATACTGACTTATATGAAATTTATTAGCTCAACATTCTTGCAAATTTGATCTGTTGGAAAACTAGAGTAAACTATGTTCACATGGTGAATAGATGAGCTCTGGTTGACTTGAAAACTGTTTTGTCGAATGATATTAAGACTTCATTGGTTTTCCTAGCTAGTGGTTTATATATATGTAGGTTTATTGTCTTTATGGTTTGTATTGTGTTTGAGGTACAATTTCTTATTAAAATCGTTTGGATCATGATATTTCACGATTATAGGCTGCAATGTCAAGTTTTATGGTAATCCGTCATGTTAACAGTATCCGTGAAGTTAGGGGTGGTCATGATTTCTTATTAAAGTATTTCAGGTTAGAATACCTTTTCATAAAACGTTTTCACCTGTCCACCAGAACAGACACACACATAGCTTAAGTTCTATTGACAGTGGTCTTTCATACCGTAAAACAACTCCATATATATGGTCTACTGAAAATGTTTGCCCTGATCACACAGTTTTTATACGTGTCGTAAGCATTCCTGCATGTCAATGATAGGGTGAAAACAATGGAAATCTGCGGTGTGTTTTACAGCTAGTCCCTTTTGTATCAGACTCAAACCACTCCAATCGCAGATGTCCCGTTGTTATACAGAGAACTAACAATAAAAAATTGAAGATGTTAAGCGAACTGAAAATCTTCAAATTGGCTGTATTGAAAAAAAATTTCTTTGTTGTCAAATTTTATGGTAATCTGCTAGTTGAAAACATTTTGTGAAAAAATGGTGCATCACGAATTCTTATTAATCGTTAATTAAGCAATATCAGTTGACTGCTATAATAATTACATAACTAGGACAATTCTAACTTTCGAACATGTATGCATTATACATACGTCTTGCTACTTTTACTTTTTTTATCACCAAATTCAATGCTTTAAAAAATATATTATAATAATCATCACGCAAGTGATATTATTTATTAACAAGCAGTATTGCTATTGTCGGAAAGAAAATTGATGACAAACTTTGCAATTAGGCTATCTTAGCAACTGGATAGTTTCTTTACAGAAGTTGTCCTCCCTTTATTTTAATAAACAACCTATACATACAGGTTTTTACTTTAACGTTATAAAAATATTTTGATATAAAATTCTTATTAATAATCTGGCGGAGTTTTGTAATGGTTAGTTTAACATATATCTATGCAATATCAGAATTTACAATTTTATTGAAAAGGCAACTCCAAATACAAACATGCAGTCAGACATATTTGTATGTCTGACGGCATTCTCTGCTTTGTCACAAGCATTTCATCTACAACTTGTTCCATATGTGCAAACACATTATCAATTGATGGGTCAAAAGACTGTATTTCCGCACTAAAAATTACTGCATGGATGTCTAACATTAGTTCAAGTCGTGTGAACAACCTTGCTGGAGTTGCCTGCCCGCGGACAAGCAACTCAAACAACAAGGTTCACAAAATTCCTTTCATGATTTGAACTTGTCTAATATGTATTATCCCCTTGGTTACCAATCAGTTTTATGGAGCTTTCCTACAGTGGCATTCGGACATATCCATAAAAAAATCAGATTTTAAACAAGGAATTAAATGCCAAGTGGGTACCAGCTTTATTTCTAGCGAAATAAAGAAATATGAATAAAAACATTAACTAATGGTTTCAGTAAAAAAATTTTATACATTTGGCTAACACCAAACCCTGAGATGAAATGCAAGATGAAAAATAAAATCTAGTAGAGTAATAGCTTTTTAGATTGCCATTTAAAATACTAATAAATTCTAACTGCAAATCACCTTATTCAAAGTTCATTTTAGGAAAGATACATGTACCAGCTGCTTAATAATAAACTCAGAGTTAGTAAGTGCCTCTCGTAGTTGAAGTGAATGGATTATGTTACGGAAGGATAAGAATGTTTGTAAGCTAAGAAAGAATTTGTCTTGATGCTGATAGCTTATAGAAGATTTTAGCTTCACAAGTGTTGCGTTCCGTTGCTCTTCAACTTGAGTGTTGATAGTTTTTAGATGGTCGTATGCATTTATATTATATCCACCACAGCATCCTGAAATCAGAATTAGTCAAGCATGATCAGCAATACAGATGCGTCTCTCAATGACGCAAATATTGTAATATAGCAAAAAATGTAATATAACAATATTACTAAATACTGTTATACTATTTATGATGACTATATTTATACGCCACTTACCAGTATGGTTGTGCCAGTAAAATCTATCTACCAGAAACTTTGTCTCTCTGAAGAAGCCCGGATTTCGATTGAGAGCACACCTGGGTAATGCACAAGCATTGTTGTAGATGACAATCTTAGGTGCTAAAAATAAAAGAAATGTTCAAAACATGGCATGGCTTCATTATGAAAAAGTTGAATATCAATATAAAAAGACAACATGCAGGTGTATACTAATGTTAGATGTTTTGAACCATATGCTTGGTATATATTACTGAATTTAAACTGTCGAAAGAGTTAGGGAAAGCAAATTAAAAAGATACTATGGAATATTCAGTTGAATTATCTGCAAAGAGGTGTTCTGAATATATTTCTCCATTCCAATCATCTACAAGTGCATTGCATACAAATATCATAAAGTGCAGAATAAAGTGTGAATGTGAATTCTACTTTGATAGCCTCAAATAAATAAGCACAAATGAATGCAAATGACAAAAAAATTGAAAAAAGATTTTTGCGAACTTCATAATAGCAAATGCTACTTAGTCATTATAATTTCTGCTAAAATAATTCACTTTGCACATGGAATTCATAAAAAGGAATTTTAATACTTTTTCAAAACATCATTTAGCATAATCATTACCACACTGCAGGTTTGTCTCAGGGGCTACACCCGATTAGCCAGGTAGGATGTTCAATGATCTCAACAGCATGAAGAATGTCTTCACCTATGTCTTCAACTGCTATTTGCCCGATCACTTCTTTTTAGATGGCGCAACTACATGTATGTTCAGGTTGGCAGAGATATCACTGTTTACTTGAAAATACCTTTTTCTGTTTTTACATAATGGTTATTATTTGCTCCTAGTTTTTATTAGACCTCATCCTATTGTTGCAGGAGCAGACAATTGCCTGGCTCATTGCATATTTATTAGACTTCGTCTGCTTGCTGTAGGAGCAGCTCCATTACCTGGCTCATTGCATATTTATTTTGTCAATAAAGATTTTGTGTAAAAACAATTAGATATAGAAGTGAAGGCGTTTAAACGTATTTAACAGTTTAAACGGGCTTTAGGTTTCCAAGATAGCGCTATTGGCAGGTGGAGTTGGCAGGTGAAGACGGAGTGTATCCTATTGTTGTTAGCTGTTACTGTTATTGTTATTAATATTAGCTATTATTGTGTATCCAGGATACTAACATAGCATATTTTTGGTACTACCATAGTGCATTCAAGTTACCATCAAACAATGTATAACATACTCTTAAATAATATTTATAGAATGCTACCAGAAAATATATAGATATGTGAATATGTAGAATGTACTGAATGAATCGTGTGTTGCAGATGAGGTACAAGCAGAGCAGAGAGGTATGTCATTTTCTCGGACTGTTCGAGGGAGTGCTTGACCGATCTGTTCACTGGCTGGTCACTTCCTCAATGGGCGATTGGGACGCCTTAGAGATTGCTCTCAGATATAAAGGCTTAGCGCCAGTAGGAGGTATGGCTGTCCCTCTAGACCAGAAGTGTGGGTTTTTATATTCACTCGTGTTTTAATGGTCTTACTTTCTCCTTTTTAGCTGAGGAAGCTGGTCAAGAATGTTATGTAGAACGAGATCTTTTTATACCTATTGATCCTTTATTGTTGTATTTTCATAGATAGGAGACAAGATGTACTCCAGCCTTGAGTTATGAAAGAAACCGAGTTGGATGGCTATGCAGGCAAAGTTTTCTGCTACCTTCCACTGCCTATGAAAAGTCGTCTTCCTGCGCACATTAACATTAACATCGCGAGCAAGTCTTGTATTGATAAGGCTTATCGTAGCTTCTGCGTCGACGAGTGATGTGCAGATAAATTCATTGATCTTCACATCTATTGTGGCTCTTCTACAATCTTTATTTGAGGCTTTGGTAACACCATTAACCTGTTCGGGTTATCTTCGCGAAGTTTGTATATTGTATGCCTGCGAAAAGTAGTCATTCCATGCCCTCAATCATTCACGTTTTTCGTCAGTTGCTCCTGGTCGTGAGTATTTGGGTACGTAGGGTTTATATGATGGTGGTGCACTGCTTAAGTCTTCTAATGATAATTCGATTTCTAAGTCTTCCGGTGGTGTGGATGGGTCATCATCGAACTATTTTTCAGATTTATCTTCTCGTTCGGGCATGTCGGTTAGTTCCAGTGCCGTCTCCACATGTAAAGCGTTTACCGTTGCACTCTTCCTTGCTCTGTACACAAAGCATCCTTTTGTGATTCCTCCGATGACTGTTGATAAAACCATTAATGTAAGAATGATGTTGCAAGCGAACGTCCAGAGCTCATAACCTGAGGTTACGTGTCCTCCAAATAGAAAGCTGAATAGTGAAGGGCCAAATAGTTTCTCTCTGCTCTCTACGGTGTTGTAATGTAGGGTGTTATGGCGGTTCGTGACGATTCCCATAGCCTTTAGTACTCTTTTCTGTCTGTCTAAGGTAGATAGGATTTCATTCAGTTCTCCGTAATCGTCTGTGTTTGACCATCTTAACATATGTGCTCTGCTAAATATTGTTTCTTGTATTTGTAGGGGCTGGCTGCAGAGGTTGATGTCTGGAATGCTCAAGACGGTGGTTTCCTTAATTGGCGAAATCGTCCCGTTCGGAAAGTATTCAGAGATGTTACCTTCCAGCATCATCAATGTGCCTCTTTTGTCTTGCAATTGACTGTATAGGTATCTGGGTGTATCACATTGTCTTTTGGATTAAAATATCTAATTTTTTTTGTACCGGCTATTTTGATCATCATCGGAATAAATTCTGTGCAATTATTCTCTTCCATTGGCAGTATTTCGTATTGACTGTAGTTAAGTATAGTACAAGGGTAAACTTGGAGGAAACCCGAACCTGCTGTACCAATAACGTTTGGGTTTTCCAGTAAATATCTTGCGCTGAGTGTCGAGTGTTCTCCTATTAACATGGTAACTATCTGTAAAATCTCAGCTAGATTGTAGCAGGCGTAGAAGTAAGCTGACCAAAATAGTTTTTGAGTCATCTTAGTTTGCTGGTAGGCAAGTGACTGTAGCATTGTATTGAAGAAGGCAGCGTTTTGACCCACTGCTGATACTCTTGCCTTTATCGTATCGTTAATTGTGACATTCGTCAATGGTGTGAGAAATTTCACTATAAGGCCTTGGTCCGAAAGCGAAACATTAGAGTTGTTACAGCCTTTATGTGAATTCAGTCTCGAGTTATAAAATGTCAGAGCTAAATCTTGTTTATTGGAGACAAAATGTGCGTCGAAAAATTATTCTTTTTCGTTGAACCATGGCGGGTATTCACATGTTTCGACTATGTCCAGGTCCCACATAAGCATTGATCTGTCGTTTAATTCACAAGAGCCGTTGTTGTAATTGCAGTAAATGACGTCTCCGGTTGTACTTTGAAATTTGTCAGATTCGTGTCTCTTGTATAGGTAAGTTGCCACATAACTGCATTGCTTAGCGCTGAAGGTTTTCTGTTGGCAGCACCATACATACATGGCGTTGGTTGGTTCATTCGTAATATACATTCCATCTCCTCTATGTAAAAATCCAGCTTAGCACTTCTTATGTATTACCATGTCAGTGCATTCTTCTAAGGTTACTTTCTGGGTTCTGCTTGAGGTTGTCCTGGTCTTAATGTCTCTGAAAAATTAAATTTGTGTCATGACATGTGCGGTGAACTTCGTGCACCGGTAGGCGATAGTCTTTTGCTTGATCATATTTTTCTTGTAGGTAGTAACGTTAAATTTCTGGGGTGCCATGTCTGATTGTTTGCTGGTGTTCGTTGAGCATTCGTATTCTTGTTTTACTCGAAATGTTTGTAGAGAATGGTTTTCTCCTGAGCCGCAAATCATGGGGTTGTTTAGTTGTCCTTTTGATGATGTTGCCCCGGTAATGCATAAGACTAAGACTTAGTTTCTAGCATATCTACTAGGGGTTTTTTATATGGCGACCATAACTGACAGGTGCATTCAAAAATTAGCTTCACAACTTTTGCATAAAGTGTGAAGCACAATTTGTCAAAAAAACAGCAGTTGGCTGACTTCCGATTTGGTCTCTTCATTATTAACTCAGCAGCTAGTCTAATATTAAAAATCTTGCAATGTGAATAAACACCTGTTACAAACCAAGATAACAAATATTTTTTGTTAAAGGTTGACTTGCAACAAAATTTACATTACAGTTATTTGGTATCAAAAGGTTTACCATGTCTCACTCTGCTGTGCTGTAGGTGCAAAATATGTGGAAATGTGATTACAAGGTCTTAAAAGTTCAAAAACAAGCAGTTAAACACAGCCAACACAAATGCGTAAATTGTGGCCATAGGTTGGAATCTCTTCCCAAAACGACTCCAGTTAACCTTAGTTGAACACGATGTGCTTCCTTTTACACTTTGACGCAATCTCATTAGTAAAAATATATTTGCAATTATACTTCACACATTCAATAAAACCATGTCTATTGTCCTTACGCGTCTATTTCATCGTCATTGTAATGCTGTTATTTTGATCACTGATATCTCAAAGCCTACGATAAAAATTAGTTTAATTTTTTAGTTTTAGTTCAAAGGAATGCATATCATCCATTGATAAACATGACAAGCCTGTTGGTCATCCGTGATAGTCGAAACATGCTGCAGAAATCGTTCTCGCTATTTGACCGGAAGTATGTGGATATGATCAGATTACGACTAGATGATTAGACCAAGCTAAAACGAAACTGTAAAGTAGCGAGCATCTATATTTGATAAGGGATTTTCAGTAAAACCCAAAGTGTTTAGGATAAATTAATGCTACAAAAGATTTTCTATGGAGCTTTTTAATGGCCTTTCAATTCTGTGGATAACAGCATGTGCATCAAAAAATCACCCCATTGAAATGAGTACGTCATTGAAATAAAGGTATTCCAAACTACGGCGCTTTTGTGATGGCTGTGATTCACTGTTTGCTTTGTAGCTTTGAAGAGCTTATAATTACAGTTCTACCTTTTTTGCACCTACCAAACAGCAGAGTAAGACATAGTGAACCTTCTGATACAAAATAACTGTTATATGAATTTTGTCGCAAGTCAATCTTTAAGACTAAAACACATCGGCTCTTATTAAGTAAAGGACAAAACTTAATACTTGATAGAATCTCTGACTGTTCAGTTGCTAAAAATCTAAACTGAATAGCATATAGACAACATGTTTAAGCAAAAATATACATATTGAATTGCTATCGGTATTTCTATAGTAAAAGGCTCTTGGTATTTCTATAGCAAAAAGGTATTGGTATTTCATAGTGAAAAGCCCTTGGTATTTCCAATGCCAAAGGTGGCCTGCAAGTTTCATTCCTCCTCAAAGATATGACAAGGTAAGTTAGTATGAGACAAAATAGAGAACATCAAGATCATAACTAACGTGTTCCAAAAGGAGTTAGTCGTAATAACATAGACATAAAGAACATGTATAACTAAGCATCTACTCCCATCCCTAAAGACACTCATGTCAAGAGCTTCCCTACAATTCGATATACAATTCTATTGATACAGCCATACAGTAATTGAGTTATACTGGCTGTTGCACTAAACCATGAAATTATAATAGCAGTGAATTTTTGGAAAAAGAAAATTACATGGTCATCCAAAGTTAGAGAAAGTAGCTAGCTGTGAAAAGCTTCTGCTATACAAAGAAAAAAACATTTAAGGATCTCTGAGCTTAGCTACCGTAGATAAGCTCAGGGTTAGTCAGGTTAGTAAGGTTTGTTATCAATGATCCCCCATGTTTACATTAGGTTGCTGTGATTTGAAAAAAACCAGCAACTTTTAGATAATAACAGAAAATTATCCTAAACTGCACCAGCGTTCACATTGCTCAAGCAAGCGTCATCTTTGACAAGTCACTATGTTGGCGATACTGTAAATTGCATCAGCATCACAATGCACTGGCAAGTATCATCTTCAATATGTGAGTAAGTCAGCAATTTTTTGAATTACACCAACTTGGCTTGTTTTTTCCAAGAGTTTACCACCTTGCACCAGCAGAACAGTTGCGTCTCCTTGGTATTTTCAACTTGTCAGGAAAGAAGTGGTATTTTCCCTTTAAAGCCAGCAGTAGGTTTAGAGTTGCGATATCTGTAAACAGAGGGTCAAGGATCAGACAACCTCTTTTAGCTCGCTAACCAAAATCCTCTCGATTTTCTATGGGGGTATTTGTATTTAGCACAAAAAACTTGACGGAAAATAGCTAACTTGGTTTGGCGAGCAAAAATTCTTTGAAACTTGGTTGCCCAGTTTAATCTATATGGTAACATGTTTTGCAAACTAGACATGCTCTGCAAGACATTGATGGAAAGCCAATTGGTCATCATTCTCAAAGAAAACTAGAAATCAAGATTATGTTAAACTAACAACTAGTCTAGGTGCTGTTGAGTCAGCCACTTGTACCAAGAATAAACAGACAGGTATTTGATACAATATAATATGATGACTAAGGGTTTTCTGCAAGTTTTGATTTACTCTGGTTAAAAGAACTAAGGCTCGTAGCAAAAAATGTCATGTTTGAGAATAATTGAATAGCTGGGACGATGGAAAATGACTGATCAACAATTTTTTCTGCTGTAGCGATTGGTTCATTAGAACCCGACGGCGATGCCTTGACCTAAGCCTATTTTATGGTACTGAATATCCTATCTTCTCTGAAGAGCAACAAAAGTTCTATTCAAAGGAAGGCTGAAAATATTTGGGATATAATATGAAACCTCTATTTGAGCCCTATGGTGCTGTATTTTTCCAACCCTTTCACTCTAGTAGATGGACTTTTTTAAGACCATCGCTCATTTTAAAGAGTTTGTAAGCTAGAATTATTTCTCAATTTTAAGGTTCACTACAGTAGGATTGGATATACACAACTTCCTTTGTACAGTTCTGCATGACAACCACCCAGCAATAAAGTATCAAACACATATTTCACATAATGGTTCCTAGCATAATAATAGATGGTTCCAGATTGCAAGACAAGTAACTAGGATAATAGCCTTTTACCACTTAATGAAATAAGTTTGGACAGTGAGCTAGATTGGTTTACCAGAAACAAAGAAATAATAACGTGATTGTACTTGTAACCCTGGAGTTTGGCTGCGTGTGTGTGTTTTATTTCATCAACTAGTAAAAATATAGCATTTAGTGAAATATATATAGTTACAAAAATGATTAAAACAAAAATATAAATGGAAGCGTGATTCGTACATATTAAGATATGATAAGGTCTACATGCCCAGTAGCATGTGCTACATCATGATTCTAAAATAACACACCATTAGTTTAATTGCATGCAGCTACTACAGTACAAAACTATGCTGTTTGTTCTGGTTCTTCTCACTCGAGCTACCCATTTCAAACATGTCCTTCAGTGTGTTTGTCAGACACTAATTTACTGGCTATGCTGAGAATGTACATTACTTACTATTTCTTTCACTCTCCTTTAGGATATACATGTACTTCAAAGAATTAGTCAACACAATAATGCAGATGTGAGTGTTTACAGTCTTTGTAACCAGCCTCTAGAGTTGTCTTCTTTATCTGTCTCTTGGTATGTACAGCAATTTATGCCTCAGCTTAATAAAGATCTTTTTTTCTTAAAATGTCACAATGTTTAACAACATTTGAAGTTGTTTGGCGTATCTAGCATCCTCATGCTATTTATAACTGAACTTTGATATATTTACTGTTGGTGCACGACGATACTGTGGTCACAAAATAAAGATTTGAACCACATTAGCCTTCAAAAAAACAACAATTAAATAGGCTAATCACTTTCATGATAGGCTTGTTTATGTATAACAAAAAGGATGTTTTTGGGCAAGCTATGTATAATTGGGTGCATTAAAAATGGAAACCTCTTACAACATTTGTTTAGGAAGCTCAAACCTGTAATCTGGGAAAAAGCAATGGAGATCAATTTTCGCAAGGTCATTTTTAATTAGTTGAGTTGTTTGTCATCTACAATATATATAATTAAAAAACCATCATTAGCATTTGTCAATTATCTAAGCTACTTCTCGCGTGCAACTGTGCCAAATGATTAAAAATTTGTCAAGGAACTTGTTTCCAATTAAAATTAAGCTATTTTCCCTTAACCATTTTCCCAAAATTTGTAACCACTCACCATGATCTATACTAAATAGAAGAGAGCACTCTTTGAGAAGCCTGGTGTGAGATATCAAAACCCATCCAGATCACGTCACAAAAGTACCTGGAAAAGTAACTGAACCATCACATGTAGCGGTGCACTAAACATGGTAACAATATGTAAGAGAACAACTAAATATCACTTTATAGATCCATATAACCAGAGTAAAACAGAGTACTTGGTGTTATTATAACACCCAGTATAATAACACCCAGAGTACTGGGTGTTATTATATACAACAAAAAGCAATAATGAAAGGAAAAGATTATATGTTTATATCTCTCACCCTGCAATAGGAGAAATGCAATATTGGCCAATATTAGAAGTAAAGTGCACTGATATCAATAGCATGACTAATATTATTATTATAGTAATAGTATAAAACCAATGCACAATTTTGTTTACATTTCAAAACGTCATAGCTAGCAATATCAAGAAGTTGTGATATTTATATATATTTTTAGAAATTCTGTACTACGTAGTCATTGTTCTGTAGTCATCCAAACTTATAATTAAATATTGTAATAACCTCATAAGGATAGTTAGAAAAAAAATCATTGCCATTTCCTTTACTTACATTGCGTTGGACATGAGCTAGAATACTAAAGCATTCAAGACTGTCTAAAATATCAGTTACTTTGAAATTGGCATAAATGAAACTTTCATGAAATGATTTCAGTACTCCTACGTTAATTACAAAAACCTTCGACATTTCGACAATGCTATAGACTAATGAGATGCGCACATTATTTTTCTGTGAAATGCGCACAACTTAATCGTTCTATTCTCTGTTGCTAGGCGTTTCAATTTCCAGTCTTAACTTTTATTAAACCAAACTTGTCAAGCGTTTTGAAAAGAATTTCAGCCAAACTAATTTGTCTATTTGTGTATAATCCGTTCAGATGGGTAAGTTTTAAGATAATTTCGACAATTTACAAAGACTTGGTAATATATTTGAATAGGTTTATATGTGTTTTGTATTGCTATTATACTTTAACAACTCTACAAAATGATTTTAAAAATTGTTGATGAGATTTTGAAACAAGAGTTGCGACGTTAATAATGAATAATTTTCGTAAGTTGTGTGCACATGCATTTATCATTAAAACTCTCAAATCAAACTTCGCTTCCGCTCATTTGGTCGGGGGGGGGGGGGGGGGGGAGATAAGTAATTTGATATATCAGTATGACTCGAGACATTGAGGTCAAGGACCTAATCACTAATCAAGTCTTCTGTTTACCGCTATTAATAGCAGCTGATTTTATAAATAGAGGCTGTTAATTGGTTATTCACCTACTTAATATCTGCCATATATTTCTCCATTCAAGATAATCTCCCCTTGAATTAAATTTACTTCTTTATCTATTAATGTTAGCGTGTTTAGCACATTACCAAAAATTTAAAAACTTTGAATGAAATGTTCGTATGTCATCAAGAAACTACTGTACTGAGTGATCTCTGCTACTTTTGTATTCTGGCATCTCACCTGAACATTCTCCTTCTGTTCTGTCACACAGGTTACAGATGAACTTTTTACATTTCTCACAGTCTTTTATCAGCTGCTCGTTTTTGTTATCTTTACAGAAAGCTTTTTGGTATTTGCCTGCTGTCTGTTCAAATTCTTTCATAGATATGAACTTGTGACCTCCTCGGAAATATCTATCATGCAGCTGAAAAATTGACAAGTACTCGCATCACTCTATGACAGTAATAATAGATGAATGAACCAGCCTATCATTAGAGAGCGCTGATTTAGTGACTCATCAATCAGACACAAGTGGTAGTCAATTACTGTACCAAGGACTATGTATGTTAATTTGACAACTACTGCATGTGACTGCTCTCATTGGTACACTGCCAATTAAGAAGCAATAACAAGTCTTCTGAGAAACAGTATTACAAATTAACTTACATCAGAATTTTTATTACACAAAGTAATAAGTTCTATCAATACTTTCAAGCTATGAAACTAAACAGAAATATTTGCGATGTGCAAAATATGGAATGGAAACAGCTGTGACACTATATATATTTATTAAAGTTGTTCGGTTGTGGAACTTGATATTACGTTCAAAATCCTTACTCTTGGAAGCAGAGCAAACGCTTACACGTTTTAAACACATGACTTTTGACAATAGCTAGTTTTAAAGAAAATTAAGTTTTAAAGAAAATTCTTTAGAGTGAACTTCCAAGATGTACACACAAACTGGTCAGTGTTGATCTATACCCACTTCCTACATCTAGCAGCTAGCCAATATGTGAGCTTCCATGATGCTGGTAATTTGTGAGTCTGCGTCATTTTTGAGTGACAAATAGCAAAAAGTCAAGCGAGTTTTAGTAGCTGAAATTTTTTATCAAATGTTTCGTGCTTTCTGAAGAAAGATATTTCACTAGCAAATTCCGCGTAAGAATATGCCAGGCAAGCTTATCCATTTTTATCATTTTCGCAATTGAGTTGTTTCAATTTGGACTCGGGCAGTTTCATGTGCTCCAACTCAGAATATAACTTTCAGACATAATACTTATGCTTTTAAACTGTATACCCCAACACTCCATTCAGGGACAAAGAGGCATTTACATTACTGTCTCTGATAAACAAACCTGATTTACAAAAGCTCATTGACAGAAAGTTTCAGACGAACCAAGAGATTGTTAGAAGTTTAGCAGAGCTGCTCATCAGGAGAACAAGCTACGAGCAGCTTTAAAACGAATAAAAAGTGCTAAAGCAATGAAGAATTCCTTTTTTTAAAGTGTCCGAGTTAATATACGACATGTGAATATTTATTGTAACACTCATCACGGAGTAACTTAAAGTGTGCATCATCTACAAAGTGAAAATCTAGTTAAAGGTTGACTTGCCACAAAATTCACATTACAGTTATTTGATATCAAAAGGTTCACCATGTCTTACTCTGTTGCGTTGTGTGTTGGTTCCTGCGACCAACACGTAGAGGCGACTGGGTCGGCTTACTCTACCGGTCTGCATTCACCCCTCTCAGGGGCTGTGTAGTGGTTTCCCGTGACCAACACGCAGAGACGACTAGGTCGGCTTACTCCACCGGTCAATATTAACCACCCCACACAAGGGATTGCGCCCAGAGAGGTTTTATACTAGGTCGACAAGGTCGACCGGAGGTCGACGAGGTCGACAGTGTTTTTATGAGTCTATCACCACAGCACAGTCCATAGACTAGGTCTTTGGAGATAGCTATATGCCGGGGTGGTTCTGGTATCACACAAGGTAGCAGAAAGAGTATGGTTCCAAATGCACTGCATGTATTGAACGAACATAAAGAGCCGAGGCCCTGTCTTAAGTACATCAAATTATGCAAATGAGATGCTAAGACCAGCCTCCCTTAGGGGCGTGGCTACAAAAGGATAAAAAGGGAACATAACTCCAGTTAGAAACTGTACAAAAGGATAGAAACTTGGTGTTTCACCACACACGCCGCCCCTATAGACAGCAATCGGCTATAATAAAAAAAAACCAAAAAAATAAAATAATAAAAGAAAACACAAACAACTAGAATATACTACAAGATAGGGATAGTCAATGTTTTTAACGGGATTCGTGTCGCAATCTTTCACTTGGTCGACATCTGGTTAGCCAACTCTTCCAGGCGACGGGCCGTTCGTCTGAGGCTAGAGGCCTCTTCTCGAAGGGCGTCCACCGTGGCTCGGGGTCGGACATCTCCCAGTCGACATTGGATGCTCCCGACCATCGTTAGCGTCTTCCTGGGAGCAGGTATGGGTTTCCCCTTCTTGAGCGGACTACATTTCCGATCTATCCGCTTTTCCTTCGGGGGAAAGGGAAAGGGTGCCTGCGGTCCTCTCCTCACAGGTGGCTTCATCTTAACCGGACCATAAGGCATAGGTTTCTCGAAGGCCGGTGGGTTGATTAATTGGACCCTCCTGATCCATGTGGGATAGCGTTCCACCGTGGTTTTTCCGGTTCTCCACGCCCTTCACCCTCGATTGGTGCTTGGCGATTGTATCTCTCGAGGTAGAATTTCTCCCACATTTGCAGAAGAACCTCGTAAAATGTTGTGCAATGTGGATCCGGCGCTGTCAGGGGGTGGATAATGACTGCTGGCACAACGGACAGTAGACACCGTCTTCCTGACATAACTTCATTATTTTCCTGGTCGTCTCCTCTGAGACCCACTTGGTCGGTAGGCGAGAGCTCGGGGAGGAATCTTCCTTCGTCGAGTCGGAATCCATACCATCCAACGTTTCATTGGGAGCCGAGTGTAGTTCTAATGGAGTCACTAGCTCCGATAGCAAGGGTAGAGCTCCGGTAATTGGAGAAGCTTCCTTAATGGTCTCTTTAATCACTTCCATGGCTGGAGGGTGTAAATATGCGTGTGTTTGCGTGTCGAGCTGATAACAAACAGTGAGAGAGCTTTTTTCGGTTTCCAAAATGGCCGTCCTTTGGCCTTGACTCCTTCTGGCCTCTCCTAATTGGACAGTATTGGTGTCATAATCCGCTAGATACGCAGGGGGCTTTCTTATTCGTTGAGGCCGCGTGGTGTTTCCGGTCCCAGTGGTACTAGCCTGGACTCCTTCATTCCCCGTAGCTCTTGCTTCTTTGGTCGCCAATTCGCAGCCAGTGTCGAGGCCAGCCCTCGAGTCAGAGTTGTGTTCACTTGGAGAGACCAAAAAAATCTTCGCTGGGGAGCCGAGGTGGTTCCAATCTTCCTGGCGATTGTGGTATTGGTAAATCTATTAATCGACTAGGCAGAAGTGATTCGGAAATAACGGCATCTGGATTACCGTTTTCCCGTGATACTCGTCTCCGGGGATAACCTCTCATGTTGGGACGTCGGGCAGGTTTGACTTAAGCTGGGGCTCGACCTTGTTGCACCGGGCTAGGGCGACAGAGCCTTAATCTTCCTTCGGCCTGAGTGGATCGCTGTCCATATCTTTCTACTTCGTACGTATGATTTTCGTGACTCCTTAGTACGCGATTGGGCCCCACATACTTGGCCGCTAATTTCGGATTTTCTCCTTTTCTTCGCCGCTTGCTTAGCAACCATACGAGGTCACCCTCATTGAACAGCGGAGGCTCTCTCACATCGGTTGATACAATTTCTTTCTGTCTATCTCGGAGGAGAGTATGAGCTTGTATCAACCGGTCGTGAACAGTCTGGACATACTCGTGTGTGCCCGTAAATGACTCCAACCTATTTCCATGCAGCAATTGGTCAGGAAGACGAAGCTCTCGACCCAACATCAAATAATTGGGTGTTTCCTTAGTGGCGGAGTGCGATAGCCCTCGCAGCGTCTGCATGATCTGTGGCAATAATTGATCCCAGTCCTCTTGTCTTCTGCCCAGTAAAAGTGCTCGTAGGGAGTCACCCAATATTCGATTGTTTCTTTCAACCACACCATTTCCTTCGGGGTGGTACGGAGTGGTCCTAGATTTGTCGACTCCCCACAAGTCACATAGCTCTTGAAACAAAGAGGACTCGAATTGGCTCCCCTGGTCGGTGTAGATAATTTCGGGCAGACCGAAGTAACTGAATACTCTTTCATCCAAGACTTGGGCCACCGTTGGAGCTGTAGCCTCAGGGATAGCTAAGGCATCCGACCACCGAGTGAAATGGTCAGTGAGTAACAACCCCCAGCTATTTCCTCGAGGTGTCTGAGTTAGGGGTCCCACTAAATCGACTGCTAGACGTTGCCATGGCCTCCCAGCGTACAACCGTTGTCGATTCCCGGAGGTCCGGGCCTTTCCCGTCTTAGCCCGCTGGCAAACTTCACAGGAGAGAACTGCCTTCCTGATATCTCCAGTCATACCCGGCCAGTACCAATCCAGCTGGACGCGCTTCAGGATCCTTTCCACACCGCAGTGAGTTTGTTCGTGGGCCTTCCACAAGATCTCCTGTCGCAGAGTTTGGGGGCATACCACCACCACCCTTTCTCGCCCATTCTGAATGAGATGAAGGGTCAATACACCTGATTCGTCAATCTAGAGCTGATGGAACATCCGGGCCAACCGCTGCAACTCGGAGCTGCCTACTTGTAATACTGCCTCTTCGACTCTTTTCCGGTTCCTGACGGCCTGGTAAATTATCCCTAGGTCGGTAGCAGGTTTCTGTTGCAATGCTCGTACTTCATCTAGTGAGGTATGCACTACTGTCAACAATTCTGGAACCTTTGGGGCAGCTGGCGGTGAGAGATCTAAACTCGTGGCTCTAGCGTCTGATTGTACTGCAACTTGGTCATTCTCCACGCCGAGTCCTGGCTCACCTGCCACCTTGATGGCCCGTAACCGAGGGTTTTGAGACTTTCTGAGGGGGTTGTCCAACACTCTGGGTGACCCCGCACCGCATGGCAGCCGTACTGGAACATGGCTGGCTGGTGTGGGAGTCAGGAGGCTGGGCCCTGATGTATGTCTGCTGCTGGGTAGTCGAGGCCATTCGTCTTTGTCCAACTGGTGGGCGCTAGGACTGGGTTCTCCCGTACCTCTTGGTGGTTGTACTGGAACTTGGTCCACTAGTACAGTAGTTTCCCAATTAGTCCCTGGGGGTACTAGCGAGTCACACACTTGTAACCTAGTTGGCCCCCGATCCCGCTTCTCAATGGCAGCACACTGCCGGCACTCGATGCACTGTTGTCGACTCAACCCATCGGCGTTACCGTGCTTAACGCCTTTTCGATGGATGATTCGATACTTGTGCTCGGCTAGGCTTTCCAGCCACCGGGCCACCTGGCTAGAGGGTTCCTTTCTCCGGTGCAGCCAAACCAAGCCTCGACAAGGTCGACAAAGCGACAAGGTCGACCGGAGGTCGACGAGGTCGACAGTGTTTTTATGAGTCTATCCCCACAGCACAGTCCATAGACTAGGTCCTTGGAGATAGCTATATGCCGGGGTGGTTCTGGTATCACGCAAGGTAGCAGAAAGAGTATGGTTCCAAATGCACTGCATGTATTGAACGAACATAAAGAGCCGAGGCCCTGCCTTAAGTACATCAAATTATGCAAATGAGATGCTAAGACCAGCCTCCCTTAGGGGCGTGACTGCAAAAGGATAAAAAGGGAACATAACTCCAGTTAGAAACTGTACAAGAAGGATAGAAACTTGGTGTTCCACCACAGTTGTAGGGCCCAAAAGTGTAGAAATGTGATTACAAGCTCTAAAAATCTCAAAAACGAAAAGCCAGTGTAAATTGGAATCTTTTTATTTCTCTGACGTAGTCATGATAGTTTGGTTATTGTCTTGTGGCGCGATGTTCTCACGTGAATTGAAAGACTAATAACAAGCTCAATAAAAACTTATCGTAGCACTAGTATATGACAAACACTTCGGGTTTTACCAAAGACCCCGTATCAACTATAGATGCTCGCTACTTTACAGTTTTGTTTCGGCTTGAACTAATTGTCGAGTCGTAATCTGATCATGTGACCCAATACTTTGAAAATAATTTTTGCAGCACTTTTCAATTATCACAGTTGACCAACAGGCTCGTCATGCTCATCAGACAATGATATGTACGCCTTTGAGCTAAAGTTAAAAAGGTTAACAAATTTTTATGATTCGTTACAAGAGATCAGTGCTAAATCTGACAACATTACAATGAGGATGAAACAGAAGTGTAATAACAATAGACATGGTTTTATTGAATGCGTGAAGTATATTTGTGAAAATATTTTGACATATAAGGTTGCATGACAGTGTAAACAAAAACCATCTACCACAGCTATGTCATATTGAGCCGTTTTGGCAAAAGAATCCAAACTTCAGTGATCTCGTGTGGCTGCAATTAACTGTTCCTTTTTTGGCTTTCGAGAGCTTGTAATCACATTTCCACATATTTTGCACCTCCAGCGCAACAGAGTAAGCCATGGTGAATCTTTTCATATTAAATAACTGTAATGTGAATTTTGTTACAAGTCAACCTTTAATTAAGCAAAAAGAGTTTTTGAATTAGTTAGTATCACACATGATTGCACTGTAATGTATCTTTGTGTCTAGTTTCCTCATAAACTGCAAGTATTATCAACAGACTCATTTGATTATCATTATGAAATAAAAAACCTGTTAGTATTCAGTACAAGAGCTATTCTACAGAACTAAACATTCCCAATTTTCAATTACCATAATTATTGCAGGTCTACCATAAACTATTCACTCACTGAGTGTCAGTGTGTGGTACAGCACGTAACTTAAAGTGTGATCTACTGCCATATGTGTAGCAGTTACGAAAATGTTTCTCAAACAGTAACTTTATGATAACAAATAGTTATGACCCATGATAGTGGTTACTGCCTATAATATTCCATTCGCTCGCCTTCTATTTGAACACAGGTAAATGTAATTTTCAAGTTTAGTTACCAAACCTCAACTCTGTCCACACTAACAGGAGTTTGATTCATTGTTTAGTGTAAAATTGAATATATTAACATAATGTGTAATTATAATTGCTTGAAGCTATTAAACAGTATCAGGACATTTTAAATAAATGACAATATACCTCAAGGTCATCATTGCAAACTTTCTCTCCACAGTCTACACAGAAGTTGTATGCTGTATTATTACATGTCGGTCTATCACAGGCCACTGTTGTTGGATGCTCTGACTCATGAAACATCGCAATCAGCAGACTCTGAATGTCAAGCTTCTTGTACACCTTTGCTAAATATATATGCAGTCAAATTTCAAGATGTATCACACCGACTAGTGCCAGCTATAGCATGTAAGTTGGTGTAAATTCGGAATATATATTAACAATAGCATCTCATAATTATAGTTATGAGATATGAAGTTATTATGCGCTGTAATGGACTCTATTGAATCATATTTACTTCTTGAACATAGATAGAAATTGTCAGATTACCAGAGTGAAAGTAGCTTTTCCTATAACAGACCAATAAGGTGAGAGCATGTTTTTACTATTACCTACAGTACTTATTGATGGACATTTGCAAATTAAATCACAGAAAGCCTCAGATACTAGATAAAAGTTTCCATCCTCTTTCATACAGCTTTGCTGTTAGGTATTACCATGGTACATGGTAAAAGGGATGAAGTAAAGCTATGTGGTAATATATTCTATTGAATATTCTATTAGGTTTGCGACCTTGTTGAATATTCTATTGGCTCACTTTCAAACAATACTTCAGTACTATTGCTATTCAAGTGAGTGTAAATATCTAAAAATTACATTGACTACATATTACAAGGTTTTACTTACTGGCAGGTTTCACATCTAACACCTTTATGTATCTTGTACTTTGCCTCTAAACACGGGGTGCAGCTGATACGACCACATGGTAAGACACGAGGTTCTGTCAGCTTTGGTAGCTTTCCCCAACAGTGAGAACACTCTTCTTCTTTGTCAAATGTTGTGGCTGATGCCATTTTGAGAGGGAATAATATTTACTTGTTCTAACTGCTGATTGGCTGTCGTTATGAACTGGGTGCTTGACACTTAACTCTATATTCTTATCAGTAATAGATAAGGAATTGATTAGTATTCCATATTTGGTGATTACAATTCGTAATCAGTGACGATGATGTGTAGATGCCACCTACTTAATTTCTATTTAGTCAAGGTCATCTCCTTTAAGGGTCAGCAACAGGAAGCCGACTAAGTGCAGAGCCAGTAGTGAACTGGGTGGTGAACTTGGTGGTGAGATAATGTTCATTAGAAACGAGGCAGAATAAGCATAAGGTGTGTTCAAACTAAGAAGCAGTAAGTCATATCTAAACATTTAAAAAGTTTGGACATTAAAAATTGACTACTACACAGTTATAACCCAGTAATAGCACAGTAAATAATAACGCAAATTCTTTCAGATTTATTCACAAACACTGACAAAACATTTGAAAAGTTCGCCTATACTCTGGAACATGCAATGCTAGCAACATAACAAGTTTTCTATTGGTCAAGTCATCCTTCGGATAGAAAAAGTTGCAGCGAACCAGAGTCTAAATTCGAGATATTGCCTGAACAATTTAAAGTTGAAGAAAAAGAAATCTGAAAGAGGGGAGGGTTGACCGTATTGTAAAAGCATAGGGCCAACTGAAAGGTAAAAGCGGAAGGTCGACTGTAAAGTAAAAGTGGAGGGTCGACTGTAATGCAAAAGCTCACATAATGCAAATACTGATCAACCCCAGAGCTCTATGTCAGCTATTTGTAGCCTTATCACTATTTTATGGTATCACAGGTGGTATATACCTTATTCTGTGCCATGTATGCATCAAAATACCTTATATTGCTATATCAGCGTCATCAAACTAATAAATCATGCCTAACACTTTCTTACTGAAAGTGAAAATGTTTAAGATTGTTGATTTGAGTAACAGAAGGATTTTATGTTATTAGCTATATATAAACATGGATTCATGATGTACTAATTCTATGGCCTCTTGTTTACATTAGAACTTTTACTTGGCTTAAGAATATTAGAAGAGCTATTTCAACAGAGAAAATTTACTAAGACTCGGTTATGATGTGCATTATAAAAACAATATGGTGACAGCACATTCGTATCTAATGCTAAAACTAGTGTTTCGTTACATCACTAAGGTATTCTTTCCTTTGCAGTATGAAAGAAATGAGTTTAGAAATGATCATGCATCCAAACCTTGACTTGTTAAAGTGATGTGTACAAAAATATCACTACACAGACTTGACCTATGTAAGTATGAGGTCCCTAACAGTATTAGAAGCCAGAGATAGCTGGTTTCAGTCACACTCCATAAGAGGAAAAAACTGCCTCGACCTAATCTTATTCAAGTTCTAAAGTGTTTGGTAAGAGACCAAGACATACATGTAGTTAAACAGAGCTGAATAAAAAATAACTTCAGGATAAACTGACTTCTCTAAGCAGCCACCCAAACTAGCTAGCTAGTACGTCATTTTTTACTACCTAGTATTAAGAAGTAGGGTTTATATTAAACCCCCAGTCACATAACACCCTGTAGATTAGAAGCTATTAACAACTTCACTATGTACAAATCTCGGAAATAGTGTCTGAACTTCCAAAAAGTGATAAGGTGTAGCAAAAATCTGGGCTGGATGAGAATATGCTTCACCATCATATAATCTATGGCCTTGACCCTGTAGAAACTTACTCATGTTTATACTAGTCATTTTGTCACAAATTCTTTATCTCAATCCTCTTACACGAAAATATAGGATTTTAATCAATGGGTTGTGATGCGCTCAGCTATATCTGCACCAGGATAATCCTGACAATGAGTATTGGATAGGCACAGGCATCATGAATAGTTTTGATAATATGCAAGAATGAGCAATGATGACTTTACCATTCGAGATATAGTTTTTGTTGTCGTAATTTTGATGATTACATGATATAGTAATCATCGTTGATCTAAATGACAATCACATGCTCATCCCACTTACAAAGGAGTCTAAATGGTTGTTACAATGATGAGAGTACAAAGTGGTGTATGATAACTGAGTGGAGTTTCTATACCTTAGACATGAGCACTAGTAATAATGTATCATTCCTGCTGTAAACTGAGTCTTGTTTGTAAACTATGATAACTTACCACTTACTGTGTAACAAATATATTTGGTAACTACTAAAGTGTTTGCTTCTAGCAGCTTTGAAGCTAATTCAAAACATACAATCACAGAATAGTCAGAGACTGATGAGTGTCATGCTCAAAAAAATGTTGGAAATGTCACACAAAATAAATTTCAGTAATAAACCATCTAGCATATAATAATGAACCTAAATTAATATCGGTGTTTGTCTGATTGTTGGTCACTGAGTTTTGTGTCAAGTTATAGCGATACAGTTGTAGGAGTGAAAAATCTACATCGCACTGAATTTGAACTCCGATCCTCCAAGATTACAAGCAGAAATTCTCTTTACTAGGCTAAGCTGCTAAATAGCTAAACATAGTAATAATCGTGGTCATATTCATTACTTAACTATTCATTACTTATTCATGACACGTAACGATTACAAACTGGCTGCATGGCTCTTAGAATAGTAAATATTTAGACAAGTTTATGTTACTCAAAATAGTCATCTTGCTTATTTTGACATTGGCTAATTAGTCAACTTAGCCAGTACTGACTACATGACCTGTCACTTTTTATAAGCTGGCACTGTAATATACATGTATGTACTAGCAACACTACTACTGTATCAACACTGCACACTCTGCACTAGGTAATACCACAAACACTGGTTATTATGTATGAATAAAAAGTTGTACTGTGTTTATACGGTACACTGCATGTTCGACTTACACTCCGCTGTTACTCGACATAAGAAAGAATGTACATATATGTACTTCCTGTTGCACGCATAAAGCTAGCATTATGAAGGAAGATTTGACAACTCATCGATTGCATAATGAGTTTTCTATGAAATATTTACAAATATGTGTTACATGAAGACCCAACGCACCAGGTTTCATCTTGCATGCAAGCGCAACAACAGCAACAACAGCAACAACAGCACCTTGCTATGCTACATGCCATCAGATAGCATTATTCCAGCCGTTACTATAGAATGGAGTCAACTTTTGTAAAGTAACAAAAACAATAGTTTTACATTTTTATGCTACAAGACGTATTCAGGCTACGCGTTAGCAACTAGAATTTATTATATATAAACATAACCGATGGCAAGAAACAAAACAGATTAAATATTTCACTAGATACTAACAGAAAACGACTAGATTTTGTACAGTACATGGCTAAGCCAAGGTTTAGATAGGTAAATGTTTGCTAGATCGTGAAATGATACGCTACAGCGAAAGGTCTACCCATTCAGATTTTGTGAATCAGCTGCTACATCAAAATGCTTGTTCTTGATGTCAAAGTGAAGCTCAGAATGTGCTTCCAAACGTCATAGAAACAGAATTTTGATATCGACTACAAAACTAATTTTTGAGCATAAGAATTGATACCGATCGATATGACAAAACTGTAACCGATGATTTACAGAATAACAAAAAAGGTATCGATTTCAGGTATGCAAGCAAAGTTTCTCGAATCTTTCAAGAGAATGTTCCCAACCAACTGCGAGAGAAAGTCAACCTTACCAATCCTATCTTCAACTGCTTGTTTGTAGTTGCTGTTGACTTACTTCAGCAGTTGGTCAATTCGCTACTCAACCTTTTCAAGAGTATGAAACTGAGCAACTGCGAAAGAAAGTAAACCTTACCGATTCCCTTTTCAACTTCAGCTCTTTATGCCACTGTCTCTGTTGCTCAGTAGTTCTGCAACATGCTGTTGATTTACTTTGGCAGATGGATGAAAATAATCTCAACTCTTTCAAGAGATTGTTCCTAACCAACTGCAAAAGAAAGTCAACCTTACCAATACTATCTTCAACTTCTGCTCTTTATGCCGCTGTCTCTGTTGCTCAGTAGTTCTGCGAGGTGCTGTTGACTTACTGCTACAGACAATTAGCCTTTTTTTCACATATTTCAAAACAAAAAGGCCAATGACCTACAGCAGAAAGTAAACCATACCATGCTATTGACTTATTCGGTCTTGACTGATTCTCCTTATCTTCAATCTCTGCTCATCTCGCATGCAACTATTTCTTCTTACCTACAACCCAACCAAAATAAGTTTGCACTCTATATACTTTAATCTTACTGCTATTGAATACTACTATGTATAATACTCTAACTAGCATTTTGCTATACCTCTGAATTAGACACCAAATCTTCCGGCCGCATAGGTTACTCCTTCTTTATGCCGCTGTCTTTGTTGTTTTGTAGTTCTGCGACGTACTTTCGACTTCCTCTGGCTGCCACTGACGATCTTTCTCTTCAATCTGTCCTCATCTTTGGTATCTGCATGCAGTAATGACTTCTCACCTACAAGCAGACCGAATCACTTTTGTACCCTAAATACTTCAGTTCTAACACCATTGAAGACCATCACAGCCATCGTCAAACCCACTGTCACTGCACGCTTACCATACCACTGGGTCTTTGGGCAGCGTCACCAGATTTTCCCATTCAAGCATTCGTTCGCATTCTGAGTACTCACATTCGCACACCGCTCCAACAATCTCTCGTCTGACAATCATTTGTATACAAGATCATACTCAACATCGCAATCGGCAAGTCAGGTTTCGAAGGCAACATGCCGAGATTCTTATACCAGCACTAGCTATCACGAGGGCAATAATCATGCTGCGGGTGCGAGTAATCATACGTGATGTGATACAGCGCGGCAGAAATTGCTTTTTTCATTCCGTCAATGTCGCCTGAATTCTGAGTGATGGCGTTGCGATAATAAGACTGCAAATCTCGCATCAATGTGTCTGCAAGCTTGCCTTTACCGGAAATAGGCGTCAACGTCTTTTTATATGAAACGTTGAGATTTTTCAAGTGAGTCCTCAAACGTTTAGCAACATGATTTATACACTCTTCCTTCTTGACACTGACATCACCGTATACGTTTAGACTACACACCGCATCATACGCTAAACTGTCACCATCACCAAGAAAAGCAGTATATCGTAAAGGCCCTGTTGTAGATCTCTGCCAGATGATCTTTGCTGCGTCTCTCCATAGCACCGCTCGAGCCCCCATGGTTCTTCTCGCAAGCATCTTGGTGTTTCTTCCAGAACTCATTGTAATCACTGTCATCCTTCTTCGGTCCTTTCTCACATACCTGGCAGTAGTTTGACATCACTTCAAAGTCTACAACATATCCAGTAAGAACATCTATAACAACAAATACACCATTGTGTGAACTATTTCCACGCTTCTGCCATGTACCGTCATAACTTACAGCTATATCTACAGTATCTACATCAACATCAGTCCTACGTTCCTCAAGCTTTAGATGCTCTTCCTTTACAATAATCCTAATGATTCTAAAATGCTTCTCTAAAGCTTTAGTGCATGCAGTAGTTAACTTATCTAACTTAGTGTAGTATGCACAAGAAGTAGTAGGCTGAGGTAAATTTAGATCTGAAATAAAGCTACACGCCTGTGCATATCCTACCCCGTTACTCTTACAAGAATAAACATCATTGATATCATAAGCCCTACCAATTACCACACTCGGGGATGTGTGCTGCGACATAATTGTGGCCTCACAATCTTGACAAACTACTTCAAATAAACTAGACATACCGTAGACATTAGCATTCTCAACTAACCCTACATTCGTACTAGAACAGGTGTAACAAACTATATAAGATACTATGCTATTTAGAAATTCTAAACTAACTACCCTATAGCTGCCTGCACAGACACTGCTTGCGGCAGCATCACCAGAAAGAATGTCGGCACTAGCATAAATAGGGTGGCCAGCAGTATATTCCCTGAAGGTCTCCAGCTTGCGCTTGGACGCAGCAACTGGAGTAGCAGCAGAAACTGGAACAGCAGCAGAATCTGTAGCAGCAGCAGAATCTGAAGCAGCAGCAGAATCTGAATCAGCACAAACTGGAGCATAAAATGTTGATGGTGCTGGTGACAGAAGAGATGTGCTCGGCGGTGTTGTGGCGGCATCAATTTTCTAGAAATAAAAAAAATAATGATGCTTAGGAATTATCGGTTACGGATAATTAATTTTTTTGCTGAGCCTTCACATTTATCTTGAGTTCATATTCGGCCATGTAGACAACATAAAAAGCATACTGAAGCACCATAGCTAACTTCACCACTGATAGAAGCGCTAATAGGAAATCTCCAACACGAATGTTTTGTAGCGAATAGCATAACACCAACTAGGTATTATCGATACATAACCAACATTTTATATTTGATACTGTTGAATTCTTTGGTTTAGCCTAATGAAATAGATGGACGCTGAAAAGATATCTAGTAACTAATTAGAACTAGTCATAGCGACAAAAGATTGAATCGAAATAAATAAAAAATAGCAAGACGAGAATACTAACATCATCATCAGTTTTTTTAGATGAAAGACTCTTTTCTTTTTCTTCTTGCCGTATGAACTGGGTGTATATGTCTTCACCATCTTGTAATTCGAAATAGCAACTTGTAATAATGTGTGAGAGTTTTAGAAACGCGTACAATTGGGTCTTCGGTCAGAGACAAAAGAAATGAGCTTATCAATGGCTTCGCAATGTTTACAATCGCTAGCTACATCCGCACCGCGGCATTCCATTGGTCAATTTTAATTATGCGTTGATTTCATTTGATAAGAAAAAAGCAGCTCCGACGCAAATCAAACTAGCAGGTTTCACTTGCTTCAAGGTTATTCTTTTGGCGGGAATAAAAAGGCTCTCACTCTTTATTGGTTGATTGAAAGTGAATATTATCAGTACGATTGAAAAGATCACGTGTTGAGCTTTCGCTTGGTGTATAGATTTCATTTGATAACGGCCGATAAGGAGCCATTTATTATGCCAATAAACAGGTCGTAAGGGTTGCATTTTTTGCGGTTTTCTTGCGGTTTGGTTTATTACAGGGTCGCAATATAAGGCTTATTTGTATAGTTTGCATTAGTTTCTGTCAATAAAATGCATACCTGTTGAAAGAGCACATTCTACTGCTTACAGTACTTCATAAATCTGCAATTTTAGAAAATTTGACAAAAAGTCAAAGATTTTGTACAAAATTGCCATTACATTACATTGGTTGGATAGAAGACTGCCCATAAAGTACATCTAGTGATTCCACCTGCCATAAAGAGATACCAGATTGGTCACTCTCTATGAGAATAACAAGTCCTTAGCTGTAAATGAGTCAGACAGGCTGATTTTCAGTATGTTGGGAGAATACAGAAAGTAGATTAATGTTCTAGGGAAACTAAACAATCAAACAAGGATTTAATATTTGTTTCAAACAAATTTATACCAAATGTTAATTGTATATTAGATCTCTTTTAACAAAGGTAATTCATTATAGAAAACCCATTGATAAAGGAATTCATCGTTAAATAGGTCCATCTCATTCTCACTCGGCAATATGGTGCCGTTATATTTGTTCCTCTTTTACACATTAAATTCCTATTCACTGCTTTGGTAGTATATTAAAGTATCATATTAAATATGAGAACTTGTTTAGTAGTATGAAGTAATGAAACTCAATTAAAAATTGATTATTTTATTCTTCTAGTTCAGAATCTCATATCAATCAGAGTGAATGTGTAAACATTGTCTATGTGAGGAAGTCTATGAAACAAAGCTCCACCTACCTGGTGGTGTGACCTGTTTAGTTGATGAAGGTACTCATTAGTGAAATGTAAATGCAAAAACATGAGAGCAAACCAGCATCCTTTGATTTGAACCACAGCAGCCATCTTTATAGCTACCTGGATAATCAGAATTATTTCAAATAAAAACTAAGAAATAAATTATTTCAACTAAATAATAGGATGATTATGTTAGTCTTTTAGTTCTGAATCACATATCAAACAGAATGCATGTGTAAACAATGTCTATGTAAATAAGTCTATGAAACTAAGCTCCACCTACCTGGTGGTGTGACCTGTTCCATCAATGCAGGTACTTATGAGTGAGATGCCAAGCCAGGAGAGCAACACAGTAGAGTTGGCAGTATCCCTTAGTTTAAACCACGGCAGCCATCTTTCTCGAACATCATCTGTCCACAGCTAAAGGGCAAGTTGAAGAGATAAATTAGTTTCAAAAAATCGGTATTTGTTCTACCTACAAGGGAAGATAAATACTCTGTAGCATTTGAAGAATACGATAGCAAAATACAAGTTGATCAAAAGTAGATCTATGTATGAAAGAACCTGTCTGCCGAGAGGGTGGGTAGCCATGCTACAACATCCCACAAAGATTATGGCTTAAATATTAGTTACCCTAGGACATAGTTACCCTATAATTCGCTAATATTTAGTTTCGTGAGTAGCATACAGAGTAAAGTATTACTGCAACTTAACTTCGCAGCGCTGGAGAGTGCGAAAATATAGTGATGTGAAAATAAAAGCAGTGGAACAAACAATTAGATTCCACAAGTTCAGTTCACTGCAGGCCTGTATTCACTAGTTGCAAGTTGGGGTGGCTAATGTTAGGCGACTGGTTATGAACACCTGGGGGTGTGGAGGGGGCGGTGGAAGCCACCAACAGGTTTTTTTTAAGTAGGGCCTCAGCCGGGCCTCTTGTGTTAGGTTTTAAAAAAAAATTATCGGAAAATATCAACATTTTTCTATCTTTTTGAGATTTGTTTTGTTTTAGGTGATGTAATTGACGAGACGTCTTTAAATTGAAATAGGCAAAACTTGACCGCAGTTGAAACGCTCAGAAAAAAGACATCTTTTTCTTTTGAGCGTTTTAACAAAGATCAATTTTGCTGATTTTATTTTAAGTTTATACGGAGATTTCCACGCTTTCGATGGAACATGGCCAAACGGATGTTTGGTAAAATTGATATTTTGCAAACCTTTATAAAGATCGCGAACAAGAATATTTTGCCACTGATGAGGATAATAATGATGCCTAAGAACTACTGAAAGGTGATGTTTGTCTGTATGGCTTCGAATAAAGTGATATTCTACAGCGATAAAAACAGTTTCCATAGCCGTTGGGCAAATAACTTTTCGAATAAACGGGATTGAGGTCGAGTTATCTGAAGCAATTTATCATTGTGTGGGAATGGACCAAACAAATCCGTTCGAGTTAACCTTGTGTTTGAGATGAAATGTTACATTTTATTTGAGGGCGAGTTATCCGAGTTTGACTGTACTTAGCCGCAGAAAGTTCCTAAAAAGTTGGAATGGCTCAGCTGGCCAGCCGCCCCAGGGAATACGGGCCTGGTTCATCGATAAGAAAAACATTTCAATTTGGGAACTGTGAATAATTGCGGGTAATTGTGAACTGCAGGTAGAATGGCGTGGGCGAGGTCGATAATGCAATTTGATCGCTTGCTGCCATTTGTTTTTTGGACTATCAATGAACAAAGCTATTTAATTTCGCGTTTTCGCTCATTCGTTATGATAGTTTAGTTTCGCACATTAAATTTTCGCGGGAGGATGACTCCGCGAAAATACGAAGGTTAGATGTGGTGAATACATAAATGTCCTAGTGTATATAGGTCTGACTACAAGATTAATCCATCCAATCACAGAAGCTGTTGTAAGACTACCATGTGGACATATCTAGAAAAGATTTTGTTTTACAAAAGGTCACTAGTCTGCAGTATGCCAATAAGATGGCAATTTGCCAGATTTAACAAGTTCTTCCATAAGCCTGGTTCCCATATCGATTGCAAGACTCCGGCAGTAACACGCCCAGCAAATCGCTTGCGCCGCTCGCTCGCATCTGTTCACATAAAGCCACATCGTTAATAATATCGTAAACATAATTGCGTTATCAAATAAAATACTCCAATGCCGTTTCTATAATGGTGACCTGTACCCATACAGTGCATTTCGGGAAAGTTTTGCCTGCGGTCTTTGGCGAAATTTGAGCAGTGCAAAACTATTGCGATGCCGCCGGCAACTACCGGCCGTACCCGGCGCGTAAATTCCCATTTCACCGCTAATAGCTTGCGGTACTGATGGGGTGCTTTGCGACGTATTTGGGAACCAGGCTTTACTGAATTACTTGGGACCACCAAAGTTGTTCACAGTGTCACAGTTGTTCACAACAAGTCAGTTAGTTTTACCATAGTAACTATGGCACGGTTGGATATTCACATCTAGTTGAATGCTAAGGGGAGGGGTTGATGATGATACCCAGCTATGATCATGATACCATGTGACCCGTTATGATTTTGATACCACGTGACCAGCTAAGCCGTGATACCATATGGCCAGGTATGCCCGTTATACCATGTGACCAGCAATGACTACCAGAGCATTCGACTAGCTATAACTATGATAGCTTGTGACCAGCTGTGATCATGATACCGTGTGACTAGGTAGGGGAGTTATACCATGTTACCAGCTATAAAAATTATATCCTGTGAGCAGCTATGAATGTGATACGATGTGACCAGCTGTGACTGTTATACCAAGTGACCCGCTATGACTGCAATGTGCTCGACAGTCAGGACATCAAAGAGTTAGATTGAAAGTGAGTCCATACAGCGAGGAGATCAAATATCCTTTTTAGTCTGTAGTTATTTTAAGAGCAGAGACAGAAGGTCTATGACTATAACTGCTATCAAAGTTGGCTGTCAGAAGATACGACCTGATTAAAAGCTATAATCTACTCAAGTTTTAAAAAAGTGATATACAGTACATACCTCCTAAACAGCTAGCTATAAAGTACACCATGATGGTTATAGAAACCTCACCTCTTCTGATCTACAAAGTAAATACAAATAGAGTGATAGTATGTATGTCCAGTGCTTATAATGATACAAAGGCCTGAACTAGTTACAACTAACTATAGATCTAAATATTGTTATTAATAAAGTTAAACTTACAAGAGATGATGTGAGTCTATGTCAGCGTGGAGCACTTTATTGCTATAAACTATTATAAAAGTATTTTTAAAATAAGAGCAGTGACAATAACCAGAGTAAGATGTACACACATTATATAACATTGAGGCATGACGTCATGCAACCTTTGTTAGCCCTGTGTAAGGACTGCTGAATTTTCGTAAGTAGAGTTTAGGTGAATCTTGATATGGCTGGTTTAACCAGCTTCGAAAATGACCACCATATTGACTTTGTTCTTGTTACATTGATATCGCTATCATCAGGAGTTGTGTTTACCTTCTCGTGTTATCTTAACCTAATATAAACAAAACAAGTTGTGAAAGTCACCAAAATGACTCACTCTTTAATTATTACCATTCTGGCCACCAACATCTACATTGTATAGATGGTGTGTAGATAACAGAACAAACAACTACTCTGGTAGTAAAGATTCTCTTTTTAAAGACAAAGGGCTTGTTATTAGTTACATTCTTTGTATCTATTTTAAAGCACGTAAATTACATAATATTTTTATTTTGTATTTTAATACATCGGAGTCTTGGCTTTCGAATGAGCCTATATTCAATACACAAAGAATGATAGAACTATAAAAAAACGGGGTGTCAAAAGTACGTCCTGCAAAAAAAAACACTTGGTTCAGGTACTCAAAATGTGACGCCCTAATTCTCATTTAGCCTTAGGTCGTCAATCCCTTTTGCCGCCATTGAGGCTGCGTTTATCTGTGACAATCGATGCTGTTAAATCCGGAGAGCGCTAATAATAAACTAAGATTCTAGATAATCAACAATGCCCGCGATCGTGCTAACGCCCAACCAATACAAACACATGTTCTGGGTTAATTAATTATGCTTCAATAAATGTACTGTTGTTGATAGAGGTAATGAAATCACATCGATTAAATTATGACCTGCGGTTGCGTGGCCCTTAGACTAAATGTCAACCGCATTTTCGCCGAGATCACGCAATGCTTAAAATTAATTAGTCTCAGTCGTCACCCTCAACATTACATTAAAAATAAAGAGCTAGCGCATAATATCATCGGGAAATTATAGTATGGTGCTTTGAGTCTGAGGTACTTATCATAGAAATAATATGTACGCGGAGAACTAATGACACTGACTGATTTGTCATCTTCATTCGTTCTCTGGAGTTATCCTACCTTGGCCTGCCATTAGCGGGCTTATCGCCATTATCGTAGTTGATAAATAAACAATAAGAGCACACAACAACGAATATGAGAATTGCGACATCACAATTTTCGAGACTATGCCAGTAAACTCTTTCGCGGTAGAGCTCTAGGGAAATCCTATAAACACCAACCAATGTCTGTCTCACTATGGCAAACAATAGCTAATTTGAAAGCCAAGACTCTAATGTATTGAAATATACCATAAAAAAATTATGTAATTTATGAGCTTTAATGTTAAAGGTTGACTTGCAACAAAATTCACATTACAGTAATTTGGTATCAGAAAATTAGCTATGTCTTACTCTGCTGTGTTGCAGGTGCCAAATATGTGGAAATGTGATTACAAGCTCTAAAAAGCTCAAAAACGAACAAATAATCGCCGCCATCACAAAACCGCTGCAGATCAAAATTTCTTTAAAAAAGATCTTGAGCTTTTAAGATCTTGTAACCACATTTCCCCATATTTTGCACCTACAACACAGCAGAGTAAGACATGGTGAATATTTTGATACCAAATAACTGTAAAATGAATTTTGTTGCAAGTCTATCTTAAACATTCTTTGAAATTCTCTTCATATGGGGGATATCTATTTAGCACGTGTGCATACTAATGTATTTAGGAGGTGTCATTTATGTTACAACCATATCACTGTACAATAATTACAGCCGTTATATTCTAATGACTTGGGCGCGCAATGTTACATTTGTCCTTGACCTTGCACACATATTAATAACCACCAATATAGTCAGTTTGTAAACCATGGGGTGAAGGAGATAGCGGTAAAACAAAAATATACAGACGCATAGATATATTTGGTTCATCTTAGGTTTTATGCAGACGTTACCATCAATAAATGTTTGTGATATACCTACTTTCAAATGTTAAAAAATAACTATGAGTGGGAACTGTCAGAAAGCTTTTGGGATCCTACAGTAAGCTGAGGGATCCCAACAGAAGATCTCGCAGTGAGTGGGATTCTCTGTTGGGATTCCACTCACTATAGCTGGTACCCTGCTCTGGTGAATGGGACCAGTTCACTAGAGTCCAAACTGTTAATGAACTATTTCAATGGTTTTCCATAAATACTGATCAATATGTTATGTTTACACGCCAAATAAGAATTAACTGCAGTCACAAAAAATGGAACAAATCTTGGAACGTACCTCCAGCTGTCTCACTATTTTGCAATTCATGAATTTATACGCTTCCTGATGTGAAAGGCATTCAAATCTGTCACAATCTATAGGTTGAATACGACTGTAGATGGTGAAGGTATAGAACTTGGTCTGGAAGTTGAGGTACTCTTGACAATCCTCTTCAGCTAACACTAAAGGAGACAGGGTAAGGTACAACATGACAGTTCTTTGGTTCAACAAATTACAGAGAAAAACAGCTCATCAGTTGACTACCTGAAGAAAATATAACAAATTTTTGTATTACTAACCACCAGTGATAGAGCTCTGGTCACAGCTTACTGTCTACTAAGCTGTGACCAGAGGAGAGGAGCTTTAATAAAGTGACTAGAACTAACAGAACTACACTCAAGACACACTAACACCCACAATGCACTAGTCTGTTCTTTGAAACTTCCTGTTAGGCACAATCAGTCTTCTCTACTTGAGAGAGATTTTCCAATATCTACACTAATATATTTCTAACCTTCTGATCAATAATATTTTCTCAGTGTATTCCAAAGTTTCTCACATAGTACTCGGTTAGAACTAGCTTGAAAACCTTACAATATACTTCAACTTACGAGTGCCCCAACTTACGAGAAACTTGAGATACGAGTCAGCTTTCAAGCAAGTTTTAGCACTACCATACGAGCCATGTTTGATATATGAGCACCTGAATCAGTTGCCCAGTACGTCGAAGGTGTTTTATGAGAACAGCATCGCGCTATATTTTTCAACTGCTCTGGTTACACTTTTGTACTGTGTTTTTGTTGTGCGCAATTTTCAGTGCAGAATCATGTGAATTAAAAGTACTGTGCGTCGACCGAGTTTTTGCCAGTAAAATAAATAATAATGCAAAAAAAACTGAATGATAGCAATTGATATTAAACGGACAAGTATTGAAAAATAGGCGAAATTTGTATGCGTGATTGAGCTAGCTCAGTAAAATGACAGAAATACATCCACAATTATCAAACAGAAAGTTTATGTTCAGGGCATTTAGTTTGCTAAAGGCCAACCATAGTTTCTACACAACACAGCGATCTTCACGACCGCTGATGGAGAGACTGCTCAGGTATTGAATTAAAGACAAACAATTGGCCGGCGACAGCGTAACTGAAACGATGCTATGTGAAAAAGCCGGTGATATCTATCACAACTATAAAAAATAGACATTCGGACAAGCTGGTTAGTGGTCGTGCATTAACCCTTTGTGATGACACATGTGTTTGTCCTAATTGCAACATATTGAAAGGGCGACAAAGGCAAATGTCCTTAGACAGGTTTCGGTTAAACAGCCAGCTGGTCGTGAGAGCGAAACAAAGGAAAATTAGCTAACTAACGTGAAACTAGAACCACCATACCATACCAGAATACCATAGAACCTTACAATAGATCAAACAGCATAGAATGTTACAAAGATCAGCAATCATAGCACCTAAAGCCGGGTTCCCATATACGTCGCAAAGCACCGGCGACACACCGCAGGCTATTAGCGATGAAATGGGAACGTATGCGCCGAGGACCGCCGAGGATCGCCGGTAGTTGCCGGCGGCATCGCAATAGTTTAGCGCTGTTCAAATTTCGCAAATGACCGCAGGCAAAACCTTCCCGAAATGCACTGTACGGGTAAAGGTCATAGAACCTTACAATAGATCGGGTACCATATAATCGTACAATAGATCAGATACCATATAACTTTACAATTTATCATGTACCATTGCGGCTTATAATAAATCAGGTACCATATAATCTTACAATACTGACATTAAATTTGATCTTGATCGAGGATGTAACAATAGAATACATATATCAAAGCAAAAACTTGCATTAGATTATTGTTAGCCTGAGTAACTTACGTTAAAGTAAAGCTAGTTGCATCTCTGGCGCTAGGTTCACGACCTTCAATTAGATTAAAACTAACTTGTGTGCATTGCTCTATGTTAAAGTTAGTTTCAGAAAGTATGAGTTATAGCTTCATTTAAGACCTTGTACTAAATCACAATATATTTGTACTTACTAATAATACCGGATAGAACGGAGTTGAGATTGACAATCCATCTTTGAAGACAACCCAATGTCCCGGAGTTGATTGAACAGGATCACAGCAATCAATGAACCTCCGATAAAAACATGTGGTTGGCACTATGGATCCAGCTGCAATAGAGGTAACTCTCAAATCTAAGAGACATTCTCTATAGATAACACAAGCTTAACAGCAACATTTTAACTAGTACTCAACTATTCCTCTACAGATTTAGAGTTTATAGAGAGAAATTTCTTATAAGTTGACAGTGAGATAAACATCAACTATTAATCAAATAATATACTGAGTTTATATACTACATGAACATGTCTAATATACCATATTATACAAATGTGGTACTTTATGGTTGAATTATTAAAACATAAAATGATGGCTTGTAATGTTAGAATTACTGAGACAAGCTTGTGAAGAGAGTTTGGTGCTTTGAGTTAACAACTAGGAGTGAGGCGGAACAATGAATGAAACACCAGTGAGACGCCGACTAACCTTAACGGTATTCAGAGAGTGAGTTGCCAGGCAATCAGCTATTCCTAAATCAAACAAAGTTAATGGGCTAGATATTACTTTGTTGATTCTGACCCGCAATGGCTATGACACCGTGTGATCAGCTTTTACTGTGATATCATGTGACTAGTTATGAACATGATACCATGTGATCAGCTATGATTGTGATACCATATGATCGAAGTGACCAGCAATGATGCAGGAGCATTCGGCCACATAGCATGATGTAAGGTAAAACAGTCATAGCTGGTCACATGGTAGAACTCCTTAGTTGGTCACGTGGTATCATGGTCATATGTGGTCACAAGCTATCATGGTCAAATGATGGCTTGTGACCAGTTATGATTGTGATACTATGTGACCAGCTATGACCATAGTAATATCATGTTTGCACGAGGATGAAATCTGACAAATATAAATTATTTTTATGTAAAAAATACATTAATAAGCATATATCAAGAGTTACATTGCCAGAAAATGAAAAAAAATTTGAGTTTTACGTGACGCTAAAATAGCTTGAATCTACAAAACTTGATAAAAATAAGGCCCGCTGACCTACTTTAGCGACCTCTGACCCTAAATGACAGCCTCCGACAGAAAAGTTTTTAAATGAAAATGATAGATCACATGTGGAAGAAGACAACTAAAAATTCAGATTATTAGAAGATATAGTTTTCGAGATATTTGTTATCAAAAAACCTAACAAATCCGACTCGGAGTTGCCCCTCCTGAATGGCAAAATTTGAGGTGATGCCGGCAGCGCCACTAAATGTTGAGAGGCTAAGAAATTTAGATTCCCACCAAGTTTGACATGCTCTTTAACATAGAATTAGTTTTAACCATATCTGTGACAGGTCAGCACACACATTGGACCAGTCCCCATGGAATGGCCCTTATGCATGAGATAGCATGGGACTAACTAAGACAGTGATGTGATCAACGGCCAGCATATCAAAGAGTTGCACTTAAAGGGAACACTAAAGTTCACCTCAGAGTTCTAATACCCTTTTTAGCTTCTGCATGTTTTAAAATTGGAGGCAGCAGATTATGTTACTATAGGCAACCCTAGTTGTTCGGACTAATATCGGCACCTAAGAAACTGGTTAAAGATCACTAGCCCGCATCACTTGGCTCGTCTGTCATGACAACATCTATTGGTCAGAGCCATCATTCTTCAGACAGGCCTGGCGTATCGAACGAACGACTGGACAACTGAATGTTCAGAGTTGTCAAGATTTATAGAGAGGATCTATGGGTATATCTACAAACAAAGTTGACTGTCAAAGATGTAACCTTATCCAATACTATCAGTATCTACTCAAGTATAGTAATGACATACAGTACATACATCCTATACAGCCAGCTATAAAGTGCATCATTTTGGTTATAGAAAGATGGAGACAACCTGTGATATCAAACACTACCTTCTCCTGTTCTGATCTACAAAGTAAATACAAATAGAGTGATAGCATGTATACCCAGTGCTTATAATGATACAAAGGCCTAAACTAGTTACAACTAACTAAAGATATAAATATTATTATTAATAAAGTTAAACTTACAAGAGATGATGTGGGTCTATGTCAGTTTGGAGCAGTTTATTACTATAAACTATTATAAAAGTATTTTTATAATAAGAGCAGTGACAATAACCAGAGTAAGATGTACACGCATTACATAACATTGAGGCATGGCTTCGTGTCACCTTTGTTAGCCCTGTGTAAGGACTGCTGGCTTTTCATATGTGGAGTTTAGCTGAATCTAGATTTGGCTGGCGAAACCTGATTTTACAATGACTACCATATTGAAACTGTGGTACGTGTTACTACTATGCGCTACCGTGACAACTATGTGTCATTTCATATAAGCATGCACATATTAGCAAAAGTGTACAAACTATGTATCACATACACAATTTTACATACGACATTTGAAGGTTTTGAAATATTTCAGATAAATCTATCACCAAATTGTAACAGAGACTTCACTTAGTTTACTAAAGCTAACAATAGAGTGTTTGTTGTGATATAAAGAGAAACTTGGAGGCATATAAAACTACTTGGTAAGCACACAATAAATTCGTTAAAACAATAGATAGTTTGACACAAGTGTAGATACAGATATGATATATATACAAATACATGGACATGTTGAATATAGATAGCAACTGATCATAAACAGGAAATGAAACTATAGGTAAACAAGTAGAGTTCTCACTGTATGACCTTGCACGTAAAGCTGACAGAATCTACTTCACTTTTTTGTTCTCAAATTAATTTTTTTTCACTAGGACATACTTACATACTTGTTAAAACCTAATATTTCATTAAGGTGCATCCAAAGTTCAAAGCTTTTGAACAGCACGGTCTTTAAAGGTTGACTAGCAACAAAATTTCCATTACAGTTATTTGGTATCAAAAGATTCACTATGTCTTACTCTGCTGTGTTATAGATGCAAAATATGTGGAAATGTGATTACAAGCTCTTGAGAGCTCAAAAACAAACGGTTAATTGCGGCCATTACAAAAACGCTGTGGATTAAAATCCCTTTGCAAAACGGCTCAAATGGGACGTAGTTGAACGAGATGGCTCCCGGTTACACTTTCATGCAACCTTATTCGTCAAAAAATTTTCACAAATATACTTCAAGCATTCAATAGAACCATGCATATTGTCATTACGCGTCAATTACATAATCATTGTAATGCTGTCATTTTGAGCATCGATATTTCAAAACCTAACGTAAAAATTTGCTTAATCTTTTAACCTTAGCTCCTAGGAGTGCATATCATCCTCTGATAAACATGACGAGCCTGTTGATTACCTGTGATAGTCGAAAAATGCTGCATAAAATTATTTGCGCTGCTTGGCAGGAAGTATGGGTCACATGATCAGATTACGACTAGACGATTAGACCAATCCGAAACAGAACTGCAAAGTAGCGAGCATCTAGATTTGACACGGGCTTTTCGGTAGAACCCCCGAAGTGTTTGTCATAAACTAGTGTTACAAAACGTTTTATATTGAACTTTTTATTAGCCGTTCAATTAACGTGATAACATCACATGTCAAAACAATAATCAAATTGTTTGAATACGTCAGAGAAATAAACTAATTCCAACTTACAGCGTTTTGTGATGACGGCGATTAACTGTTCGTTTTTGAGCTTATAAGAGCTTGTAATCAGATTTCCCCATATTTTGCACCTACAACACAGCAGAGTAAGACATGGTGAATCTTTTGATACCAAATAACTGTAATGTGAACTTTGTTGCGAGTCAACCTTTAAAGTTTATTTAAAGGTGTAAACCTTTTAATGTATTCCGATATACTGTACAGTTAATCAGCATAAATTGGTTTTACCAACCACAAAAATGTCCGAAATGTTTTGCAGGAATTGCTTGGACATTTTCAAAGCCAGTTTAGCTTCTACCGCAAGCACGTTCATCTCAGACGAGCAATTAATATTATTACAGCGTGCAACATTATTATTACTAAAAAAGTAAAATAATAACTCTCAGTAGAATGATTGTACAACTTATATTAATCTGTGAATGATTTGGTCAATCGATACAAATATATACAATTATGCCTATTCATAAGTCTAATGGTCTGAGATGATTATATTTCTTTTAATGTATGTTCATTCATTTTTGGAAATTGAAATATATTTACTGACTATCTCAATAAAAACAATTTAATATGGCAACCTGCCAGGCTGTTCTAGAAGGAATTGAACTTACCACAATAATGTGGTACAGATCATTCAATACCAGAGGACGTGTGAAGCCACAAAAGTAAGTTGTTCTATGAGCAAATACTCTGTACTATAATTTATCAAGGTAAGTATATTAATACTATAAACTAGGACTAAAGAACTGAAGCTTTGTAGACAGTTGTAGATAGGTACTGACACTTAGTGTTCAGTACTAGCTTATGATTGGCTTAGCAAAATGACTAAAATCTCGTTCTTTAGACTTATTTTGCCTTAACTTGTCCAAGTTTTGGACAAACACAAATCTGGTATTCACATGTTACAGATGAGGTTGGACCAACTATTTTGTTGGAAATACATATCATAATCATTATGAATAATATTGATTGTGTATAAAGCAATAGAAGACAATTTTAACAACCAAACTCAACCTTGGTTGGGAATATATATAAATTAATAAGCAACTAACTTACATCTATTATTAACAGTAATTCTCAAGACAGTTTGTGAATTTTCAGTAGAAGTAAATCATAGGGTTTAAAAACATACTTGGCAAATTATTAAAATTGGTCGTTTAATTATTCGATTAATAATCCATAATTAATTAAACATATGACTATATGAGTACCTAATGTGAAAATAATTGAATGCTAAAAAAAGTGCATTTCCTCTAGTATCAGTTCTGTCACAAAAAATCCCAAAGAGATACTATTTGTACATCATCTGGCTTTTTTAAAATGTTTTTTTATCATACTTTTTTTAAATAACTACACACTGACATATAGACAAAGATTTTAATGGATATTATTTTACAAATTTGATTCGATGTGGGAAAGGAAATTGTTATCTTATCTCAAACATTCATTACCTTTATTGACACTAAAGTTATAATTATCTGATTTTAGCTTGATATTCTTTATTCTGTTTGATACTTATAGAAAACGTCTGTGCAAATAGGAAAGACAGGCATTGCCATATAACTCATTGGCTTATGGTGGTAAAAGGTTTAGAAGATGTGTTCTTTAAACTGAAACCAGATGTTTCATGTGATAATGGACTCAGCTTTGCTGTAACAATGAACTAGCCAGATGGAGAGCATCAAAAATACAGCTAACTCGTTGTTTTATTGCTTTAAACTTCCTTTTCGATTGGTTAATTCTACACAGCAAAAGTGCTTCGTGATTATGAAACGACCTTCAACAAAACCTTGAATGTTAAATGACAGCATTTTAAAATGATTTTAATTTCTCCAATTATAATAATGATATATCCTTGTTCACCAAAGATTTTGAACTTGAAAAATCAAAACAGTTTGGAAAACACAAAATAATTATGATGGAAGCTCTATGCTGTGACACAAGGTCACTTGTTTGGTAAAACACAGACATATTATATGTGATGTCAATACCGAGGATGAGCAATGTATGATTGCAATATATTTTTACACATTTTCTATCATCCAGATGTCAAACTGAAGGCTTTGATTGCCAAAAATGGCAGATAATCATAATGTGAGGTGGAAACATATTCCACAAAGTTCGAAAAAGGTTGCTTCGTATTTATACGCCCAGCATTAACTTTTAAGTGGAGGTTATAGAATTCTACTAACCAGCTTGTGAGCTAGCAAAATGTTCTTTTACACAAACGGGTCCATTAGAAAACTCGAATTCATCAAAGTCGTAGGGTTCGTAGAATTAGCTATTCTCAAATTGTTTGTTCAAAACACAAGTTTTAAACAATAAGCTTAGAAGATGTGTCAGTTTTAATGCTTGAGAATTGCTTCCATCTTATAAACACTTGCTTTGCCTTCATGCTCAAAGATAGTCAAGTTTAAAAATGAACGTTTTAATATGATTATATAATATTGCAACTATTTCTAGTCAAAATTTCCCAAAGCTCTGTCTATTTTTACAATTTAAAAAGTTGATAAAAACCAGTACATGTTTAAAGTTACACAACAATATTACTCAACCACTAATCTGTAATGTTATCTCTGATTATTAATACAGTAACAGTTTGTGTCATCACTGTACTTTTAAACAGGCCATGATAAGTGAGTGTTGTGTCTTGTTACCATATTAGCTGTTGTGAGTGTGTTTTATCAGAGCAGCTAATCCGCACTTGAATATGATAGATTATTCATTGTATAAAATAAACGTGTACATGGTCATATTTTTATAGCAGCCTCCTTAATGGGCTTAAAATAGGCAATAAACCTATAGAGTTGCATTTCACCAGATATTATCTACTAAGAAGTTCTTGTTTTACCACCACACTTCAATTTTACACAACATCTGAATTCTCAGTAGTGATTAGCCCATTTCTCACAGCACAAACTACTGCTTCCAATTAAAAGGCGCCCAAACTTTTTCATAGCTTAGAAATGCTGGTTCTTTTGTAATTAGTATTAAATGCTTGTCTTTATTACTATTACTACTATTTTCTTCTGGCAGTTAATGTTTTCATGTTAAAATATAGAAGGTTGTGATCAGACACTCAAATATTAAATTTGTAGTTTCAGTGTTTTCATGTACTAGGTCATACTTTAAAATTATTAACAAAGACAAATCCTTACAACTAAACAGTCTGCACCCTAAAATATTTTACATGTTATTATCAAATTGTATACTTCTTTATACCCCTAATTGTCTGTTTGTTTGTTTCACCTGACATCCAATAGCAACCCAGAGCGGATGTTTAAACAGTGACAGCAATTATTTCACCAACATCTATGGGAAATGGTTAAACAATGATTATAGTTTAACCTGAATCTTCCCGTTATAAAGGCACAAACAAGCATACTTTTATCTATGACAGGAAATCATAGCATAAACTAATAATAAAATATGATTCTGTAAAAAATTCAGAACAAATTCTTAACAATTAACTTGTTACATACACTTAAATCATTTCAATTTGTCTCAAGGCAGAATTCGTATTAGTGCAATCAAGCTAAGAAGTTTCATCTTTCTGAAAAGCTCTTATCACAGCTTTTCTTATCAACTTAAACCATAACTGCCACGAACAACTTTTATCGTATTTACTCGGTAAATCAGACATGCTGATTCCGATTTTGTAATCAAAATAAAGATTAGGCCACTAACTTTCAGAGTAATAAAGGATTTTTTATAGCGTTTTAATATCGGTCTCGAAAACAACACGATCGGCATAACAAGCTCCGCCCATAAATACTTGATGTAACCTAGCTTTTTAGGAACAGAAGTTACGTAAAGATGTTTAGACCGATTTAGAATAATAGAGATGGGTGTTTTAAAATCTATTAATATCTAAATCCAGCTTTAAAAATAATATCAGTTTTTTCTGAAAGATAGATAAGCTATTCAGCATTGCGTATTTAAAAAGCGCGATAACAACGCTAGCTCGTGATAAAACCGCGCTTTTTGAGCTCCTTTTTCTCGGCGTCCAGCCCATTTAAACGTCATGTAACAAGCTGCGAGCAATTTTAAATAGTTTATATCCCTTTCATAAAAAAACTGAAATTATTTTACAGGCTGGATTTAGACAATAATGGGTTTTAAGACACCCATCTCTATTATTTTAAATCGGACTAAACTTTCCTAACTTCCGTTTCTGAAAAAGCTAGGTTTCGTCACATATTTATGGGCGGAGCTTGTAATGCCGATTGTGTTGTTTTCGAAACGGATATTGAAACGCTTTAAAAAAGCCTAAATGACTTTGAAGGTTAGTGGACTAATCTTTATTTTGAGTACAAAATCGAAATCAGCGTGTCTGATTTACCTAGTAAATACAATAAAAGTTGTTCGTGACAGTTATGGTTTAATAGATGATACAGTTTTATCAGCTTATGTATTTACATTAACTGATATCACAATCTACGGTATCTTTTACAGGAACTAAAATTTCCGTTACAAACATTTGCGCACATAATTTTATTCTGTAAGCAAACTGAGCAAAGCAATGAATTTAAACAAACTACAAGACTTAAAACTATCCCAATGACTAGAAATGTTTCAATTAATAATACAAAAATCAGCTTGCATAAAAAATCAAATGACAGAAAACAAGACTTTCTATAAAAAAACAATGGCAACCCAAAATGCTGGTAGAGATAAAAGAGAGAATGAAAAACCTGTGAACAATGAAGCAAAGAGTAGCGAAATTGACAACTACAAAGAAAGGTACTTTTTAAGTCACCTAAAAGACCACACTGTGGTAACAATGATAGACCTCTGCACAGCGGGGTTCGAATATACACCATGTAAATGTTTGCATTTGCTTGTGTAACTATTTGGGTACTTACTAATGTACACCCATTTCAGTATTATGTTTGATATTATCCAGATGTATTTGATTGCTATCTACCTTTTCATCCTTACTGTAAAATATGAAGAATGCGGAGCCATACTGAGCAACCGGTGGTGTTGCTTGCAGCGATTGAGGTTGTGCATGAAAGCTCTTACTTATCCCTTGTAAGACAACTCGGACGCCGAACAAACTCACCAGTGGCTGGTCGACACCGACTTTCTCAACACTTTTTATACAAACTAACCATCTGATCTCTTGAAATCTTCTGGTTTTTCGAAATGATATAATGCATAAAAAGCTATTGAAAATTCACTATTTACTATTTTTGATTATAGCCGTGTGATCAAATTTTAAACGAACAAAATGATCATTGAAATTACTATTGAACTTATTGTTTGTTAGTCGTTAGTATGACTAAATTTTCAAGTAAAAGATCAATGAGAATAACGAAAGCAAATTTAATTTTCCTTATCTGTAGAAAAAGTCAGATCAATATTGTAAATCAAGTCTTTTAGGTTAATTCATGTAGCCCTTGTCGCCAGTAAGGCTTACCAAACAACTGAAAAAATAGCACACCTGAAGCAAATGTCATCTGTGACATACAAACAATCCCTCGCATTACACAGCCTCCCGTTATTACGATGGCAGACTGGATTCAAACAGCTTCGTTACTAAGCTCCGCCTACTTAATTAGTTAATGACATAGAGCGTGTATGTGATTGCACTTGCGAGCTTATGTGTCAAAAAATAGTTAGCGTAACGTAAATGTCAAGGAACTCTGCCGTCATAACGTGTCCATTGTTGTACGTTTATACAAAAACAAATCGCTCATAATAACCGTGGCCAGGCTATTAGCAAACCGTTCACAGCTAGTATTATGAACGGTTTCCACTGTGCAATAAACTTTTCCATAGTGTAAGTAAAACAAAGGTCAAGTAGCCCTACAACTTTGTATTAAGTCATTATATCTTGTTTTGTTTATCGCGTGTCAATGGCGTACGTGTCATTTAAACCTCGCCTTGTTACATATGAGCAATCTTTATTGTGGTAATCAATAGTCATATTTTACAATATGTTTTCCACAAGGTACCACGGCAAGTAAACTAACTAAAAAGCGGTGTACAACAAAAAAAATAAAAAGGACTGCAAAGAAACTATAGTCTAACTAAAAAACTAGTGAATAGTCTAACTAATATAATAATATTAGAACTGAATGCATAAAATATGTAGAACACAAGCTTGAAGATTGATATGAGTATTGTTTAAACAAAAAGTGGACAAATAATAGCTCAGTGAAAATAGTATACAAATAAATGACAAGTTTTCTAGTCATGAAAACAAAGTGTAATATGAAATGGTTAAAATAGGTAAGGCTATATGGTGAATGGTATTATTGGTCAGAGGAAAGTAGATGTAGTTTGAGTTTTTTTTTAAAAGATTGCAGAGGAAGAGTTCTTAAATGAGTGCAGAGATTATTAAATGAATTTAGCAGGTTGCTGTTGAGTTTGTTGTGGCTTATGGCACTAGGTAATTTGAATCTGTTTCTGGTTTTGTGACTATGGTTTACGGTTTGAAAGCTATAGCTGAGATATTTAGGGCAGTTATCGTGGAGTATTTAATGAGCAGCGAGGCAGGTGAAGTAATGTGATAGCTTAGGTAAGGGAAGAACACCGGTAGTGCTTGTTATTAAGTTGGTAGATGGTAAGTGCTGGTTTTTATGGGGTATGTTTAGGTCTTTGCATATAAGTCGTAAAGCTTTTTTGTAAAATAAATAGTGTGTTGGTATATTTTACAGGTGTTGTAGGGTAAAACACATGCAGGCCATATATAAGATAGGAATGGATAAAATTATAGTGATATAGTCTGGCAGTATCAAAGTTCATAAGATGACGAATGTTATAAAATAAACTTAGGTTAGATGATATTTTATTTGAAATGAATGAGATGTGGTCTAGCCATGATAAAGCGTCGTTGATGATGAAGCCAAGTAGTTTAGAAGTAGATTGTCTTGTTAGGGTACTGTCAAATATAGAAATTGTCAGAGGGAAATTCAATGGTGGATTTACTAAGATATTGTGAGATTTTGAAATTGTTGCTGTACCTTTTCATCACATTTGCTTGCAGTGCTGGACCATCGTTGTCATTGTTTGCTTATCGTTCATGCGGTGTTATTTTTGGTATATTTTTGTAAGGTATATTGTTATATTGCTCGGGGGAGCGATTAAGCACTCACCGTTGACTCAAGATCACAAGAGGCCTTTGTCAGCTTTGTCTCCAGTCACTATATATCCATGGGGGTCACGTGTCTCCTAGGCGTTTAAGCCGCAGCCTAATAGCCGACTAAGCCGTAGCTTCTAGTAGCTATAACTTCTAGTAGTCTATTTAGCCCAGGGGTTCCCAACCTTTTTTACTATGTTCCCCCTCAGACATGTTCAGAAATTTGAATTCCTCCACACATACTTCATGGCTAAAAAGGAAGACTAATACAAATTATAATGAGACTTTATTGTACATTTGCAAACACATAACAAAATATTTTTATACAACATGTAACTATGTAATTATTGAGAATTCTGTTGCCGCTCATTCGCGCACAGTACTTCAACGAGAGGCTTTGTTTTGGACAGAGCACAGCGCTGATCATTTTGTACGATCAATTGATCACAAGTTTTAGACTGAATGGGAAGTACGTGTAATGTTGAGAAGCCTGACTCGCACAGTTATGTAGTCACAAATGGCAGCAGTTTGTGGAGTTCAATTTTCACTACCTTGGGATAACATGCGGTCATTGTTGGCTAAAAGTCAGCAATGGACGTTATTCCAAATGAAAGTTTTGCAGCCGACTCAAGTTTTAACTCTAGAAACTTTTTCTGACAGTCATCTGGTACCATGTTGACTTCACACTGAAATGGATGGTCAGATCCAAGTCTTCGCTAGGTATTTTAGGGAAATATCTTTTGGACTCTGTGTGAAGGTGTTCTAGATGTTCTGCAATCTCGTCCTGGATTTCAGGAGGAAGATCCAAGTTGCCACTGTCCAGCAAGTTGTCTAAGCTTTAAACATTGCAAAGTTTCCACAGCAGACTTTCCTCTTCTAGCTCATCAGCTTTGCTTGAAAAGCATTCAGCTGGTTGATAAATATGATCATGTCAGTATTAGGACCCTGCATCTTCAGATTTAGTTAATTAAACTGCTCAAAAATATCTACTAGATATGCAATCTGAATAATCCAGTTGTTGTCTGTGAGATGCTTATGGAAACTCTCTTTTCCCTGTTGCTCGGTAAACAATATCAGTTCATTTCGGAGGCTGTAAACTCGAGCTGTGACATTACCTCGTGATAACCAACAAACATGTGTGTGATACAAACGTGTTTGGTGCTCAACATCCATGTCTTTGCAAAGTACCTTAAATAGCCTTGTGTGCAGTGCATTGCTCTTCATGTAGTTAATTAATTCGATTACCTCCTGTAAGACAATGGAAAGAGATGAAGGAAGGGTTCTAACTGCCAATGCATGCCGGTGCAGCATACAGTGAGTGCTCTCTACATTAAGTGAAACTTTTTTACAAGAGCTTGAAAGCCTGATTTTGTGCCTAGCATAGCTGGTGCCCCATCTGTACAACAGCTAGGCCTAATAACATTTTTCCATTTTAGATCTACTTCATCAAAAAAGTTGGAGACAACATTAAAAATGTCTTTAGCTTTGGTTGTGGTTTCCAGAGGTACACGAAACAGAAAATCCTTTTTTATTTCTTCGTTGTGTACATAGCGGGCATACACCATTAACTGTGAGCATGAAGCTACATCAGTTGACTCATCCAACTGAATAGCAAGAGCCCAAATGGAGATAACATTATCTGCTGGACAACCTGATCTTTAATGTCATTGACCATGCTGCAATTTCTTCTCTGCACTGTGTTATTAGACAATGACACTGCAGCCAGCTTCTTCTCAGCCTCCTTTCCCAATATAGGTTTCGCCATCATCAGTGTACATGGCTTTAATAAATCTTCTCCAATGGTATGGGGTTTTTTCTGATTAGCGATTTCATATGCTACCTTGTACGGAGGCTTCCAGTAGTTTGGAGTTTCATTCATGAAAAGCCCCAATTGTGTCTAGCCTCATCTGCTTGAGCGGTTTTCCATGTCGCTCAAAGAAGTTTTGTTCCTTTGCTGAGGAGAGATGATGCTTCAATTTGTTAGGTCGTATTGAATCATTGCCCAATACTTTTATGCATCACATACATTTGGCTTTTCTTCACCCTTGCTAACTAGACATTGAAATAAATATTGCATGTAGCTTGCATCATATTTTTGTTTCTTGCTAGTACTCATTCTGTAATGAAAGATATTATTAGTTCAATATTTAGGCCGCATTTTAACATGAAATCTGTAGTAAGAACAATATTACACACTGTATTACATCCCAAATACACAAATGCAAATTATATAATATATACCGTAAGTTCTCGTGCTCAAGTCGCGCGGCTTGTCGTTGGGCATGGCTTCTGGTTCAAGGTCATAGACAGGCGTGGCTAAGGCCATTCTTTTAAAACTTATGTGGAGCTCAGGGCGGCTTCTCGATAAATGCGGTCTCTGCTCAGTTGCCGCACTATAACCATAGAAGCGCATTCATAATAAACTTTTATGTATGGGGTCTTGGCAACCTACTTGTTTATTTTCAAGAACATGTTTAAGGAATACTTTACACTAAAGAAGAATTTATCGCCCAAGTCGAGATGAATTATCAGTGAATTATCAATGAAGAATTTGTTTAGTTTGAATTCATGACACTCAAATTCTTGGGTGTTTTTTCGGTATTTTTTAAAAGTAAATTTAAATTCCAAACGAAATTTTTATCTATGAAGATGATGAGGTATGTTTAGCTCACCACAGTCATAGATTATTAACACCTTTTCATTCTTGACCGGCATCTTTTCATAAAGATGAAGCCCTCTAACAGTGCAATAATGATCTAGCTGAGACATGGCAAGTGAGTTCTTGATGCAAGGGTTCAGGAATTTTAATTTGAACATGGAAGTGAACGAAAATTCTTTTCACATGCACTGATGTAGCCTGTTTTCTTATTCAAAAGGACACAAGTATAGCGAAACCCGTCTCAACACTCGCTCCCGAAAGAGTCAATGATGACAAAACTTCAGTCGTTAGCCGCGTGTTCTGTGAGCATATGGGGCTTGTTGGTAAGGGCGGCTAGATACCACTGACAGCTTATTTGAGAGTTATTTTTCCGTCATGAGTCATCTGTTTGTGAGCATAAGCCCACGGCTTGAGCATGAGGACTTATGGTACTGACCTGATGAAAATCAGAATGTACTGTACTGCAGCTTCCCTGTTGACTGTAGAGTAATTACTGTAATTAACATCCACTATTACTTGGTACAAGCAGCCAATAAAAATGCAGCACTACTAAACATCATACTACAGGAGTTCCCAACCATAGGGGAATTCCCCTGGTTGCCTTATCGTACTACAGTGCACCCTCGAGATACGATGTTAATCCGTTCCAAGATTGGCATCGTATGGTGAAAAAATTGTATGTCCGGGTATAGAAACCATTGTAATTATACAAAGAAAAAAAAGGTAAAAATCGTCCAAATTTTTATAAAAATGCGGTACATATTGAAATTTAGTAACAAAATGGTATGTTAACTTTAGTAACTATAGTTACATACAGTAGCTACATTATATTAAGAGCACCTAGTGATTATAATCTGCAATACTGTAAAACGCAAAATTACGTATAATCTGTTTACCAAATGCAGATTGTACAGTAAGAAGTTCTTACCTTCAAAATGTACACATAACATAAGCATTGAATTCACTTCGAATAAGTTTGGCTTGCAAAACTTACACTTTAAACTGAGTTTTAGTATGTATTTTGAACTATTTTACTGAATTTCAACTGTTTATCACAAAGTTTTATCATTCATAAGTTTCTGTCTTCACTTTCATTATAAAATTTAGCATGTCTGGTTGAGACATTTTTTTTAACCAAAATTAATAAGAAAGGCCGAGCGATGCAGTTATCGAAAGCGGCCTCTCACACGCCTGACCATTTAATGGTTACCGACAAAAATGAGATTTTATTTACTATGCAGGACATACATACCTTTGGAGTAACTTGACTCTAGCTGGCACATATAGCAAATGAAGCAGAAATGAGGGAAAAACGTATTAATGCTAATTATGTTGCTGTACACTTGAAGATTAATTTAATATTTAATGAAATGGAGTTTTTAGCAGTCTAAAGAAGTTGTCTAGTCCTGTCCAATTTTTCTCCTAGTTTAAAAAAAAACTGCTAACTAGCTAACTCTTGTAGAAGGATCCAGAGAGAGTGCTACAGTATTTTTTTTGTATGAAATGTGCACAAGAATCAATGTAGCCATACGTACAAAGTTTGTACGTATTTATACCGTAGAGGACAGGGCTTTAACAAGTTTCAGAAAGTAAAGTGGATGCGTCAACTATCTTGAGTAGTTAGATATATGAGTTACATACATATGATGAATTGTATTCACGTAGGAGATAACAAGCCTACCTGCAAAGACATGGTTAAACAAGGAAATAAAACATAAAATCAGAAGGAAACAAATAAAATGAATAAAATATGAAAAACCTGTCACACAAGAGATAAAATATTATACATCCATTGTTTTAATATACCAGTCCATATAACTAAATTAATCACTTGAAATATTTCTGCCGATGTGGGGATTGCTGTATCTTCTACTTCCTCGTTCTTGCTAAATGTTTGCTCATTTGGAATGCTGGTCGAGTGCATGGCCTTCTAACTGCTTTGAATCTTTAGTCGTAAGCTCCTTCCTGTGCTTGCTTTAATGGAGTTCTTGTTTTGATAATAATTGCAAATGATGATTGGCTACGATCATATTTATAGTTTATAGTTCATATATCATAGTTTATAGTAAAATATATTATAACGCTGCAAATGAATATTTGCCCTCTTGTGAATTTCACACGAAACTTTCCACGCGGAATGATGCCGTGAGAGAAGTCGATCATCGTGTCTCTTCTAAACGTTCTGAAAATGTATTCGGCAAACTATATTTTGGTGTCTTTTTTATTTCGCCATGCGTTATGAGCACACCGACCGCCAAATTTTAACACGGGCAAAACTTCTTTCAAAATCGTATGGTGAAATAAAACTCGTATAGCGAGGTAAAGATCTCACAATATTCGACTTCGTAAGGTGAAAGAATCGTATATCAGGGTAATCATATCTCGAGGGTACACTGTATAAGCAAAGCATTCATGCCTGGATGTAGCTGAACATGTCAGCATGGCAGTTGTAACTGCCCTCCCAAAATTAGGAATGAAGTTCCGAACAGATGTATAGATGCATTTGTTGTGGTATATTTACATCTTAACACCGTGAAATTAGGTTTTTAAAACTTGATTAACATATGACATTTAGCTAATAAAACATAATGTTAAATGTTGACAAGAATTGCAGAAACTAAAGACATAGATAAACAACATTAATCTAAAAAATAAAGGAATACGTATAGATAGACATACCTTTTTCACTCCTTTCCAGGAGAGAGTTAGGTATACAATCAGTTTTATTTCTTTTTAGTTATTAAAAAGTCTACACTTTCTGAGAGTATAATATGAAATGAATGAGACAACGGTTGCTTAAAATTTATATAAAATTGGAGGGAAATAATCGTATAGCAAATAGTGACAACATAAGAGCAGCAGTGATTTCATTTATTTCTTTTACTTTGTGGGGCAAAACTAAAAACAGCTATTTTTAAAGGTAGGAGGATGCTGAAGAGTGGTGAATCTTACCAAGGTAAACAATTAGAGCAGCTTGTGGTTGTCCATTTGAATAAGAATCGGCAGCGATAAGGCTTTGGACTTGATTGCAGACTGGTTTGCACTTGTGGTTATATCATTACATTTATGGATTGGCAGCTAGCTGATAATAAACAAGTTGACCAGAATTTACGTTATAAAATTTCACAATTATTATTCAAAAACATTACAGCAGTTGATTAGTTTTACTTATGGTGGAAAGTGGAAATTGTTAGAGGAAGGCACTCGAGCTTACACTAAAGGGTACCAACAAAACTCTAAAAAGTCAAACACCTCTTTGTTCCACCCTGTATGTTCAAAATTCCCCCCAGGGGGCAATTCCCTCTTGGTTGGGAACTCCTGATTTAGCTGTGGCTCTTTATTGCTGAACATGTTACGGTATGAATATATAACATGCTCTTTTTTTCTCAAGACTACACTGCCTAATCCAAAATACAAACTTTGACTCCAATACACTCAAATTCACCCAAGTGCAACCACAATCAGCAGAACAAATAATCTCTCAAGAAGAGAGTTAAATTCAATGACGCGGGGTTATCAAGCCAAGCAGGTTAGTTAGTCACAAAAGCTTCAAATCATAGTTACCGTATCGAAGATGAGATAAAAATCTTTCTACTCACCCAATATTCTGTTTAATTACTCGTCTTTTCTTCAGTCATCAGTTATCGCAAATTTAACAGTTTTACTCGCAACCCAGTCCGTCTCAATCTATCTCATCTTCATTTACCCAAATCACCTTCATACTGACAATATCCCCATACCAATTGGCCTTCTCAGGTTTCGCCTCCATTACCACCGGGTTATCTGAAACTTTTGGCTCGGAACCAGCAAGCTGGTCGTCATTTCCACTCTAAACTTTTGACTCAGAACCAGCGAACTGGTCGTTGTTGCCACTCTGAACTTCTAGCTCGGAACCAGCGAGCTGGTCGTCATTGCCACTCTTTCCGGAGCTTTCAGGTTGGACCTCCTTTTTGGGTTCCTCAACCTTACTCTTCTCAAAACTAGCATCTCTGCTAGGGACTACTCTCACAACGGAGGTTTCAGATTGGATCTCCTCTTTGGATTCCTCAACCTTACTCTCCTTTCCGGTAATCGTTACAGAACTCGCGTCCCTTGCACCCCTCCTCTGAGCCCTCTTTTGCTTTACAGCAGACAAGTGCAACAGAGCCTCTCTATACTCCTCACTCTTAATCTCCTCCTCCAACTCTCTTATGTCTTTCTTTATAGCAGACAATGCGTGCTTGTACTGCTCCTCTACTTGCCTCCTCCTATGCAACATCATAGCTTTCCTCTGCCTGATGGTAGTCTCAGTCGAAACATACTCTGTCTCCATCTGTTCTGCAAAACTATCCATCTTAGCAACAGAGGGTAAACTCGAACTAGGCTTCTTCAACTTAGAGTCCGGTCCCCTATTGTTACCCTCCTCCACCCTACGCTTAATACCCGCTGCAATATCTCTATAGGAAGACCCACAAAAATTACAACCTTCAAGTCCATGGTCTAACTTCCCACGAAATCTACACAATATCTTTTTGAAACCTACAGCATAATGTCCTTGAACTTTACATTTATAACAAATAAATCCAGGACACTGAGCAGCCTAATGGTCTTTAATGCTTTTGCAGACAACACACTTAATGTTACCTGGCTTACCGTACACTTCTTTCTTACCTTCGCCCTCATTCTTACCCGACTCGCTCACCTTCTGCTTACTAAACACCGTGTTACCCTCCGAATCCTTTGTCACCTTCACACCCCACCCCTGCCTCTACTTACACGGCTGCTCTCGGCACCACCACCTCCCGGCGAATCGCCAGCACTATTCATAAGTGATAGTCCAGTGAGAAGTAAGATTTGTCAGATATCAATCTGAAACTATAACAAAAACATTTATAATATTCCATATCGTATTTCTTAGGTGGTTTACTAACTCGACCTGAGATAGTGACGGCAGGTCTTTTACTAAGAGGCACAATTCCATTTCTAGAATTTCTTCTAGGCAAACATTACTATTTTCTAGAACAAGTCTATTCTCAACAACAGAAGTCTCCTCCTCGTGTTCACCGATGTCGGGAGTTTCCTCCACGTGCTCAGCCACACCAGGTGTTTCCTGCCCTTGTTCAAGAAGCTCTAAATCAGGGATCATGTTCTCCTGACTTTCAGATAAACCGTTGGCATTTTCTACTACTTCAGAGTTGTCATTTTTTTAGGAGTAGCTACCCAAGGGAAGACAATATTATCAGAAGAGTCAGACGATGTATTTTCGTCATCAGATTTCAACAAAAACAAATGTTTTCTATTTCTGCGTATTTCACTCATGCCTACATTGACCCAGTAACTTTCAGAAGATTTATCCTTTCTCAAAACTATACCTTTTGAACCTACATCAGTAGAGGCTTTTGCATAAACCATTTGACCAGCTTTTAACTGGTCTAACTTAGAAACTATACTTTTTATCCCAATGTTTCCTAATTTTGTTTTTGCGGCTAACTTCATTTTCTTCAAACAGTTCATAGTCTTCATCACTTTCTAATGGGAAGCTCAAGTTTGATCTAATAGCTTGACTAAAAATCAGATCACTTGGCGTATATCCTGAAGCCAAAAGTGTAGTCCTATATGCAGACAAAGCCACATCTTTATCTCGACTTTTCTCCCATAATCCTTTAACAATTTTACGGCACTTTTTGCTAAACCATTAGAACAAGGATACCGTGGGCTACTAGTAGTTAGAATGAAACCCATTTTCTCTCAAAAGTTTTTAAATTGTTTACTAGCATGACAAGTTCCATTATCAAACCTGATAACGTTGGGTATACCAAATCAAGAAAACAGATACTTGAGTACTCGAATTATCTCTCTAGCAGTTTGAGATTCTATATGCAGACATTCTATCCACTTTGAATAATAGTCTATAGCTATCAGATAATATTCGTTATCAAACATAAGTATATCCGAACCTATCACCATAGGCTGGTGTTTGACTTTACTATGCGTAATGCAAACATTACATCTATTTATATAATCTGCAATTTCCTTACTATAACCAGACAACCAAAAATGGCACTGAGCTCGTCTACGACGTTTCATTATGCCCTGATGACTTTCATGACAAATTTCTAAATACTTTAGTCCTAATGACTTAGGAATATACAGCCTAGAGTCATATAACAATATATTATTATAACTACTTAATCTCTCACGATCCATATAAACCTATCAGTTCTTTATGAAAATCATCCAATTCAGATTGCCAACCAGATTACAAATACTCTATACACTTGAGAGCGTCTGAATCTTTACTAACCTCTTCTCTTAGTTTCTCTTCTTTAACATCCCCATATTCAGAAGAGCAAACTATCGAGTTGACATAAGCTTCTAGCTTATTACAAACAGTTTTACTTACCTCATCACAAACAGCCCCACTGTTCGGACGGCTAAGCAAATCAGCAATAAACATATCTTTTCCAGGAGTGTGAAAAATGTCATAATCATATTTCATTAGTCTTAACTTAAAACGTTGTCCTCTTACAGGTAGCTTAGACAAATCCTTTTCACCTAAAATTGCAATTAAAGTCTTGTGGTGAGTTTCTATTTCAAATTTTCTACCAACTAAATATTAATCAAACTTCTCACATGCCCATACCGTAGCTAAAGCTTCATTTTCAACTATGGCATATCTACTGTCAGTTTCAGTCGGTTTCCTAGAAGCATATTCTACAGGTTGCCACGCATCTTCTTCGTTATACTGTAACAAAACTGTGCCTAGTGCATTTCTACTAGCATCGGCAGAAACTCTATGTTTAGCATTTATTTCAAAAGTACATAATACTGGACTATTAGAAATTTCTTTTTTAACAGTTTATAATGGTTATTTTTTCTTTAATTCAGAGTAGCAGAGGACATCCGGAACCTTATACTTCTGCATGCCATTGACAGCGAGGACAAGCTGTTATCAACCTTAATGAGGTCACACGCTTGCATACCAGTAACACCTACTGGTAAAAAGCTCAACTTCCCACAAGATCTGATAAATCCAAAAAGTCAGCTCGCTGTTCTCTACTGCAAAGGTACCAGTCAACCTGACAATGTAGAATTGACATCACAAGATAGTTTTAAAACAGTTGTTTTCAAATAAACATGAGTGTTGAATTTGCTTGTCATATTATTCTATTTTGACTATGTTTAGTTTGTGCACTTTTACTTAACTTGTAGGTGCTAATTCAAATATTATTGGTTCAGATATAGTGAAAGTGTTAAGCTCTTGTAAGTAATGCTGATATTTACCAGTACAAGTTACTTCTTTATTCTATATGTCAAACAATCATCTATTGTACCTGATATATTGTTAGGTTCTATGGTATCTTATCTATTATGAAGCTTTATGGTACCTGATATATTGTAAGGCTCTGTAGTACCTGATGTATCGTAAGGTTTTTGGTACTTGATCAATTGTAAGGTTCTATGGTACCTGATCATTTGCAAAGTTCTATAGTAACTGAGCTATTGTCAGGTTCGCCCTTCACTCAGTTAGAGTACAGCAAATGGTGTATCGATAACTAACCATTATATTTAGAAGGTTGAAGTAGAGTAATAAAACTATGATGGTAAAATCTTATTGGTAAAGACAGTGACGGCTGTATTTGTACTTTAATACTTTTTTTGTGCTACGCTAGGTAACTCTATGTTTACACATAGAGTTTGCTAGCGTAGCACAAAAATACAGCTCAAGTTGATAGGCTATTACTTACTGCTGTGACAAAACATCTAATACTAGTAGTTAGTAACACAAGAGATCTGTTATATTTTTTTTCAGGTGGTAAACTGATGAGCCGCTATACACTGTCGCACTATGGAACTGTCACATTTCCCTGTTTTCTTTAGTGCTCGCCGTGGAGGAATGTCAGTTATACCTAAACTTTCATGCCAAGTTCTATACCTGCACCATCTACAGTTATCGCCACACGATAGGTTGTGACAATTTTGAAGGCAGTTCTGATCAGCAAGAGTGTAAATTCATGAATTGCGAAATAATGATTAGGCTTGAGGTACGTTTCTAAAGTTTTTCCATTTTTCCTGACTAAAGGTGATTTTTATTTTGCGTGTAAACATATAAAAGTGACTAGCATTGATAGAAAGCTATGTATTTTCTCTATTGTAAGGTGCTATGGTACCTGATCAATTGCAAAGTTCTATGGTAAATGAGCTAATGTCAGTTTTGCCCTACATACAGTTAGAGTACAGCAAATGTTGTATCGATAACTAACCATTAGATTTGGAAGGTTGAAGTAGAGTAATAAAACTATGATGGTAAAATTTTATTGGTAAAGACAGTGACGGCGGTATTTATACTTTAATACATTTTTTGTGCTACGCTAGGTAACTCTATGTTTACACATAGAATTACCTAGCGTAGCACAAAAATACAGTTCAAGTTGATATTATTTACTGCTGTGACAAAACCTCTTTTACTAGTAGTTAGTAACACAAGAAATCTGTTATATTTTTTTGAGGTGGTAAACTGATGAGCCGCTATACACTGTTGCACTATGGAACTGTCACATTTCCCTGTTTTCTTTAGTGCTCGCCGAGGAGGAATGTCAGTTATACCTAAACTTTCATGCCAAGTTCTATACCTGCACCATCTACAGTTATCGCCACCCGATAGATTGTGACAATTTTGAAGGCAGTTCCGATCAGCAAGAGTATAAATTCATGAATTGCGAAATAATGATTCAGCTTGAGGTACGTTCCTAGAGTTGTTCCATTTTTCCTGACTAAAAGTAATTTTTATTTTGCGTGTAAATTTTAATAAGTGGCTAGCATTGATAGAAAGATATGTATTTTCTCTATTTTAAAGTTTTATGGTACCTGACCGATTGTAAAGTTTTATGATATCTGATATATTATCAGGTTCAATGGTATCTGATATATTGTAAGGTTCTATGGTATGTATTCTATTTGGGTGTAGTGGATTGAAGGTTGCAAATTCGAATCCTACGCAATGTAATGTTTTTCTAAACCTGTAATTGTGGTTTCAGACAGACAAAAGGACACGACTCATATGATAGCATAGAATGCACATGTTGCATATTATTCATTGAGTATGCTCACTAAATTAATCTCTGAAAAAGAAACTGTTCAATTGCTTCACATCTGGTTAAAGTTGAGAATTCTTTTGAAACTAGTTAACATATGATTGGTTTTTATGACATGGTTATTTTTTCTTTAATTCAGAGTAGCAGAGGACATTTGGAACCTTATGCTTCTGCATGCCTTTGACAGCGAGGACAAGCTGTTATCAACCTTAATGAGGTCACACGCTTACCATACCAGTTACCATACACCCGCTTACTGTCATACCAGTAACACCTACTGGTAAAAAGCTCAACTTCCCACAAGATCTGATAAATCCAAAAAGTCAGCTCGCTGTTCTCTACTGCAAAGGTACCAGTCAACCTGACAATGTAGAATTGACATCACAAGATAGTTTTAAAACAGTTGTTTTCAAATAAACATGAGTGTTGAATTTGCTTGTCATATTATTCTATTTTGACTATGTTTAGTTTGTGCACTTTTACTTAACTTGTAGGTACTAATTCAAATATTATTGGTTCAGATATAGTGAAAGTGTTAAGCTCTTGTAAGTAATGCTGATATTTACCAGTACAAGTTACTTCTTTATTCTATAAGTCAAACAATCATCTATTGTACCTGATATATTGTTAGGTTCTATGGTATCTTATCTATTATGAAGCTTTATGGTACCTGATATATTGTAAGGCTCTGTAGTACCTGATGTATCGTAAGGTTTTTGGTACTTGATCAATTGTAAGGCTCTATGGTACCTGATCATTTGCAAAGTCCTATAGTAACTGAGCTATTGTCAGGTTCGCCCTTCACTCAGTTAGAGTACAGCAAATGGTGTATCGATAACTAACCATTAGATTTGGAAGGTTGAAGTAGAGTAATAAAACTATGATGGTAAAATCTTATTGGTAAAGACAGTGACGGCGGTATTTATACTTTAATACATTTTTTGTGCTACGCTAGGTAACTCTATGTTTACACATAGAATTACCTAGCGTAGCACAAAAATACAGTTCAAGTTGATATTATTTACTGCTGTGACAAAACCTCTTTTACTAGTAGTTAGTAACACAAGAGATCTGTTATATTGTTTGAGGTGGTAAACTGATGAGCCGCTATACACTGTTGCACTATGGAACTGTCACATTTCCCTGTTTTCTTTAGTGCTCGCCGAGGAGGAATGTCAGTTATACCTAAACTTTCATGCCAAGTTCTATACCTGCACCATCTACAGTTATCGCCACCCGATAGATTGTGACAATTTTGCAGGCAGTTCCGATCAGCAAGAGTATAAATTCATGAATTGCGAAATAATGATTCAGCTTGAGGTACGTTCCTAGAGTTGTTCCATTTTTCCTGACTAAAAGTAATTTTTATTTTGCGTGTAAATTTTAATAAGTGGCTAGCATTGATAGAAAGATATGTATTTTCTCTATTTTAAAGTTTTATGGTACCTGACCGATTGTAAAGTTTTATGATATCTGATATATTATCAGGTTCAATGGTATCTGATATATTGTAAGGTTCTATGGTATGTATTCTATTTGGGTGTAGTGGATTGAAGGTTGCAAATTCGAATCCTACGCAATGTAATGTTTTTCTAAACCTGTAATTGTGGTTTCAGACAGACAAAAGGACACGACTCATATGATAGCATAGAATGCACATGTTGCATATTATTCATTGAGTATGCTCACTAAATTATTCACTGAAAAAGAAACTGTTCAATTGCTTCACATCTGGTTAAAGTTGAGAATTCTTTTGAAACTAGTTAACATATGATTGGTTTTTATGACATGGTTATTTTTTCTTTAATTCAGAGTAGCAGAGGACATTTGGAACCTTATGCTTCTGCATGCCTTTGACAGCGAGGACAAGCTGTTATCAACCTTAATGAGGTCACACGCTTACCATACCAGTTACCATACACCCGCTTACTGTCATACCAGTAACACCTACTGGTAAAAAGCTCAACTTCCCACAAGATCTGATAAATCCAAAAAGTCAGCTCGCTGTTCTCTACTGCAAAGGTACCAGTCAACCTGACAATGTAGAATTGACATCACAAGATAGTTTTAAAACAGTTGTTTTCAAATAAACATGAGTGTTGAATTTGCTTGTCATATTATTCTATTTTGACTATGTTTAGTTTGTGCACTTTTACTTAACTTGTAGGTGCTAATTCAAATATTATTGGTTCAGATATAGTGAAAGTGTTAAGCTCTTGTAAGTAATGCTGATATTTACCAGTACAAGTTACTTCTTTATTCTATATGTCAAACAATCATCTGTTGTACCTGATATATTGTTAGGTTCTATGGTATCTTATCTATTATGAAGCTTTATGGTACCTGATATATTGTAAGGCTCTGTAGTACCTGATGTATCGTAAGGTTTTTGGTACTTGATCAATTGTAAGGTTCTATGGTACCTGATCATTTGCAAAGTTCTATAGTAACTGAGCTATTGTCAGGTTCGCCCTTCACTCAGTTAGAGTACAGCAAATGGTGTATCGATAACTAACCATTATATTTAGAAGGTTGAAGTAGAGTAATAAAACTATGATGGTAAAATCTTATTGGTAAAGACAGTGACGGCTGTATTTGTACTTTAATACTTTTTTTGTGCTACGCTAGGTAACTCTATGTTTACACATAGAGTTTGCTAGCGTAGCACAAAAATACAGCTCAAGTTGATAGGCTATTACTTACTGCTGTGACAAAACATCTAATACTAGTAGTTAGTAACACAAGAGATCTGTTATATTTTTTTTCAGGTGGTAAACTGATGAGCCGCTATACACTGTTGCACTATGGAACTGTCACATTTCCCTGTTTTCTTTAGTGCTCGCCGTGGAGGAATGTCAGTTATACCTAAACTTTCATGCCAAGTTCTATACCTGCACCATCTACAGTTATCGCCACACGATAGGTTGTGACAATTTTGAAGGCAGTTCTGATCAGCAAGAGTGTAAATTCATGAATTGCGAAATAATGATTAGGCTTGAGGTACGTTTCTAAAGTTTTTCCATTTTTCCTGACTAAAGGTGATTTTTATTTTGCGTGTAAACATATAAAAGTGACTAGCATTGATAGAAAGCTATGTATTTTCTCTATTGTAAGGTGCTATGGTACCTGATCAATTGCAAAGTTCTATGGTAAATGAGCTAATGTCAGTTTTGCCCTACATACAGTTAGAGTACAGCAAATGTTGTATCGATAACTAACCATTAGATTTGGAAGGTTGAAGTAGAGTAATAAAACTATGATGGTAAAATTTTATTGGTAAAGACAGTGACGGCGGTATTTATACTTTAATACATTTTTTGTGCTACGCTAGGTAACTCTATGTTTACACATAGAATTACCTAGCGTAGCACAAAAATACAGTTCAAGTTGATATTATTTACTGCTGTGACAAAACCTCTTTTACTAGTAGTTAGTAACACAAGAGATCTGTTATATTTTTTTGAGGTGGTAAACTGATGAGCCGCTATACACTGTTGCACTATGGAACTGTCACATTTCCCTGTTTTCTTTAGTGCTCGCCGAGGAGGAATGTCAGTTATACCTAAACTTTCATGCCAAGTTCTATACCTGCACCATCTACAGTTATCGCCACCCGATAGATTGTGACAATTTTGCAGGCAGTTCCGATCAGCAAGAGTATAAATTCATGAATTGCGAAATAATGATTCAGCTTGAGGTACGTTCCTAGAGTTGTTCCATTTTTCCTGACTAAAAGTAATTTTTATTTTGCGTGTAAATTTTAATAAGTGGCTAGCATTGATAGAAAGATATGTATTTTCTCTATTTTAAAGTTTTATGGTACCTGATCAATTGCAAAGTTCTATGGTAAATGAGCTAATGTCAGGTTTGCCCTAGATACAGTTAGAGTACAGCAAATGTTGTATCGATAACTAACCATTAGATTTGGAAGGTTGAAGTAGAGTAATAAAACTATGATGGTAAAATCTTATTGGTAAAGACAGTGACGGCGGTATTTATACTTTAATACATTTTTTGTGCTACGCTAGGTAACTCTATGTTTACACATAGAATTACCTAGCGTAGCACAAAAATACAGTTCAAGTTGATATTATTTACTGCTGTGACAAAACCTCTTTTACTAGTAGTTAGTAACACAAGAGATCTGTTATATTTTTTTGAGGTGGTAAACTGATGAGCCGCTATACACTGTTGCACTATGGAACTGTCACATTTTCCTGTTTTCTTTAGTGCTCGCCGAGGAGGAATGTCAGTTATACCTAAACTTTCATGCCAAGTTCTATACCTGCACCATCTACAGTTATCGCCACCCGATAGATTGTGACAATTTTGAAGGCAGTTCCGATCAGCAAGAGTATAAATTCATGAATTGCGAAATAATGATTCAGCTTGAGGTACGTTCCTAGAGTTGTTCCATTTTTCCTGACTAAAAGTAATTTTTATTTTGCGTGTAAATTTTAATAAGTGGCTAGCATTGATAGAAAGATATGTATTTTCTCTATTTTAAAGTTTTATGGTACCTGACCGATTGTAAAGTTTTATGATATCTGATATATTATCAGGTTCAATGGTATCTGATATATTGTAAGGTTCTATGGTATGTATTCTATTTGGGTGTAGTGGATTGAAGGTTGCAAATTCGAATCCTACGCAATGTAATGTTTTTCTAAACCTGTAATTGTGGTTTCAGACAGACAAAAGGACACGACTCATATGATAGCATAGAATGCACATGTTGCATATTATTCATTGAGTATGCTCACTAAATTAATCTCTGAAAAAGAAACTGTTCAATTGCTTCACATCTGGTTAAAGTTGAGAATTCTTTTGAAACTAGTTAACATATGATTGGTTTTTATGACATGGTTATTTTTTCTTTAATTCAGAGTAGCAGAGGACATTTGGAACCTTATGCTTCTGCATGCCTTTGACAGCGAGGACAAGCTGTTATCAACCTTAATGAGGTCACACGCTTACCATACCAGTTACCATACACCCGCTTACTGTCATACCAGTAACACCTACTGGTAAAAAGCTCAACTTCCCACAAGATCTGATAAATCCAAAAAGTCAGCTCGCTGTTCTCTACTGCAAAGGTACCAGTCAACCTGACAATGTAGAATTGACATCACAAGATAGTTTTAAAACAGTTGTTTTCAAATAAACATGAGTGTTGAATTTGCTTGTCATATTATTCTATTTTGACTATGTTTAGTTTGTGCACTTTTACTTAACTTGTAGGTACTAATTCAAATATTATTGGTTCAGATATAGTGAAAGTGTTAAGCTCTTGTAAGTAATGCTGATATTTACCAGTACAAGTTACTTCTTTATTCTATAAGTCAAACAATCATCTATTGTACCTGATATATTGTTAGGTTCTATGGTATCTTATCTATTATGAAGCTTTATGGTACCTGATATATTGTAAGGCTCTGTAGTACCTGATGTATCGTAAGGTTTTTGGTACTTGATCAATTGTAAGGCTCTATGGTACCTGATCATTTGCAAAGTCCTATAGTAACTGAGCTATTGTCAGGTTCGCCCTTCACTCAGTTAGAGTACAGCAAATGGTGTATCGATAACTAACCATTATATTTAGAAGGTTGAAGTAGAGTAATAAAACTATGATGGTAAAATCCTATTGGTAAAGACAGTGACGGCTGTATTTGTACTTTAATACATTTTTTGTGCTACGCTAGGTAACTCTATGTTTACACATAGAGTTTGCTAGCGTAGCACAAAAATACAGCTCAAGTTGATAGGCTATTACTTACTGCTGTGACAAAACATCTAATACTAGTAGTTAGTAACACAAGAGATCTGTTATATTTTTTTTCAGGTGGTAAACTGATGAGCCGCTATACACTGTTGCACTATGGAACTGTCACATTTCCCTGTTTTTTTTAGTGCTCGCCATGGAGGAATGTCAGTTATACCTAAACTTTCATGCCAAGTTCTATACCTGCACCATCTACAGTTATCGCCACACGATAGGTTGTGACAATTTTGAAGGCAGTTCTGATCAGCAAGAGTGTAAATTCATGAATTGCGAAATAATGATTAGGCTTGAGGTACGTTTCTAAAGTTTTTCCATTTTTCCTGACTAAAAGTAATTTTTATTTTGCGTGTAAATTTTAATAAGTGGCTAGCATTGATAGAAAGATATGTATTTTCTCTATTTGAAAGTTTTATGGTACCTGATCGATTGCAAAGTTCTATGGTAAATGAGCTAATGTCAGGTTTGCCCTACATACAGTTAGAGTACAGCAAATGTTGTATCGATAACTAACCATTAGATTTGGAAGGTTGAAGTAGAGTAATAAAACTATGATGGTAAAATCTTATTGGTAAAGACAGTGACGGCGGTATTTATACTTTAATACATTTTTTGTGCTACGCTAGGTAACTCTATGTTTACACATAGAATTACCTAGCGTAGCACAAAAATACAGTTCAAGTTGATATTATTTACTGCTGTGACAAAACCTCTTTTACTAGTAGTTAGTAACACAAGAGATCTGTTATATTTTTTTGAGGTGGTAAACTGATGAGCCGCTATACACTGTTGCACTATGGAACTGTCACATTTCCCTGTTTTCTTTAGTGCTCGCCGAGGAAGAATGTCAGTTATACCTAAACTTTCATGCCAAGTTCTATACCTGCACCATCTACAGTTATCGCCACACGATAGGTTGTGACAATTTTGAAGGCAGTTCTGATCAGCAAGAGTGTAAATTCATGAATTGCGAAATAATGATTAGGCTTGAGGTACGTTCCTAGAGTTGTTCCATTTTTCCTGACTAAAAGTAATTTTTATATTGCGTGTAAATTTTAATAAGTGGCTAGCATTGATAGAAAGATATGTATTTTCTCTATTTTAAAGTTTTATGGTACCTGACCGATTGTAAAGTTTTATGATATCTGATATATTATCAGGTTCAATGGTATTTGATATATTGTAAGGTTCTATGGTATCTATTCTATTTGGGTGTAGTGGATTGAAGGTTGCAAATTCGAATCCTACGCAATGTAATGTTTTTTCTAAACCTGTAATTGTGGTTTCAGACAGACAAAAGGACACGACTCATATGATAGCATAGAATGCACATGTTGCATATTATTCATTGAGTATGCTCACTAAATTATTCACTGAAAAAGAAACTGTTCAATTGCTTCACATCTGGTTAAAGTTGAGAATTCTTTTGAAACTAGTTAACATATGATTGGTTTTTATGACATGGTTATTTTTTCTTTAATTCAGAGTAGCAGATGACATTTGGAACCTTATGCTTCTGCATGCCTTTGACAGCGAGGACAAGCTGTTATCAACCTTAATGAGGTCACACGCTTACCATACCAGTTACCATACACCCGCTTACTGTCATACCAGTAACACCTACTGGTAAAAAGCTCAACTTCCCACAAGATCTGATAAATCCAAAAAGTCAGCTCGCTGTTCTCTACTGCAAAGGTACCAGTCAACCTGACAATGTAGAATTGACATCACAAGATAGTTATAAAACAGTTGTTTTCAAATAAACATGAGTGTTGAATTTGCTTGTCATATTATTCTATTTTGACTATGTTTAGTTTGTGCACTTTTACTTAACTTGTAGGTGCTAATTCAAATATTATTGGTTCAGATATAGTGAAAGTGTTAAGCTCTTGTAAGTAATGCTGATATTTACCAGTACAAGTTACTTCTTTATTCTATAAGTCAAACAATCATCTATTGTACCTGATATATTGTTAGGTTCTATGGTATCTTATCTATTATGAAGCTTTATGGTACCTGATATATTGTAAGGCTCTGTAGTACCTGATGTATCGTAAGGTTTTTGGTACTTGATCAATTGTAAGGTTCTATGGTACCTGATCATTTGCAAAGTTCTATAGTAACTGAGCTATTGTCAGGTTCGCCCTTCACTCAGTTAGAGTACAGCAAATGGTGTGTCGATAACTAACCATTATATTTAGAAGGTTGAAGTAGAGTAATAAAACTATGATGGTAACATCTTATTGGTAAAGACAGTGACGGCTGTATTTGTACTTTAATACTTTTTTTGTGCTACGCTAGGTAACTCTATGTTTACACATAGAGTTTGCTAGCGTAGCACAAAAATACAGCTCAAGTTGATAGGCTATTACTTACTGCTGTGACAAAACATCTAATACTAGTAGTTAGTAACACAAGAGATCTGTTATATTTTTTTTCAGGTGGTAAACTGATGAGCCGCTATACACTGTTGCACTATGGAACTGTCACATTTCCCTGTTTTCTTTAGTGCTCGCCGTGGAGGAATGTCAGTTATACCTAAACTTTCATGCCAAGTTCTATACCTGCACCATCTACAGTTATCGCCACACGATAGGTTGTGACAATTTTGAAGGCAGTTCTGATCAGCAAGAGTGTAAATTCATGAATTGCGAAATAATGATTAGGCTTGAGGTACGTTTCTAAAGTTTTTCCATTTTTCCTGACTGAAGGTGATTTTTATTTTGCGTGTAAACATATAAAAGTGACTAGCATTGATAGAAAGATATGTATTTTCTCTATTTGAAAGTTTTATGGTACCTGATCAATTGCAAAGTTCTATGGTAAATGAGCTAATGTCAGGTTTGCCCTACATACAGTTAGAGTACAGCAAATGTTGTATCGATAACTAACCATTAGATTTGGAAGGTTGAAGTAGAGTAATAAAACTATGATGGTAAAATCTTATTGGTAAAGACAGTGACGGCGGTATTTATACTTTAATACATTTTTTGTGCTACGCTAGGTAACTCAATATGTTTACACATAGAATTACCTAGCGTAGCACAAAAATACAGTTCAAGTTGATATTATTTACTGCTGTGACAAAACCTTTTTTACTAGTAGTTAGTAACACAAGAGATCTGTTATATTTTTTTGAGGTGGTAAACTGATGAGCCGCTATACACTGTTGCACTATGGAACTGTCACATTTCCCTGTTTTCTTTAGTGCTCGCCGAGGAGGAATGTCAGTTATACCTAAACTTTCATGCCAAGTTCTATACCTGCACCATCTACAGTTATCGCCACCCGATAGATTGTGACAATTTTGCAGGCAGTTCCGATCAGCAAGAGTGTAAATTCATGAATTGCGAAATAATGATTAGGCTTGAGGTACGTTTCTAAAGTTTTTCCATTTTTCCTGACTAAAGGTGATTTTTATTTTGCGTGTAAACATATAAAAGTGACTAGCATTGATAGAAAGCTATGTATTTTCTCTATTGTAAGGTGCTATGGTACCTGATCAATTGCAAAGTTCTATGGTAAATGAGCTAATGTCAGGTTTGCCCTACATACAGTTAGAGTACAGCAAATGTTGTATCGATAACTAACCATTAGATTTGGAAGGTTGAAGTAGAGTAATAAAACTATGATGGTAAAATCTTATTGGTAAAGACAGTGACGGCGGTATTTATACTTTAATACATTTTTTGTGCTACGCTAGGTAACTCTATGTTTACACATAGAATTACCTAGCGTAGCACAAAAATACAGTTCAAGTTGATATTATTTACTGCTGTGACAAAACCTCTTTTACTAGTAGTTAGTAACACAAGAGATCTGTTATATTTTTTTGAGGTGGTAAACTGATGAGCCGCTATACACTGTTGCACTATGGAACTGTCACATTTCCCTGTTTTCTTTAGTGCTCGCCGAGGAGGAATGTCAGTTATACCTAAACTTTCATGCCAAGTTCTATACCTGCACCATCTACAGTTATCGCCACCCGATAGATTGTGACAATTTTGCAGGCAGTTCCGATCAGCAAGAGTATAAATTCATGAATTGCGAAATAATGATTCAGCTTGAGGTACGTTCCTAGAGTTGTTCCATTTTTCCTGACTAAAAGTAATTTTTATTTTGCGTGTAAATTTTAATAAGTGGCTAGCATTGATAGAAAGATATGTATTTTCTCTATTTTAAAGTTTTATGGTACCTGATCAGTTGCAAAGTTCTATGGTAAATGAGCTAATGTCAGGTTTGCCCTACATACAGTTAGAGTACAGCAAATGTTGTATCGATAACTAACCATTAGATTTGGAAGGTTGAAGTAGAGTAATAAAACTATGATGGTAAAATCTTATTGGTAAAGACAGTGACGGCGGTATTTATACTTTAATACATTTTTTGTGCTACGCTAGGTAACTCTATGTTTACACATAGAATTACCTAGCGTAGCACAAAAATACAGTTCAAGTTGATATTATTTACTGCTGTAACAAAACCTCTTTTACTAGTAGTTAGTAACACAAGAGATCTGTTATATTTTTTTGAGGTGGTAAACTGATGAGCCGCTATACACTGTTGCACTATGGAACTGTCAAATTTCCCTGTTTTCTTTAGTGCTCGCCGAGGAGGAATGTCAGTTATACCTAAACTTTCATGCCAAGTTCTATACCTGCACCATCTACAGTTATCGCCACCCGATAGATTGTGACAATTTTGCAGGCAGTTCCGATCAGCAAGAGTATAAATTCATGAATTGCGAAATAATGATTCAGCTTGAGGTACGTTCCTAGAGTTGTTCCATTTTTCCTGACTAAAAGTAATTTTTATTTTGCGTGTAAATTTTAATAAGTGGCTAGCATTGATAGAAAGATATGTATTTTCTCTATTTTAAAGTTTTATGGTACCTGACCGATTGTAAAGTTTTATGATATCTGATATATTATCAGGTTCAATGGTATTTGATATATTGTAAGGTTCTATGGTATCTATTCTATTTGGGTGTAATGGATTGAAGGTTGCAAATTCGAATCCTACGCAATGTAATGTTTTTCTAAACCTGTAATTGTGGTTTCAGACAGACAAAAGGACACGACTCATATGATAGCATAGAATGCACATGTTGCATATTATTCATTGAGTATGCTCACTAAATTATTCACTGAAAAAGAAACTGTTCAATTGCTTCACATCTGGTTAAAGTTGAGAATTCTTTTGAAACTAGTTAACATATGATTGGTTTTTATGACATGGTTATTTTTTCTTTAATTCAGAGTAGCAGAGGACATTTGGAACCTTATGCTTCTGCATGCCTTTGATAGCGAGGACAAGCTGTTATCAACCTTAATGAGGTCACACGCTTACCATACCAGTTACCATACACCCGCTTACTGTCATACCAGTAACACCTACTGGTAAAAAGCTCAACTTCCCACAAGATCTGATAAATCCAAAAAGTCAGCTCGCTGTTCTCTACTGCAAAGGTACCAGTCAACCTGACAATGTAGAATTGACATCACAAGATAGTTATAAAACAGTTGTTTTCAAATAAACATGAGTGTTGAATTTGCTTGTCATATTATTCTATTTTGACTATGTTTAGTTTGTGCACTTTTACTTAACTTGTAGGTGCTAATTCAAATATTATTGGTTCAGATATAGTGAAAGTGTTAAGCTCTTGTAAGTAATGCTGATATTTACCAGTACAAGTTACTTCTTTATTCTATAAGTCAAACAATCATCTATTGTACCTGATATATTGTTAGGTTCTATGGTATCTTATCTATTATGAAGCTTTATGGTACCTGATATATTGTAAGGCTCTGTAGTACCTGATGTATCGTAAGGTTTTTGGTACTTGATCAATTGTAAGGTTCTATGGTACCTGATCATTTGCAAAGTTCTATAGTAACTGAGCTATTGTCAGGTTCGCCCTTCACTCAGTTAGAGTACAGCAAATGGTGTATCGATAACTAACCATTATATTTAGAAGGTTGAAGTAGAGTAATAAAACTATGATGGTAAAATCTTATTGGTAAAGACGGTGACGACTGTATTTGTACTTTAATACTTTTTTTGTGCTACGCTAGGTAACTCTATGTTTACACATAGAGTTTGCTAGCGTAGCACAAAAATACAGCTCAAGTTGATAGGCTATTACTTACTGCTGTGACAAAACATCTAATACTAGTAGTTAGTAACACAAGAGATCTGTTATATTTTTTTTCAGGTGGTAAACTGATGAGCTGCTATACACTGTTGCACTATGGAACTGTCACATTTCCCTGTTTTCTTTAGTGCTCGCCGTGGAGGAATGTCAGTTATACCTAAACTTTCATGCCAAGTTCTATACCTGCACCATCTACAGTTATCGCCACACGATAGGTTGTGACAATTTTGAAGGCAGTTCTGATCAGCAAGAGTGTAAATTCATGAATTGCGAAATAATGATTAGGCTTGAGGTACGTTTCTAAAGTTTTTCCATTTTTCCTGACTAAAGGTGATTTTTATTTTGCGTGTAAACATATAAAAGTGACTAGCATTGATAGAAAGCTATGTATTTTCTCTATTGTAAGGTGCTATGGTACCTGATCAATTGCAAAGTTCTATGGTAAATGAGCTAATGTCAGGTTTGCCCTACATACAGTTAGAGTACAGCAAATGTTGTATCGATAACTAACCATTAGATTTGGAAGGTTGAAGTAGAGTAATAAAACTATGATGGTAAAATCTTATTGGTAAAGACAGTGACGGCGGTATTTATACTTTAATACATTTTTTGTGCTACGCTAGGTAACTCTATGTTTACACATAGAATTACCTAGCGTAGCACAAAAATACAGTTCAAGTTGATATTATTTACTGCTGTAACAAAACCTCTTTTACTAGTAGTTAGTAACACAAGAGATCTGTTATATTTTTTTGAGGTGGTAAACTGATGAGCCGCTATACACTGTTGCACTATGGAACTGTCAAATTTCCCTGTTTTCTTTAGTGCTCGCCGAGGAGGAATGTCAGTTATACCTAAACTTTCATGCCAAGTTCTATACCTGCACCATCTACAGTTATCGCCACCCGATAGATTGTGACATTTTTGCAGGCAGTTCCGATCAGCAAGAGTATAAATTCATGAATTGCGAAATAATGATTCAGCTTGAGGTACGTTCCTAGAGTTGTTCCATTTTTCCTGACTAAAAGTAATTTTTATTTTGCGTGTAAATTTTAATAAGTGGCTAGCATTGATAGAAAGATATGTATTTTCTCTATTTTAAAGTTTTATGGTACCTGACCGATTGTAAAGTTTTATGATATCTGATATATTATCAGGTTCAATGGTATTTGATATATTGTAAGGTTCTATGGTTTCTATTCTATTTGGGTGTAATGGATTGAAGGTTGCAAATTCGAATCCTACGCAATGTAATGTTTTTCTAAACCTGTAATTGTGGTTTCAGACAGACAAAAGGACACGACTCATATGATAGCATAGAATGCACATGTTGCATATTATTCATTGAGTATGCTCACTAAATTATTCACTGAAAAAGAAACTGTTCAATTGCTTCACATCTGGTTAAAGTTGAGAATTCTTTTGAAACTAGTTAACATATGATTGGTTTTTATGACATGGTTATTTTTTCTTTAATTCAGAGTAGCAGAGGACATTTGGAACCTTATGCTTCTGCATGCCTTTGATAGCGAGGACAAGCTGTTATCAACCTTAATGAGGTCACACGCTTACCATACCAGTTACCATACACCCGCTTACTGTCATACCAGTAACACCTACTGGTAAAAAGCTCAACTTCCCACAAGATCTGATAAATCCAAAAAGTCAGCTCGCTGTTCTCTACTGCAAAGGTACCAGTCAACCTGACAATGTAGAATTGACATCACAAGATAGTTATAAAACAGTTGTTTTCAAATAAACATGAGTGTTGAATTTGCTTGTCATATTATTCTATTTTGACTATGTTTAGTTTGTGCACTTTTACTTAACTTGTAGGTGCTAATTCAAATATTATTGGTTCAGATATAGTGAAAGTGTTAAGCTCTTGTAAGTAATGCTGATATTTACCAGTACAAGTTACTTCTTTATTCTATAAGTCAAACAATCATCTATTGTACCTGATATATTGTTAGGTTCTATGGTATCTTATCTATTATGAAGCTTTATGGTACCTGATATATTGTAAGGCTCTGTAGTACCTGATGTATCGTAAGGTTTTTGGTACTTGATCAATTGTAAGGTTCTATGGTACCTGATCATTTGCAAAGTTCTATAGTAACTGAGCTATTGTCAGGTCCGCCCTTCACTCAGTTAGAGTACAGCAAATGGTGTATCGATAACTAACCATTATATTTAGAAGGTTGAAGTAGAGTAATAAAACTATGATGGTAAAATCTTATTGGTAAAGACAGTGACGACTGTATTTGTACTTTAATACTTTTTTTGTGCTACGCTAGGTAACTCTATGTTTACACATAGAGTTTGCTAGCGTAGCACAAAAATACAGCTCAAGTTGATAGGCTATTACTTACTGCTGTGACAAAACATCTAATACTAGTAGTTAGTAACACAAGAGATCTGTTATATTTTTTTTCAGGTGGTAAACTGATGAGCTGCTATACACTGTTGCACTATGGAACTGTCACATTTCCCTGTTTTCTTTAGTGCTCGCCGTGGAGGAATGTCAGTTATACCTAAACTTTCATGCCAAGTTCTATACCTGCACCATCTACAGTTATCGCCACACGATAGGTTGTGACAATTTTGAAGGCAGTTCTGATCAGCAAGAGTGTAAATTCATGAATTGCGAAATAATGATTAGGCTTGAGGTACGTTTCTAAAGTTTTTCCATTTTTCCTGACTAAAGGTGATTTTTATTTTGCGTGTAAACATATAAAAGTGACTAGCATTGATAGAAAGCTATGTATTTTCTCTATTGTAAGGTGCTATGGTACCTGATCAATTGCAAAGTTCTATGGTAAATGAGCTAATGTCAGGTTTGCCCTACATACAGTTAGAGTACAGCAAATGTTGTATCGATAACTAACCATTAGATTTGGAAGGTTGAAGTAGAGTAATAAAACTATGATGGTAAAATCTTATTGGTAAAGACAGTGACGGCGGTATTTATACTTTAATACATTTTTTGTGCTACGCTAGGTAACTCTATGTTTACACATAGAATTACCTAGCGTAGCACAAAAATACAGTTCAAGTTGATATTATTTACTGCTGTAACAAAACCTCTTTTACTAGTAGTTAGTAACACAAGAGATCTGTTATATTTTTTTGAGGTGGTAAACTGATGAGCCGCTATACACTGTTGCACTATGGAACTGTCAAATTTCCCTGTTTTCTTTAGTGCTCGCCGAGGAGGAATGTCAGTTATACCTAAACTTTCATGCCAAGTTCTATACCTGCACCATCTACAGTTATCGCCACCCGATAGATTGTGACAATTTTGAAGGCAGTTCTCATCAGCAAGAGTGTAAATTCATGAATTGCGAAATAATGAATCAGCTTGAGGTACGTTCCTAGAGTTGTTCCATTTTTGCTGACTAAAAGTAATTTTTATTTTGCGTGTAAATTTTAATAAGTGGCTAGCATTGATAGAAAGCTATGTATTTTCTCTATTGTAAGGTGCTATGGTACCTGATCAATTGCAAAGTTCTATGGTAAATGAGCTAATGTCAGGTTTGCCCTACATACAGTTAGAGTACAGCAAATGTTGTATCGATAACTAACCATTAGATTTGGAAGGTTGAAGTAGAGTAATAAAACTATGATGGTAAAATCTTATTGGTAAAGACAGTGACGGCGGTATTTATACTTTAATACATTTTTTGTGCTACGCTAGGTAACTCTATGTTTACACATAGAATTACCTAGCGTAGCACAAAAATACAGTTCAAGTTGATATTATTTACTGCTGTAACAAAACCTCTTTTACTAGTAGTTAGTAACACAAGAGATCTGTTATATTTTTTTGAGGTGGTAAACTGATGAGCCGCTATACACTGTTGCACTATGGAACTGTCACATTTCCCTGTTTTCTTTAGTGCTCGCCGTGGAGGAATGTCAGTTATACCTAAACTTTCATGCCAAGTTCTATACCTGCACCATCTACAGTTATCGCCACCCGATAGATTGTGACATTTTTGCAGGCAGTTCCGATCAGCAAGAGTATAAATTCATGAATTGCGAAATAATGATTCAGCTTGAGGTACGTTCCTAGAGTTGTTCCATTTTTCCTGACTAAAAGTAATTTTTATTTTGCGTGTAAATTTTAATAAGTGGCTAGCATTGATAGAAAGATATGTATTTTCTCTATTTTAAAGTTTTATGGTACCTGACCGATTGTAAAGTTTTATGATATCTGATATATTATCAGGTTCAATGGTATTTGATATATTGTAAGGTTCTATGGTTTCTATTCTATTTGGGTGTAATGGATTGAAGGTTGCAAATTCGAATCCTACGCAATGTAATGTTTTTCTAAACCTGTAATTGTGGTTTCAGACAGACAAAAGGACACGACTCATATGATAGCATAGAATGCACATGTTGCATATTATTCATTGAGTATGCTCACTAAATTATTCACTGAAAAAGAAACTGTTCAATTGCTTCACATCTGGTTAAAGTTGAGAATTCTTTTGAAACTAGTTAACATATGATTGGTTTTTATGACATGGTTATTTTTTCTTTAATTCAGAGTAGCAGAGGACATTTGGAACCTTATGCTTCTGCATGCCTTTGATAGCGAGGACAAGCTGTTATCAACCTTAATGAGGTCACACGCTTACCATACCAGTTACCATACACCCGCTTACTGTCATACCAGTAACACCTACTGGTAAAAAGCTCAACTTCCCACAAGATCTGATAAATCCAAAAAGTCAGCTCGCTGTTCTCTACTGCAAAGGTACCAGTCAACCTGACAATGTAGAATTGACATCACAAGATAGTTATAAAACAGTTGTTTTCAAATAAACATGAGTGTTGAATTTGCTTGTCATATTATTCTATTTTGACTATGTTTAGTTTGTGCACTTTTACTTAACTTGTAGGTGCTAATTCAAATATTATTGGTTCAGATATAGTGAAAGTGTTAAGCTCTTGTAAGTAATGCTGATATTTACCAGTACAAGTTACTTCTTTATTCTATAAGTCAAACAATCATCTATTGTACCTGATATATTGTTAGGTTCTATGGTATCTTATCTATTATGAAGCTTTATGGTACCTGATATATTGTAAGGCTCTGTAGTACCTGATGTATCGTAAGGTTTTTGGTACTTGATCAATTGTAAGGTTCTATGGTACCTGATCATTTGCAAAGTTCTATAGTAACTGAGCTATTGTCAGGTTCGCCCTTCACTCAGTTAGAGTACAGCAAATGGTGTATCAATAACTAACCATTATATTTAGAAGGTTGAAGTAGAGTAATAAAACTATGATGGTAAAATCCTATTGGTAAAGACAGTGACGGCTGTATTTGTACTTTAATACTTTTTTTGTGCTACGCTAGGTAACTCTATGTTTACACATAGAGTTTGCTAGCGTAGCACAAAAATACAGCTCAAGTTGATAGGCTATTACTTACTGCTGTGACAAAACATCTAATACTAGTAGTTAGTAACACAAGAGATCTGTTATATTTTTTTTCAGGTGGTAAACTGATGAGCCGCTATACACTGTTGCACTATGGAACTGTCACATTTCTCTGTTTTCTTTAGTGCTCGCCGTAGAGGAATGTCAGTTATACCTAAACTTTCATGCCAAGTTCTATACCTGCACCATCTACAGTTATCGCCAGACGATAGGTTGTGACAATTTTGAAGGCAGTTCTGATCAGCAAGAGTGTAAATTCATGAATTGCGAAATAATGAATCAGCTTGAGGTACGTTCCTAGAGTTGTTCCATTTTTGCTGACTAAAAGTAATTTTTATTTTGCGTGTAAATTTTAATAAGTGGCTAGCATTGATAGAAAGATATGTATTTTCTCTATTTTAAAGTTTTATGGTACCTGATCAATTGCAAAGTTCTATGGTAAATGAGCTAATGTCAGGTTTGCCCTACATACAGTTAGAGTACAGCAAATGTTGTATCGATAACTAACCATTAGATTTGGAAGGTTGAAGTAGAGTAATAAAACTATGATGGTAAAATCTTATTGGTAAAGACAGTGACGGCGGTATTTATACTTTAATACATTTTTTGTGCTACGCTAGGTAACTCTATGTTTACACATAGAATTACCTAGCGTAGCACAAAAATACAGTTCAAGTTGATATTATTTACTGCTGTAACAAAACCTCTTTTACTAGTAGTTAGTAACACAAGAGATCTGTTATATTTTTTTGAGGTGGTAAACTGATGAGCCGCTATACACTGTTGCACTATGGAACTGTCACATTTCCCTGTTTTCTTTAGTGCTCGCCGAGGAGGAATGTCAGTTATACCTAAACTTTCATGCCAAGTTCTATACCTGCACCATCTACAGTTATCGCCACCCGATAGATTGTGACAATTTTGCAGGCAGTTCCGATCAGCAAGAGTATAAATTCATGAATTGCGAAATAATGATTCAGCTTGAGGTACGTTCCTAGAGTTGTTCCATTTTTCCTGACTACAAGTAATTTTTATTTTGCGTGTAAATTTTAATAAGTGGCTAGCATTGATAGAAAGATATGTATTTTCTCTATTTTAAAGTTTTATGGTACCTGACCGATTGTAAAGTTTTATGATATCTGATATATTATCAGGTTCAATGGTATTTGATATATTGTAAGGTTCTATGGTTTCTATTCTATTTGGGTGTAATGGATTGAAGGTTGCAAATTCGAACCCTACGCAATGTAATGTTTTTCTAAACCTGTAATTGTGGTTTCAGACAGACAAAAGGACACGACTCATATGATAGCATAGAATGCACATGTTGCATATTATTCATTGAGTATGCTCACTAAATTATTCACTGAAAAAGAAACTGTTCAATTGCTTCACATCTGGTTAAAGTTGAGAATTCTTTTGAAACTAGTTAACATATGATTGGTTTTTATGACATGGTTATTTTTTCTTTAATTCAGAGTAGCAGAGGACATTTGGAACCTTATGCTTCTGCATGCCTTTGATAGCGAGGACAAGCTGTTATCAACCTTAATGAGGTCACACGCTTACCATACCAGTTACCATACACCCGCTTACTGTCATACCAGTAACACCTACTGGTAAAAAGCTCAACTTCCCACAAGATCTGATAAATCCAAAAAGTCAGCTCGCTGTTCTCTACTGCAAAGGTACCAGTCAACCTGACAATGTAGAATTGACATCACAAGATAGTTATAAAACAGTTGTTTTCAAATAAACATGAGTGTTGAATTTGCTTGTCATATTATTCTATTTTGACTATGTTTAGTTTGTGCACTTTTACTTAACTTGTAGGTGCTAATTCAAATATTATTGGTTCAGATATAGTGAAAGTGTTAAGCTCTTGTAAGTAATGCTGATATTTACCAGTACAAGTTACTTCTTTATTCTATAAGTCAAACAATCATCTATTGTACCTGATATATTGTTAGGTTCTATGGTATCTTATCTATTATGAAGCTTTATGGTACCTGATATATTGTAAGGCTCTGTAGTACCTGATGTATCGTAAGGTTTTTGGTACTTGATCAATTGTAAGGTTCTATGGTACCTGATCATTTGCAAAGTTCTATAGTAACTGAGCTATTGTCAGGTTCGCCCTTCACTCAGTTAGAGTACAGCAAATGGTGTATCGATAACTAACCATTATATTTAGAAGGTTGAAGTAGAGTAATAAAACTATGATGGTAAAATCTTATTGGTAAAGACAGTGACGACTGTATTTGTACTTTAATACTTTTTTTGTGCTACGCTAGGTAACTCTATGCTTACACATAGAGTTTGCTAGCGTAGCACAAAAATACAGCTCAAGTTGATAGGCTATTACTTACTGCTGTGACAAAACATCTAATACTAGTAGTTAGTAACACAAGAGATCTGTTATATTTTTTTTCAGGTGGTAAACTGATGAGCTGCTATACACTGTTGCACTTTGGAACTGTCACATTTCCCTGTTTTCTTTAGTGCTCGCCGTGGAGGAATGTCAGTTATACCTAAACTTTCATGCCAAGTTCTATACCTGCACCATCTACAGTTATCGCCACACGATAGGTTGTGACAATTTTGAAGGCAGTTCTGATCAGCAAGAGTGTAAATTCATGAATTGCGAAATAATGATTAGGCTTGAGGTACGTTTCTAAAGTTTTTCCATTTTTCCTGACTAAAGGTGATTTTTATTTTGCGTGTAAACATATAAAAGTGACTAGCATTGATAGAAAGCTATGTATTTTCTCTATTGTAAGGTGCTATGGTACCTGATCAATTGCAAAGTTCTATGGTAAATGAGCTAATGTCAGGTTTGCCCTACATACAGTTAGAGTACAGCAAATGTTGTATCGATAACTAACCATTAGATTTGGAAGGTTGAAGTAGAGTAATAAAACTATGATGGTAAAATCTTATTGGTAAAGACAGTGACGGCGGTATTTATACTTTAATACAGTTTTTGTGCTACGCTAGGTAACTCTATGTTTACACATAGAATTACCTAGCGTAGCACAAAAATACAGCTCAAGTTGATATTATTTACTGCTGTGACAAAACCTCTTTTACTAGTAGTTAGTAACACAAGAGATCTGTTATATTTTTTGAGGTGGTAAACTGATGAGCCGCTATACACTGTTGCACTATGGAACTGTCACATTTCCCTGTTTTCTTTAGTGCTCGCCGTGGAGGAATGTCAGTTATACCTAAACTTTCATGCCAAGTTCTATACCTGCACCATCTACAGTTATCGCCAGACGATAGGTTGTGACAATTTTGAAGGCAGTTCTGATCAGCAAGAGTGTAAATTCATGAATTGCGAAATAATGATTCAGCTTGAGGTACGTTCCTAGAGTTGTTCCATTTTTCCTGACTAAAAGTAATTTTTATTTTGCGTGTAAATTTTAATAAGTGGCTAGCATTGATAGAAAGATATGTATTTTCTCTATTTTAAAGTTTTATGGTACCTGATCAATTGCAAAGTTCTATGGTAAATGAGATAATGTCAGGTTTGCCCTACATACAGTTAGAGTACAGCAAATGTTGTATCGATAACTAACCATTAGATTTGGAAGGTTGAAGTAGAGTAATAAAACTATGATGGTAAAATCTTATTGGTAAAGACAGTGACGGCGGTATTTATACTTTAATACATTTTTTGTGCTACGTTAGGTAACTCTATGTTTACACATAGAATTACCTAGCGTAGCACAAAAATACAGTTCAAGTTGATATTATTTACTGCTGTAACAAAACCTCTTTTACTAGTAGTTAGTAACACAAGAGATCTGTTATATTTTTTTGAGGTGGTAAACTGATGAGCCGCTATACACTGTTGCACTATGGAACTGTCAAATTTCCCTGTTTTCTTTAGTGCTCGCCGAGGAGGAATGTCAGTTATACCTAAACTTTCATGCCAAGTTCTATACCTGCACCATCTACAGTTATCGCCACCCGATAGATTGTGACAATTTTGCAGGCAGTTCCGATCAGCAAGAGTATAAATTCATGAATTGCGAAATAATGATTCAGCTTGAGGTACGTTCCTAGAGTTGTTCCATTTTTCCTGACTAAAAGTAATTTTTATTTTGCGTGTAAATTTTAATAAGTGGCTAGCATTGATAGAAAGATATGTATTTTCTCTATTTTAAAGTTTTATGGTACCTGACCGATTGTAAAGTTTTATGATATCTGATATATTATCAGGTTCAATGGTATTTGATATATTGTAAGGTTCTATGGTATCTATTCTATTTGGGTGTAATGGATTGAAGGTTGCAAATTCGAATCCTACGCAATGTAATGTTTTTCTAAACCTGTAATTGTGGTTTCAGACAGACAAAAGGACACGACTCATATGATAGCATAGAATGCACATGTTGCATATTATTCATTGAGTATGCTCACTAAATTATTCACTGAAAAAGAAACTGTTCAATTGCTTCACATCTGGTTAAAGTTGAGAATTCTTTTGAAACTAGTTAACATATGATTGGTTTTTATGACATGGTTATTTTTTCTTTAATTCAGAGTAGCAGAGGACATTTGGAACCTTATGCTTCTGCATGCCTTTGATAGCGAGGACAAGCTGTTATCAACCTTAATGAGGTCACACGCTTACCATACCAGTTACCATACACCCGCTTACTGTCATACCAGTAACACCTACTGGTAAAAAGCTCAACTTCCCACAAGATCTGATAAATCCAAAAAGTCAGCTCGCTGTTCTCTACTGCAAAGGTACCAGTCAACCTGACAATGTAGAATTGACATCACAAGATAGTTATAAAACAGTTGTTTTCAAATAAACATGAGTGTTGAATTTGCTTGTCATATTATTCTATTTTGACTATGTTTAGTTTGTGCACTTTTACTTAACTTGTAGGTGCTAATTCAAATATTATTGGTTCAGATATAGTGAAAGTGTTAAGCTCTTGTAAGTAATGCTGATATTTACCAGTACAAGTTACTTCTTTATTCTATAAGTCAAACAATCATCTATTGTACCTGATATATTGTTAGGTTCTATGGTATCTTATCTATTATGAAGCTTTATGGTACCTGATATATTGTAAGGCTCTGTAGTACCTGATGTATCGTAAGGTTTTTGGTACTTGATCAATTGTAAGGTTCTATGGTACCTGATCATTTGCAAAGTTCTATAGTAACTGAGCTATTGTCAGGTTCGCCCTTCACTCAGTTAGAGTACAGCAAATGGTGTATCGATAACTAACCATTATATTTAGAAGGTTGAAGTAGAGTAATAAAACTATGATGGTAAAATCTTATTGGTAAAGACAGTGACGGCTGTATTTGTACTTTAATACTTTTTTTGTGCTACGCTAGGTAACTCTATGTTTACACATAGAGTTTGCTAGCGTAGCACAAAAATACAGCTCAAGTTGATAGGCTATTACTTACTGCTGTGACAAAACATCTAATACTAGTAGTTAGTAACACAAGAGATCTGTTATATTTTTTCTCAGGTGGTAAACTGATGAGCCGCTATACACTGTTGCACTATGGAACTGTCACATTTCTCTGTTTTCTTTAGTGCTCGCCGTGGAGGAATGTCAGTTATACCTAAACTTTCATGCCAAGTTCTATACCTGCACCATCTACAGTTATCGCTAGACGATAGGTTGTGACAATTTTGAAGGCAGTTCTGATCAGCAAGAGTGTAAATTCATGAATTGCGAAATAATGATTAGGCTTGAGGTACGTTTCTAAAGTTTTTCCATTTTTCCTGACTAAAGGTGATTTTTATTTTGCGTGTAAACATATAAAAGTGATTAGCATTGATAGAAAGCTATGTATTTTCTCTATTGTAAGGTGCTATGGTACCTGATCAATTGCAAAGTTCTATGGTAAATGAGCTAATGTCAGGTTTGCCCTACATACAGTTAGAGTACAGCAAATGTTGTATCGATAACTAACCATTAGATTTGGAAGGTTGAAGTAGAGTAATAAAACTATGATGGTAAAATCTTATTGGTAAAGACAGTGACGGCGGTATTTATACTTTAATACATTTTTTGTGCTACGCTAGGTAACTCTATGTTTACACATAGAATTACCTAGCGTAGCACAAAAATACAGCTCAAGTTGATATTATTTACTGCTGTGACAAAACCTCTTTTACTAGTAGTTAGTAACACAAGAGATCTGTTATATTTTTTGAGGTGGTAAACTGATGAGCCGCTATACACTGTTGCACTATGGAACTGTCACATTTCCCTGTTTTCTTTAGTGCTCGCCGTGGAGGAATGTCAGTTATACCTAAACTTTCATGCCAAGTTCTATACCTGCACCATCTACAGTTATCGCCAGACGATAGGTTGTGACAATTTTGAAGGCAGTTCTCATCAGCAAGAGTGTAAATTCATGAATTGCGAAATAATGAATCAGCTTGAGGTACGTTCCTAGAGTTGTTCCATTTTTGCTGACTAAAAGTAATTTTTATTTTGCGTGTAAATTTTAATAAGTGGCTAGCATTGATAGAAAGATATGTATTTTCTCTATTTTAAAGTTTTATGGTACCTGATCAATTGCAAAGTTCTATGGTAAATGAGCTAATGTCAGGTTTGCCCTACATACAGTTAGAGTACAGCAAATGTTGTATCGATAACTAACCATTAGATTTGGAAGGTTGAAGTAGAGTAATAAAACTATGATGGTAAAATCTTATTGGTAAAGACAGTGACGGCGGTATTTATACTTTAATACATTTTTTGTGCTACGCTAGGTAACTCTATGTTTACACATAGAATTACCTAGCGTAGCACAAGAATACAGTTCAAGTTGATATTATTTACTGCTGTAACAAAACCTCTTTTACTAGTAGTTAGTAACACAAGAGATCTGTTATATTTTTTTGAGGTGGTAAACTGATGAGCCGCTATACACTGTTGCACTATGGAACTGTCACATTTCCCTGTTTTCTTTAGTGCTCGCCGAGGAGGAATGTCAGTTATACCTAAACTTTCATGCCAAGTTCTATACCTGCACCATCTACAGTTATCGCCACCCGATAGATTGTGACAATTTTGCAGGCAGTTCCGATCAGCAAGAGTATAAATTCATGAATTGCGAAATAATGATTCAGCTTGAGGTACGTTCCTAGAGTTGTTCCATTTTTCCTGACTAAAAGTAATTTTTATTTTGCGTGTAAATTTTAATAAGTGGCTAGCATTGATAGAAAGATATGTATTTTCTCTATTTTAAAGTTTTATGGTACCTGACCGATTGTAAAGTTTTATGATATCTGATATATTATCAGGTTCAATGGTATTTGATATATTGTAAGGTTCTATGGTTTCTATTCTATTTGGGTGTAATGGATTGAAGGTTGCAAATTCGAACCCTACGCAATGTAATGTTTTTCTAAACCTGTAATTGTGGTTTCAGACAGACAAAAGGACACGACTCATATGATAGCATAGAATGCACATGTTGCATATTATTCATTGAGTATGCTCACTAAATTATTCACTGAAAAAGAAACTGTTCAATTGCTTCACATCTGGTTAAAGTTGAGAATTCTTTTGAAACTAGTTAACATATGATTGGTTTTTATGACATGGTTATTTTTTCTTTAATTCAGAGTAGCAGAGGACATTTGGAACCTTATGCTTCTGCATGCCTTTGATAGCGAGGACAAGCTGTTATCAACCTTAATGAGGTCACACGCTTACCATACCAGTTACCATACACCCGCTTACTGTCGTACCAGTAACACCTACTGGTACAAAGCTCAACATCCCACAAGATCTGATAAATCCAAAAAGTCAGCTCGCTGTTCTCTACTGCAAAGGTACCAGTCAACCTGACAATGTAGAATTGACATCACAAGATAGTTATAAAACAGTTGTTTTCAAATAAACATGAGTGTTGAATTTGCTTGTCATATTATTCTATTTTGACTATGTTTAGTTTGTGCACTTTTACTTAACTTGTAGGTGCTAATTCAAATATTATTGGTTCAGATATAGTGAAAGTGTTAAGCTCTTGTAAGTAATGCTGATATTTACCAGTACAAGTTACTTCTTTATTCTATAAGTCAAACAATCATCTATTGTACCTGATATATTGTTAGGTTCTATGGTATCTTATCTATTATGAAGCTTTATGGTACCTGATATATTGTAAGGCTCTGTAGTACCTGATGTATCATAAGGTTTTTGGTACTTGTTCAATTGTAAGGTTCTATGGTACCTGATCATTTGCAAAGTTCTATAGTAACTGAGCTATTGTCAGGTTCGCCCTTCACTCAGTTAGAGTACAGCAAATGGTGTATCAATAACTAACCATTATATTTAGAAGGTTGAAGTAGAGTAATAAAACTATGATGGTAAAATCTTATTGGTAAAGACAGTGACGGCTGTATTTGTACTTTAATACTTTTTTTGTGCTACGCTAGGTAACTCTATGTTTACACATAGAGTTTGCTAGCGTAGCACAAAAATACAGCTCAAGTTGATAGGCTATTACTTACTGCTGTGACAAAACATCTAATACTAGTAGTTAGTAACACAAGAGATCTGTTATTTTTTTTTTCAGGTGGTAAACTGATGAGCCGCTATACACTGTTGCACTATGGAACTGTCACATTTCTCTGTTTTCTTTAGTGCTCGCCGTGGAGGAATGTCAGTTATACCTAAACTTTCATGCCAAGTTCTATACCTGCACCATCTACAGTTATCGCTAGACGATAGGTTGTGACAATTTTGAAGGCAGTTCTGATCAGCAAGAGTGTAAATTCATGAATTGCGAAATAATGATTAGGCTTGAGGTACGTTTCTAAAGTTTTTCCATTTTTCCTGACTAAAGGTGATTTTTATTTTGCGTGTAAACATATAAAAGTGATTAGCATTGATAGAAAGCTATGTATTTTCTCTATTGTAAGGTGCTATGGTACCTGATCAATTGCAAAGTTCTATGGTAAATGAGCTAATGTCAGGTTTGCCCTACATACAGTTAGAGTACAGCAAATGTTGTATCGATAACTAACCATTAGATTTGGACGGTTGAAGTAGAGTAATAAAACTATGATGGTAAAATCTTATTGGTAAAGACAGTGACGGCGGTATTTATACTTTAATACATTTTTTGTGCTACGCTAGGTAACTCAATATGTTTACACATAGAATTACCTAGCGTAGCACAAAAATACAGTTCAAGTTGATATTATTTACTGCTGTGACAAAACCTCTTTTACTAGTAGTTAGTAACACAAGAGATCTGTTATATTTTTTGAGGTGGTAAACTGATGAGCCGCTATACACTGTTGCACTATGGAACTGTCACATTTCCCTGTTTTCTTTAGTGCTCGCCGTGGAGGAATGTCAGTTATACCGAAACTTTCATGCCAAGTTCTATACCTGCACCATCTACAGTTATCGCCAGACGATAGGTTGTGACAATTTTGAAGGCAGTTCTGATCAGCAAGAGTGTAAATTCATGAATTGCGAAATAATGAATCAGCTTGAGGTACGTTCCTAGAGTTGTTCCATTTTTCCTGACTAAAAGTAATTTTTATTTTGCGTGTAAATTTTAATAAGTGGCTAGCATTGATAGAAAGATATGTATTTTCTCTATTTTAAAGTTTTATGGTACCTGATCAATTGCAAAGTTCTATGGTAAATGAGCTAATGTCAGGTTTGCCCTACATACAGTTAGAGTACAGCAAATGTTGTATCGATAACTAACCATTAGATTTGGAAGGTTGAAGTAGAGTAATAAAGCTATGATGGTAAAATCTTATTGGTAAAGACAGTGACGGCGGTATTTATACTTTAATACATTTTTTGTGCTACGCTAGGTAACTCTATGTTTACACATAGAATTACCTAGCGTAGCACAAAAATACAGTTCAAGTTGATATTATTTACTGCTGTGACAAAACCTCTTTTACTAGTAGTTAGTAACACAAGAGATCTGTTATATTTTTTTCAGGTGGTAAACTGATGAGCCGCTATACACTGTTGCACTATGGAACTGTCACATTTCCCTGTTTTCTTTAGTGCTCGCCGAGGAGGAATGTCAGTTATACCTAAACTTTCATGCCAAGTTCTATACCTGCACCATCTACAGTTATCGCCACCCGATAGATTGTGACAATTTTGCAGGCAGTTCCGATCAGCAAGAGTATAAATTCATGAATTGCGAAATAATGATTCAGCTTGAGGTACGTTCCTAGAGTTGTTCCATTTTTCCTGACTAAAAGTAATTTTTATTTTGCGTGTAAATTTTAATAAGTGGCTAGCATTGATAGAAAGATATGTATTTTCTCTATTTTAAAGTTTTATGGTACCTGATCAATTGCAAAGTTCTATGGTAAATGAGCTAATGTCAGGTTTGCCCTACATACAGTTAGAGTACAGCAAATGTTGTATCGATAACTAACCATTAGATTTGGAAGGTTGAAGTAGAGTAATAAAACTATGATGGTAAAATCTTATTGGTAAAGACAGTGACGGCGGTATTTATACTTTAATACATTTTTTGTGCTACGCTAGGTAACTCTATGTTTACACATAGAATTACCTAGCGTAGCACAAAAATACAGTTCAAGTTGATATTATTTACTGCTGTGACAAAACCTCTTTTACTAGTAGTTAGTAACACAAGAGATCTGTTATATTTTTTTCAGGTGGTAAACTGATGAGCCGCTATACACTGTTGCACTATGGAACTGTCACATTTCCCTGTTTTCTTTAGTGCTCGCCGTGGAGGAATGTCAGTTATACCTAAACTTTCATGCCAAGTTCTATACCTGCACCATCTACAGTTACCGCCACACGATAGGTTGTGACAATTTTGAAGGCAGTTCTGATCAGCAAGAGTGTAAATTCATGAATTGCGAAATAATGATTAGGCTTGAGGTACGTTTCTAAAGTTTTTCCATTTTTCCTGACTAAAGGTGATTTTTATTTTGCGTGTAAACATATAAAAGTGACTAGCATTGATAGAAAGATATGTATTTTCTCTATTTGAAAGTTTTATGGTACCTGATCAATTGCAAAGTTCTATGGTAAATGAGCTAATGTCAGGTTTGCCCTACATACAGTTAGAGTACAGCAAATGTTGTATCGATAACTAACCATTAGATTTGGAAGGTTGAAGTAGAGTAATAAAACTATGATGGTAAAATCTTATTGGTAAAGACAGTGACGGCGGTATTTATACTTTAATACATTTTTTGTGCTACGCTAGGTAACTCTATGTTTACACATAGAATTACCTAGCGTAGCACAAAAATACAGTTCAAGTTGATATTATTTACTGCTGTGACAAAACCTCTTTTACTAGTAGTTAGTAACACAAGAGATCTGTTATATTTTTTTGAGGTGGTAAACTGATGAGCCGCTATACACTGTTGCACTATGGAACTGTCACATTTCCCTGTTTTCTTTAGTGCTCGCCGAGGAGGAATGTCAGTTATACCTAAACTTTCATGCCAAGTTCTATACCTGCACCATCTACAGTTATCGCCACCCGATAGATTGTGACAATTTTGAAGGCAGTTCTGATCAGCAAGAGTGTAAATTCATGAATTGCGAAATAATGATTCAGCTTGAGGTACGTTCCTAGAGTTGTTCCATTTTTCCTGACTAAAAGTAATTTTTATTTTGCGTGTAAATTTTAATAAGTGGCTAGCATTGATAGAAAGATATGTATTTTCTCTATTTTAAAGTTTTATGGTACCTGACCGATTGTAAAGTTTTATGATATCTGATATATTATCAGGTTCAATGGTATCTGATATATTGTAAAGTTCTATGGTATCTATTCTATTTGGGTGTAGTGGATTGAAGGTTGCAAATTCGAATCCTACGCAATGTAATGTTTTTCTAAACCTGTAATTGTGGTTTCAGACAGACAAAAGGACACGACTCATATGATAGCATAGAATGCGCATGTTGCATATTATTCATTGAGTATGCTCACTTTATTATTCACTGAAAAAGAAACTGTTTAATTGCTTCACATCTGGTTGAAGTTGAGAATACTTTTGAAACTAGTTGACATATGATTGGTTTTTATGACATGGTTATTTTTTTTTTAATTCAGAGTAGCAGAGGACATCCGGAACCTTATGCTTCTGCATGCCTTTGACAGCGAGGACAAACTGTTATCAACCTTAATGAGGTCACACGCTTACCATACCAGTTACCATACACCCGCTTACTGTCATACCAGTAACACCTACTGGTAAAAAGCTCAACTTCCCACAAGATCTGATAAATCCAACAAGTCAGCTCGCTGTTCTCTACTGCAAAGGTACCAGCCAACCTGACAATGCAAAATTGACACCACAAGACAGTTTTAAAACAGTTGTTTTCAAATACACAAGACTGTTGAATTTGCTTTCCATATTATTCTATTCTGACTATGTTTAGTTTGTGCACTTTTACTTAACTTGTAGGTGCTAATTCAAATATTATTGATTCAGATATAGTGAAAGTGTTAAGCTCTTGTAAGTAATGCTGATATTTACCAGTACAAGTTACTTCTTTATTCTATAAGTTGAACAATCATCTATTGTACCTGATATATTGTTAGGTTCTATGGTATCTTATCTATTATGAAGCTTTATGGTATCTGATATATTGTAAGGCTCTGTGGTACTATTTTCTCGATTGTAAGGTTCTATGGTACCTGATCAATTGTAAAGTTTTATGATATCTGATATGTTATAAGGTTCAATGGTATCTGATATATTGTAAGGTTCTATGGTAGCTAATCTGTTTCGGTGTAGCGGATTTAAGGTTGCAAATTCGAATCCTACGCAATGTAATGTTTTTCTAAACCTGTAATTGTGGTTTCAGACAGACAAAAGGACACGACTTTTATGATAGCATAGAATGCAGATGTTGCATATTATTCATTGAGTATGCTCACTAAATTATTCACTGAAAAAGAAACTGTTCAATTGCTTCACATCTGGTTAAAGTTGAGAATTCTTTTGAAACTAGTTAACATATGATTGGTTTTTATGACATGGTTATTTTTTCTTTAATTCAGAGTAGCAGAGGACATTTGGAACCTTATGCTTCTGCATGCCTTTGACAGCGAGCACAAGCTGTTATCAACCTTAATGAGGTCACACGCTTGCATACCAGTAACACCTACTGGTAAATCTCAACTTCCCAAAAGATCTGATAAATCCAACAAGTCAGCTCGCTGTTCTCTACTGCAAAGGTACCAGCCAACCTGAAAATGCAGAATGGACATCACAAGATAGTTTTAAAACAGTTTTTTTCAAATAAACATCTGTGTTGAATTTGCTTGTCATATTATTCTATTTTGACTATGTTTAGTTTGTGCACTTCTACTTAACTTGTAGGTGCTAAATTAAATATTAATGGTTCAGGTATAGTGAAAGTGTTAAGCTGTTGTAAGTAATGCTGATACTTACCAGTACAAGTTACTTCTTTATTCTATAAGTTGAACAATCATCTATTGTACCTGATATATTGTTAGGTTCTACGGTATCTTATCTATTATAAAGCTTTATGGTACCTGATGTATTGTAAAGCTCTGTAGTACCTGAGCTATTGTAAGGTTTTTGGTACTTGATCAATTGCAAAGTTCTATGGTAACTGAGCTATTGTCAGATTCGCCCTTCATACAGTTAGAGTACAGCAAATGGTGTATCGATAACTAACCATTATATTCAGAAGGTTGAAGTAGAGTAATAAAACTATGATGGTAAAATCCTATTGGTAAAGACAGTGACGGCTGTATTTGTTCTATAATACATTTTTTGTGCTACGCTAGGTAACTCTATGTTTACACATAGAGTTTGCTAGCGTAGCACAAAAATACAGCTCAAGTTGATAGGCTATTACTTACTGCTGTGACAAAACATCTATTACTAGTAGTTAGTAACACAAGAGATCTGTTATATTTCTTTCAGGTGGTAAACTGATGACCTGCTATATACTGTTGCACTATGGAAATGTCACATTTCCCGGTTTTCTTTAGTGCTCGCCGAGGAGGAACGTCATTTATACCTAAACTTTCATGCCAAGTTCTATACCTGCACCTTCTACAGTTATCGCCACACGATAGATTGTGACAATTTTGAAGGCAGTTCTGATCAGCAAGAGTGTAAAATCATGAATTGCGAAATCATGATTAGGCTTGAGGTACGTTTCTAAAGTTTTTCCATTTTTCCTAACTAAAGGTAATTTTTGTTTTGCGCGTGAACATATGAAAAGTGACTAGCATTGATAGAAAGCTATGTATTTTTTCTATTGTAAGGTGCTATGGTACCTGATCAATTGCAAAGTTCTATGGTAAATGAGCTAATGTCAGGTTTGCCCTACATACAGTTAGAGTACAGCAAATGTTGTATCGATAACTAACCATTAGATTTAGAAGGTTGAAGTAGAGTAATAAAACTATGATGGTAAAATCTCATTGGTAAAGACAGTGACGGCTGTATTTATACTGTAATACATTTTTTGTGCTACGCTAGGTAACTCTATGTTTGCGCATAGAGTTACCTAGTGTAGCACCAAAATACAGTTCAAGTTGATATTACTTACTGCTGTGAGAAAACACCTATTACTAGTAGTTAGTAACACAAGAGATCTGTTATATTTTTTTCAAGTGGTAAACTGTGGAGCTGCTATACACTGTTGTACTATAGAATTGTCACATTTCCCTGTTTTCTTTAGTGCTCGCCGAGGAGGAATGTCAGTTATACCTAAACTTTCATGCCAAGTTCTATACCTGCACCATTTGCAGTTGTCGCCAACCGATAAATTGTGACAATTTTGCAGGCAGTTCCGATCAGCAAGAGTATAAATTCATGAATTGCGAAATAATGATTCAGCTTGAGGTACGTTCCTAGAGTTCTTCCATTTTTCCTGACTAAAGGTAATTTTAATTTTGTGTGTAAACATTAAAAAATGACTAGCATTGATGGAAAGCTATGAATTTTCTCTATTGTTCTATGTTATTTGATCAGTTGTAAAGTTCTATGATATCTGATATATTATAAGGTTCAATAGTATCTGATCTATTGTAAGGTTCTATGGTATTTGATGGGTCAAAAGACTGTATTTCCGCACAAGAAAGTTACTGCATGAATGTCTAACATTAGTTCATATCATGTGAACAACCTTGTTAGAGTTGCTTGCCCGCGGACAAGCAACTCAAATAACAAGCTTCACAAGATTCCTTTCATGATTTGAACTTGTCTAATATGTATTATCCCTTTGGTTACCAATCAGTCTTATGGAGTTTTGCTACAGTGGCATTCGGACATATCCATAAAAATCAGATTTTAAACAAGGAATTAAATGCCAAGTGGGTACCAGCTTTATTTCTAGCAAAATAAAGAAATATAAATGAAAACATTAACTAATGGTTTCAGTAAAAAAATTTTATACATTTGGCTAACACCAAACCCTGAGATAAAATGCAAGATGAAAAATGAATTCTAGTAGATTAATAGCTTTTTAGATTGCCATTCAAAATACTAATAAATTCTAACTGCAATCACCTTATTCAAAGTTTATTTTTGGAAAGATACATGTACCAGCTGCTTAATAATAAACTCAGAGTTAGTAAGTGCCTCTCGTAGTTGAAGTGAATGGATTATGTTACGGAAGGATAAGAATGTTTGTAAGCTAAGAAAGAATTTGTCTTGATGCTGATAGCTTATAGAAGATTTTAGCTTCACAAGTGTTGCGTTCCGTTGCTCTGCAACTTGAGTGTTGATAGTTTTTAGATGGTCGTATGCATTTATATTATATCCACCACAGCATCCTGAAATCAGAATTAGTCAAGCATGATCAGCAATACAGATGCGTCTCTCAATGACGCAAATATTGTAATATAGCAAAAAATGTAATATAACAATATTACCAAATACTGTTATACTATTTATGATGACTATATTTATACGCCGCTTACCAGTATGGTTGTGCCAGTGAAATCTATATACCAGAAACTTTGTCTCTCTGAAAAAGGCCGGATTTCGATTGAGAGCATACCTGGGTAATGCACAAGCATTGTTGTAGATGACAATCTTAGGTGCTAAAAATAAAAGAAATGTTCAAAACATGGCATTGCTTCATTATGAAAAAGTTGAATATCAATATAAAAAGACAACATGCAGGTGTATACTAATGTTAGATGTTTTGAACCATATTCTTGGTATATATTACTGAATTTAAACTGTCGAAAGAGTTAGGGAAAGCAAATTAAAAAGATACTATGGAATCTTCAGTTGAATTATCTGCAAAGAGGTGTTCTGAATATATTTCTCCATTCCAATTATCTACAAGTGCATTGCAGACAATTGCCTGGCTCATTGCATATTTATTAGACCTCGTCTGCTTGCCGTAGGAGCAGCTCCATTACCTGGCTCATTGCATATTTATTTTGTCAATAAAGATTTTGTGTAAAAACAATTAGATATAGAAGTGAAGGCGTTTAAACGTATTTAACAGTTAAAACGGGCTTTAGGTTTCTAAGATAGCGCTATTGGCAGGTGGAGTTGGCAGGTGAAGACAGAGTGTATCCTATTGTTGTTAGCTGTTACTGTTATTGTTATTAATATTAGCTATTATTGTGTATCCAGGATACTAACATAGCATATTTTTGGTACTACCATAGTGCATTCAAGTTACCATCAAACAATGTATAACATACTCTTAAATAATATTTATAGAATGCTACCAGAAAATATATAGATATGTGAATATGTAGAATGTACTGAATGAATCGTGTGTTGCAGATGAGGTACAAGCAGAGCATAGAGGTATGTCATTTTCTCGGACTGTCCGACAGAGTGCTTGACCGATCTGTTCACTGGCTGGTCACTTCTTCAATGGGCGATTGGGACGCCTTAAAGATTGCTCTCATATATGAAGGTTTAGCGCCAGTAGGAGGTATGGCTGTCCCTCTTGACCAGAAGTGTGGGTTTTTATATTCACTCGTGTTTTAATGGTCTTACTTTCTTCTTTTTAGCTGAGGAAGCTGGTCAAGAATGTTATGTAGAACAAGATCTTTTTATATCTATTGATCCTTTATTGTTGTATTTTCATAGATATGAGACAAGATGTACTCCAGCCTCGAGTTATGAAAGAAACCGAGTCGGATGGCTATGCAGGCAAAATTTTCTGCTACCTTCCACTGCCTATGAAAAGTCGTCTTCCTGCGCACATTAACATTAACATCGCGAGCAAGTCTTGTATTGATAAGGCTTATCGTAGCTTCTGCGTCGACGAGTGATGTGCAGATAAATCCATTGATCTTCACATCTATTGTGGCTCTTCTACAATCTTTATTTGAGGCTTTGGTAACACCATTAACCTGTTCGGGTTATCTTCGCGAAGTTTGTATATTGTATGCCTGCGAAAAGTAGTCATTCCATGCCCTCAATCATTCACGCTTTTCGTCAGTTGCTCCTGGTCGTGAGTATTTGGGTACGTAGGGTTTATATGATGGTGGTGCACTGCTTAAGTCTTCTAATGATAATTCGATTTCTAAGTCTTCCGGTGGTGCGGATGGGTCATCATCGAACTATTTTTCAGATTCGTCTTCTCGTTCGGGCATGTCGGTTAGTTCCAGTGCCGTCTCCACATGTAAAGCGTTTACCGTTGCACTCTTCCTTGCTCTGTACACAAAGCATCCTTTTGTGATTCCTCCGATGACTGTTGATAAAACCATTAATGTAAGAATGATGTTGCAAGCGAACGTCCAGAGCTCATAACCTGAGGTTACGTGTCCTCCAAATAAAAAGCTGAATAGTGAAGGGCCAAATAGTTTCTCTCTGCTCTCTACGGTGTTGTAATGTAGGGTGTTATGGCGGTTCGTGACGATTCCCATAGCCTTTAGTACTCTTTTCTGTCTGTCTAAGGTAGATAGGATTTCATTCAGTTCTCCGTATTCGTCTGTGTTTGACCGTCTTAACATATGTGCTCTGCTAAATATTGTTTCTTGTATTTGTAGGGGCTGGCTGCAGAGGTTGATGTACGGAATGCTCAAGTCGGTGGCTTCCTTAATTGGCGAAATCGTCCCGTTCGGAAAGTATTCAGAGATGTTACCTTCCAGCATCATCAATGTGCCTCTTTTGTCTTGCAGTTGACTGTATAGGTGTCTGGGTGTATCACATTGTCTTTTGGATTGAAATATCCAATTTTTTCTGTACCGGCTGTTTTGATCATCATCGGAATAAATTCTGTGCAGTTATTCTTTTCCATTGGCAGTATTTCGTATTGACTGTAGTTAAGTATAGTACAATGGTAAACTTGGAGGAAACCCGGACCTGTTGTAGCAATAACATTTGGGTTTCCCAGTAAATATCTTGCGCTGAGTGTCGCGTGTTCTCCTATTAGCATGGTAACTATCTGTAAAATCTCAGCTAGATTGTAGGAGGCGTAGAAGTAAGCTGACCAAAATAGTTTTTGAGTCATCTTAGTTTGCTGGTAGGCAAGTGACTGTAGCATTGTATTGAAGAAGGCAGCGTTTTGACCCACTGCTGATACTCTTGCCTTTATCGTATCGTTAATTGTGACATTCGTCAATGGTGTGAGAAATTTCACTATAAGGCCTTGGTCCGAAAGCGAAACATTAGAGTTGTTACAGCCTTTATGTGAATTCAGTCTCGGGTTATAAAATGTCAGAGCTAAATCTTGTTTATTGGAGACAAAATGTGCGTCGAAAAATTATTCTTTTTCGTTGAACCATGGCGGGTATTCACATGTTTCGACTATGTCCAGGTCCCACATAAGCATTGATCTGTCGTTTAATTCACAAGAGCCGTTGTTGTAATTGCAGTAAATGACGTCTCCGGTTGTACTTTAAAATTTGTCAGATCCGTGTCTCTTGTATAGGTAAGTTGCCACATAACTGCATTGCTTAGCGCTGAAGGTTTTCTGTTGGCAGCACCATACATACATGGCGTTGGTTGGTTCATTCGTAATATACATTCCATCTCCTCTATGTAAAAATCCAGCTTAGCACTTCTTATGTATTACCATGTCAGTGCATTCTTCTAAGGTTACTATCTGGGTTCTGCTTGAGGTTGTCCTGGTCTTAATGTCTCTGAAAAATTAAATTTGTGTCGTGACATGTGCGGTGAACTTCGTGCACCGGTAGGCGATAGTCTTTTGCTTGATCATATTCTTCTTGTAGGTAGTAACGTTAAATTTCTGGGGTGCCATGTCTGATTGTTTGCTGGTGTCCGTTGAGCGTTCGTATTCTTGTTCTACTCAAAATGTTTGTGGAGAATCATTTTCTCCTGTGCCGCAAATCATGGGGTTGTTTGGTTGTCCTTTTGATGCTGTCGCCCCGGTAATGCGTAAGGCTAAGCATAGAAGGCTAAATTGGAAGTAGCTGGCAAGGTTGAATAGGCCGAGCCGTCCTCCGGTGAATCTTATGCGTTTAGGTCGTCGGTCTACTATTTAGATCTAATGTGGCATTTATGTTTGCAACCACAACTTTGACCTTCACAAAAGACATGTGTAGATAAACCGTTCATAGTGGAATCACTGCAATGAAAACTCGGTGAATATTTATATTTTGCTGAGAAATCATTAGCTGTCAATATATTGAAAAAGGGAGGCAACTCTATTATTGAATGCAACCAGAGTATAGTCTAAGAAGAGACAACTCTATTACTTAGCGCATGCATTTGATTCACTTTCTGTGAACTCAATGTTCATCTGAGGTTGATAGAGAATCGGGTTTTAAGATGAAGCGGTCCTAATGCTTAAACTATAAATGGGACCTCTTATTCAACTCACAGTGAAAATAAATCAAGGGGAGATAATTCTTTTGCTCAATACACCCAGGGCCTTGTGTTCATGTGGAATCACAATTTTTACTATTGAATACAGTATTGACTCTATAAGATTCTGATGCATATTAAGGCTACAAGCTAACTTCAAATAATTTTATTTTACCTTGTTAAAGTTTTTTGAATTATTTAGTTGAAGTGCCTCAGAACCATCTGCTTCGATAGCATTCATTGGACTGCTTTATATATATACTTCACTTTATACATGTTCACTTACACAGTTGTATAAGCATACGACATACTGACTTATATGAAATTTATTAGCTCAACATTCTTGCAAATTTGATCTGTTGGAAAACTAGAGTAAACTATGTTCACATGGTGAATAGATGAGCTCTGGTTGACTTGAAAACTGTTTTGTCGAATGATATTAAGACTTCATTGGTTTTCCTAGCTAGTGGTTTATATATCTGTAGGTTTATTGTCTTTATGGTTTGTATTGTGTTTGAGGTACAATTTCTTATTAAAATCGTTTGGATCATGATATTTCACGATTATAGGCTGCAATGTCAAGTTTTATGGTAATCCGTCATGTTAACAGTATCCGTGAAGTTAGGGGTGGTCATGATTTCTTATTAAAGTATTTCAGGTTAGAATACCTTTTCATAAAACGTTTTCACCTGTCCACCAGAACAGACACACACATAGCTTAAGTTCTATTGACAGTGGTCTTTCATACCGTAAAACAACTCCATATATATGGTCTACTGAAAATGTTTGCCCTGATCACACAGTTTTTATACGTGTCGTAAGCATTCCTGCATGTCAATGATAGGGTGAAAACAATGGAAATCTGCGGTGTGTTTTACAGCTAGTCCCTTTTGTATCAGACTCAAACCACTCCAATCGCAGATGTCCCGTTGTTATACAGAGAACTAACAATAAAAAATTGAAGATGTTAAGCGAACTGAAAATCTTCAAATTGGCTGTATTGAAAAAAAATTTCTTTGTCAAATTTTATGGTAATCTGCTAGTTGAAAACATTTTGTGAAAAAATGGTGCATCACGAATTCTTATTAATCGTTAATTAAGCAATATCAGTTGACTGCTATAATAATTACATAACTAGGACAATTCTAACTTTCGAACATGTATGCATTATACATACGTCTTGCTACTTTTACTTTTTTTATCACCAAATTCAATGCTTTAAAAAATATATTATAATAATCATCACGCAAGTGATATTATTTATTAACAAGCAGTATTGCTATTGTCGGAAAGAAAATTGATGACAAACTTTGCAATTAGGCCATCTTAGCAACTGGATAGTTTCTTTACAGAAGTTGTCCTCCCTTTATTTTAATAAACAACCTATACATACAGGTTTTTACTTTAACGTTATAAAAATATTTTGATATAAAATTCTTATTAATAATCTGGCGGAGTTTTGTAATGGTTAGTTTAACATATATCTATGCAATATCAGAATTTACAATTTTATTGAAAAGGCAACTCCAAATACAAACATGCAGTCAGACATATTTGTATGTCTGACGGCATTCTCTGCTTTGTCACAAGCATCTCATCTACAACTTGTTCCATATGTGCAAACACATTATCAATTGATGGGTCAAAAGACTGTATTTCCGCACTAAAAATTACTGCATGGATGTCCATCTAAAAAGAAGTGATCGGGCAAATAGCAGTTGAAGACATAGGTGAAGACATTCTTCATGCTGTTGAGATCATTGAACATCCTACCTGGCTAATCGGGTGTAGCCCCTGAGACAAACCTGCAGTGTGGTAATGATTATGCTAAATGATGTTTTGAAAAAGTATTAAAATTCCTTTTTATGAATTCCATGTGCAAAGTGAATTATTTTAGCAGAAATTATAATGACTAAGTAGCATTTGCTATTATGAAGTTCGCAAAAATCTTTTTTCAATTTTTTTGTCATTTGCATTCATTTGCGCTTATTTATTTGAGGCTATCAAAGTAGAATTCACATTCACACTTTATTCTGCACTTTATGATATTTGTATGCAATGCACTTGTAGATGATTGGAATGGAGAAATATATTCAGAACACCTCTTTGCAGATAATTCAACTGAATATTCCATAGTATCTTTTTAATTTGCTTTCCCTAACTCTTTCGACAGTTTAAATTCAGTAATATATACCAAGCATATGGTTCAAAACATCTAACATTAGTATACACCTGCATGTTTTCTTTTTATATTGATATTCAACTTTTTCATAATGAAGCCATGCCATGTTTTGAACATTTCTTTTATTTTTAGCACCTAAGATTGTCATCTACAACAATGCTTGTGCATTACCCAGGTGTGCTCTCAATCGAAATCCGGGCTTCTTCAGAGAGACAAAGTTTCTGGTAGATAGATTTTACTGGCACAACCATACTGGTAAGTGGCGTATAAATATAGTCATCATAAATAGTATAACAGTATTTAGTAATATTTTTTTAGTAATATTTAGTAATATTAGTTCAAGTCGTGTGAACAACCTTGCTGGAGTTGCCTGCCCGCGGACAAGCAACTCAAACAACAAGGTTCACAAAATTCCTTTCATGATTTGAACTTGTCTAATATGTATTATCCCCTTGGTTACCAATCAGTTTTATGGAGCTTTCCTACAGTGGCATTCGGACATATCCATAAAAAAATCAGATTTTAAACAAGGAATTAAATGCCAAGTGGGTACCAGCTTTATTTCTAGCGAAATAAAGAAATATGAATAAAAACATTAACTAATGGTTTAAGTAAAAAAATTTTATACATTTGGCTAACACCAAACCCTGAGATGAAATGCAAGATGAAAAATAAAATCTAGTAGAGTAATAGCTTTTTAGATTGCCATTTAAAATACTAATAAATTCTAACTGCAAATCACCTTATTCAAAGTTCATTTTAGGAAAGATACATGTACCAGCTGCTTAATAATAAACTCAGAGTTATTAAGTGCCTCTCGTAGTTGAAGTGAATGGATTATGTTACGGAAGGATAAGAATGTTTGTAAGCTAAGAAAGAATTTGTCTTGATGCTGATAGCTTATAGAAGATTTTAGCTTCACAAGTGTTGCGTTCCGTTGCTCTTCAACTTGAGTGTTGATAGTTTTTAGATGGTCGTATGCATTTATATTATATCCACCACAGCATCCTGAAATCAGAATTAGTCAAGCATGATCAGCAATACAGATGCGTCTCTCAATGACGCAAATATTGTAATATAGCAAAAAATGTAATATAAAAATATTACTAAATACTGTTATACTATTTATGATGACTATATTTATACGCCACTTACCAGTATGGTTGTGCCAGTAAAATCTATCTACCAGAAACTTTGTCTCTCTGAAGAAGCCCGGATTTCGATTGAGAGCACACCTGGGTAATGCACAAGCATTGTTGTAGATGACAATCTTAGGTGCTAAAAATAAAAGAAATGTTCAAAACATGGCATGGCTTCATTATGAAAAAGTTGAATATCAATATAAAAAGAAAACATGCAGGTGTATACTAATGTTAGATGTTTTGAACCATATGCTTGGTATATATTACTGAATTTAAACTGTCGAAAGAGTTAGGGAAAGCAAATTAAAAAGATACTATGGAATATTCAGTTGAATTGTCTGCAAAGAGGTGTTCTGAATATATTTCTCCATTCCAATCATCTACAAGTGCATTGCATACAAATATCATAAAGTGCAGAATAAAGTGTGAATGTGAATTCTACTTTGATAGCCTCAAATAAATAAGCGCAAATGAATGCAAATGACAAAAAAATTGAAAAAAGATTTTTGCGAACTTCATAATAGCAAATGCTACTTAGTCATTATAATTTCTGCTAAAATAATTCACTTTGCACATGGAATTCATAAAAAGGAATTTTAATACTTTTTCAAAACATCATTTAGCATAATCATTACCACACTGCAGGTTTGTCTCAGGGGCTACACCCGATTAGCCAGGTAGGATGTTCAATGATCTCAACAGCATGAAGAATGTCTTCACCTATGTCTTCAACTGCTATTTGCCCGATCACTTCTTTTTAGATGGCGCAACTACATGTATGTTCAGGTTGGCAGAGATATCACTGTTTACTTGAAAATACCTTTTTCTGTTTTTACATAATGGTTATTATTTGCTCCTAGTTTTTATTAGACCTCATCCTATTGTTGCAGGAGCAGACAATTGCCTGGCTCATTGCATATTTATTAGACCTCGTCTGCTTGCTGTAGGAGCAGCTCCATTACCTGGCTCATTGCATATTTATTTTGTCAATAAAGATTTTGTGTAAAAACAATTAGATATAGAAGTGAAGGCGTTTAAACGTATTTAACAGTTTAAACGGGCTTTAGGTTTCCAAGATAGCGCTATTGGCAGGTGGAGTTGGCAGGTGAAGACGGAGTGTATCCTATTGTTGTTAGCTGTTACTGTTATTGTTATTAATATTAGCTATTATTGTGTATCCAGGATACTAACATAGCATATTTTTGGTACTACCATAGTGCATTCAAGTTACCATCAAACAATGTATAACATACTCTTAAATAATATTTATAGAATGCTACCAGAAAATATATAGATATGTGAATATGTAGAATGTACTGAATGAATCGTGTTTTGCAGATGAGGTACAAGCAGAGCAGAGAGGTATGTCATTTTCTCGGACTGTTCGAGGGAGTGCTTGACCGATCTGTTCACTGGCTGGTCACTTCCTCAATGGGCGATTGGGACGCCTTAGAGATTGCTCTCAGATATAAAGGCTTAGCGCCAGTAGGAGGTATGGCTGTCCCTCTTGACCAGAAGTGTGGGTTTTTATATTCACTCGTGTTTTAATGGTCTTACTTTCTCCTTTTTAGCTGAGGAAGCTGGTCAAGAATGTTATGTAGAACGAGATCTTTTTATACCTATTGATCCTTTATTGTTGTATTTTCATAGATAGGAGACAAGATGTACTCCAGCCTTGAGTTATGAAAGAAACCGAGTTGGATGGCTATGCAGGCAAAGTTTTCTGCTACCTTCCACTGCCTATGAAAAGTCGTCTTCCTGCGCACATTAACATTAACATCGCGAGCAAGTCTTGTATTGATAAGGCTTATCGTAGCTTCTGCGTCGACGAGTGATGTGCAGATAAATCCATTGATCTTCACATCTATTGCGGCTCTTCTACAATGTTTATTTGAGGCTTTGGTAACACCATTAACCTGTTCGGGTTATCTTCGCGAAGTTTGTATATTGTATGCCTGCGAAAAGTAGTCATTCCATGCCCTCAATCATTCACGTTTTTCGTCAGTTGCTCCTGGTCGTGAGTATTTGGGTACGTAGGGTTTATATGATGGTGGTGCACTGCTTAAGTCTTCTAATGATAATTCGATTTCTAAGTCTTCCGGTGGTGTGGATGGGTCATCATCGAACTATTTTTCAGATTTATCTTCTCGTTCGGGCATGTCGGTTAGTTCCAGTGCCGTCTCCACATGTAAAGCGTTTACCGTTGCACTCTTCCTTGCTCTGTACACAAAGCATCCTTTTGTGATTCCTCCGATGACTGTTGATAAAACCATTAATGTAAGAATGATGTTGCAAGCGAACGTCCAGAGCTCATAACCTGAGGTTACGTGTCCTCCAAATAGAAAGCTGAATAGTGAAGGGCCAAATAGTTTCTCTCTGCTCTCTACGGTGTTGTAATGTAGGGTGTTATGGCGGTTCGTGACGATTCCCATAGCCTTTAGTACTCTTTTCTGTCTGTCTAAGGTAGATAGGATTTCATTCAGTTCTCCGTAATCGTCTGTGTTTGACCATCTTAACATATGTGCTCTGCTAAATATTGTTTCTTGTATTTGTAGGGGCTGGCTGCAGAGGTTGATGTCTGGAATGCTCAAGACGGTGGTTTCCTTAATTGGCGAAATCGTCCCGTTCGGAAAGTATTCAGAGATGTTACCTTCCAGCATCATCAATGTGCCTCTTTTGTCTTGCAATTGACTGTATAGGTATCTGGGTGTATCACATTGTCTTTTGGATTAAAATATCTAATTTTTTTTGTACCGGCTATTTTGATCATCATCGGAATAAATTCTGTGCAATTATTCTCTTCCATTGGCAGTATTTCGTATTGACTGTAGTTAAGTATAGTACAAGGGTAAACTTGGAGGAAACCCGGACCTGCTGTACCAATAACGTTTGGGTTTTCCAGTAAATATCTTGCGCTGAGTGTCGAGTGTTCTCCTATTAACATGGTAACTATCTGTAAAATCTCAGCTAGATTGTAGCAGGCGTAGAAGTAAGCTGACCAAAATAGTTTTTGAGTCATCTTAGTTTGCTGGTAGGCAAGTGACTGTAGCATTGTATTGAAGAAGGCAGCGTTTTGACCCACTGCTGATACTCTTGCCTTTATCGTATCGTTAATTGTGACATTCGTCAATGGTGTGAGAAATTTCACTATAAGGCCTTGGTCCGAAAGCGAAACATTAGAGTTGTTACAGCCTTTACGTGAATTCAGTCTCGAGTTATAAAATGTCAGAGCTAAATCTTGTTTATTGGAGACAAAATGTGCGTCGAAAAATTATTCTTTTTCGTTGAACCATGGCGGGTATTCACATGTTTCGACTATGTCCAGGTCCCACATAAGCATTGATCTGTCGTTTAATTCACAAGAGCCGTTGTTGTAATTGCAGTAAATGACGTCTCCGGTTGTACTTTAAAATTTGTCAGATTCGTGTCTCTTGTATAGGTAAGTTGCCACATAACTGCATTGCTTAGCGCTGAAGGTTTTCTGTTGGCAGCACCATACATACATGGCGTTGGTTGGTTCATTCGTAATATACATTCCATCTCCTCTATGTAAAAATCCAGCTTAGCACTTCTTATGTATTACCATGTCAGTGCATTTTTCTAAGGTTACTTTCTGGGTTCTGCTTGAGGTTGTCCTGGTCTTAATGTCTCTGAAAAATTAAATTTGTGTCATGACATGTGCGGTGAACTTCGTGCACCGGTAGGCGATAGTCTTTTGCTTGATCATATTCTTCTTGTAGGTAGTAACGTTAAATTTCTGGGGTGCCATGTCTGATTGTTTGCTGGTGTCCGTTGAGCATTCGTATTCTTGTTTTACTCGAAATGTTTGTAGAGAATGGTTTTCTCCTGAGCCGCAAATCATGGGGTTGTTTAGTTGTCCTTTTGATGATGTTGCCCCGGTAATGCATAAGACTAAGACTTAGTTTCTAGCATATCTACTAGGGGTTTTTTATATGGCGACCATAACTGACAGGTGCATTCAAAAATTAGCTTCACAACTTTTGCATAAAGTGTGAAGCACAATTTGTCAAAAAAACAGCAGTTGGCTGACTTCCGATTTGGTCTCTTCATTATTAACTCAGCAGCTAGTCTAATATTAAAAATCTTGCAATGTGAATAAACACCTGTTACAAACCAAGATAACAAATATTTTTTGTTAAAGGTTGACTTGCAACAAAATTTACATTACAGTTATTTGGTATCAAAAGGTTTACCATGTCTCACTCTGCTGTGCTGTAGGTGCAAAATATGTGGAAATGTGATTACAAGGTCTTCAAAGTTCAAAAACAAGCAGTTAAACACAGCCAACACAAATGCGTAAATTGTGGCCATAGGTTGGAATCTCTTCCCAAAACGACTCCAGTTAACCTTAGTTGAACACGATGTGCTTCCTTTTACCCTTTGACGCAATCTCATTAGTAAAAATATATTTGCAATTATACTTCACACATTCAATAAAACCATGTCTATTGTCCTTACGCGTCTATTTCATCGTCATTGTAATGCTGTTATTTTGATCACTGATATCTCAAAGCCTACGATAAAAATTAGTTTAATTTTTTAGTTTTAGTTCAAAGGAATGCATATCATCCATTGATAAACATGACAAGCCTGTTGGTCATCCGTGATAGTCGAAACATGCTGCAGAAATCGTTCTCGCTATTTGACCGGAAGTATGTGGATATGATCAGATTACGACTAGATGATTAGACCAAGCTAAAACGAAACTGTAAAGTAGCGAGCATCTATATTTGATAAGGGATTTTCAGTAAAACCCAAAGTGTTTAGGATAAATTAATGCTACAAAAGATTTTCTATGGAGCTTTTTAATGGCCTTTCAATTCAGTGGATAACAGCATGTGCATCAAAAAATCACCCCATTGAAATGAGTACGTCATTGAAATAAAGGTATTCCAAACTACGGCGCTTTTGTGATGGCTGTGATTCACTGTTTGCTTTGTAGCTTTGAAGAGCTTATAATTACAGTTCTACCTTTTTTGCACCTACCAAACAGCAGAGTAAGACATAGTGAACCTTCTGATACAAAATAACTGTTATATGAATTTTGTCGCAAGTCAATCTTTAAGACTAAAACACATCGGCTCTTATTAAGTAAAGGACAAAACTTAATACTTGATAGAATCTCTGACTGTTCAGTTGCTAAAAATCTAAACTGAATAGCATATAGACAACATGTTTAAGCAAAAATATGCATATTGAATTGCTATCGGTATTTCTATAGTAAAAGGCTCTTGGTATTTCTATAGCAAAAAGGTATTGGTATTTCATAGTGAAAAGCCCTTGGTATTTCCAATGCCAAAGGTGGCCTGCAAGTTTCATTCCTCCTCAAAGATATGACAAGGTAAGTTAGTATGAGACAAAATAGAGAACATCAAGATCATAACTAACGTGTTCCAAAAGGAGTTAGTCGTAATAATATAGACATAAAGAACATGTATAACTAAGCATCTACTCCCATCCCTAAAGACACTCATGTCAAGAGCTTCCCTACAATTCGATATACAATTCTATTGATACAGCCATACAGTAATTGAGTTATACTGGCTGTTGCACTAAACCATGAAATTATAATAGCAGTGAATTTTTGGAAAAAGAAAATTACATGGTCATCCAAAGTTAGAGAAAGTAGCTAGCTGCGAAAAGCTTCTGCTATACAAAGAAAAAAACATTTAAGGATCTCTGAGCTTAGCTACCGTAGATAAGCTCAGGGTTAGTCAGGTTAGTAAGGTTTGTTATCAATGATCCCCCATGTTTACATTAGGTTGCTGTGATTTGAAAAAAACCAGCAACTTTTAGATAATAACAGAAAATTATCCTAAACTGCACCAGCGTTCACATTGCTCAAGCAAGCGTCATCTTTGACAAGTCACTATGTTGGCGATACTGTAAATTGCATCAGCATCACAATGCACTGGCAAGTATCATCTTCAATATGTGAGTAAGTCAGCAATTTTTTGAATTACACCAACTTGGCTTGTTTTTTCCAAGAGTTTACCACCTTGCACCAGCAGAACAGTTGCGTCTCCTTGGTATTTTCAACTTGTCAGGAAAGAAGTGGTATTTTCCCTTTAAAGCCAGCAGTAGGTTTAGAGTTGCGATATCTGTAAACAGAGGGTCAAGGATCAGACAACCTCTTTTAGCTCGCTAACCAAAATCCTCTCGATTTTCTATGGGGATATTTGTATTTAGCACAAAAAACTTGACGGAAAATAGCTAACTTGGTTTGGCGAGCAAAAATTCTTTGAAACTTGGTTGCCCAGTTTAATCTATATGGTAACAGGTTTTGCAAACTAGACATGCTCTGCAAGACATTGATGGAAAGCCAATTGGTCATCATTCTCAAAGAAAACTAGAAATCAAGATTATGTTAAACTAACAACTAGTCTAGGTGCTGTTGAGTCAGCCACTTGTACCAAGTATAAACAGACAGGTATTTGATACAATATAATATGATGACTAAGGGTTTTCTGCAAGTTTTGATTTACTCTGGTTAAAAGAACTAAGGCTCGTAGCAAAAAATGTCATGTTTGAGAATAATTGAATAGCTGGGACGATGGAAAATGACTGATCAACAATTTTTTCTGCTGTAGCGATTGGTTCATTAGAACCCGACGGCGATGCCTTGACCTAAGCCTATTTTATGGTACTGAATATCCTATCTTCTCTGAAGAGCAACAAAAGTTCTATTCAAAGGAAGGCTGAAAATATTTGGGATATAATATGAAACCTCTATTTGAGCCCTATGGCGCTGTATTTTTCCAACCCTTTCACTCTAGTAGATGGACTTTTTTAAGACCATCGCTCATTTTAAAGAGTTTGTAAGCTAGAATTATTTCTCAATTTTAAGGTTCACTACAGTAGGATTGGATATACACAACTTCCTTTGTACAGTTTTGCATGACAACCACCCAGCAATAAAGTATCAAACACATATTTCACATAATGGTTCCTAGCATAATAATAGATGGTTCCAGATTGCAAGACAAGTAACTAGGATAATAGCCTTTTACCACTTAATGAAATAAGTTTGGACAGTGAGCTAGATTGGTTTACCAGAAACAAAGAAATAATAACGTGATTGTACTTGTAACCCTGGAGTTTGGCTGCGTGTGTGTGTTTTATTTCATCAACTAGTAAAAATATAGCATTTAGTGAAATATATATAGTTACAAAAATGATTAAAACAAAAATATAAATAAAAGCGTGATTCGTACATATTAAGATATGATAAGGTCTACATGCCCAGTAGCATGTGCTACATCATGATTCTAAAATAACACACCATTAGTTTAATTGCATGCAGCTACTACAGTACAAAACTATGCTGTTTGTTCTGGTTCTTCTCACTCGAGCTACCCATTTCAAACATGTCTTTCAGTGTGTTTGTCAGACACTAATTTACTGGCTATGCTGAGAATGTACATTACTTACTATTTCTTTCACTCTCCTTTAGGATATACATGTACTTCAAAGAATTAGTCAACACAATAATGCAGATGTGAGTGTTTACAGTCTTTGTAACCAGCCTCTAGAGTTGTCTTCTTTATCTGTCTCTTGGTATGTACAGCAATTTATGCCTCAGCTTAATAAAGATCTTTTTTTCTTAAAATGTCACAATGTTTAACAACATTTGAAGTTGTTTGGCGTATCTAGCATCCTCATGCTATTTATAACTGAACTTTGATATATTTACTGTTGGTGCACGACGATACTGTGGTCACAAAATAAAGATTTGAACCACATTAGCCTTCAAAAAAACAACAATTAAATAGGCTAATCACTTTCATGATAGGCTTGTTTATGTATAACAAAAAGGATGTTTTTGGGCAAGCTATGTATAATTGGGTGCATTAAAAATGGAAACCTCTTACAACATTTGTTTAGGAAGCTCAAACCTGTAATCTGGGAAAAAGCAATGGAGATCAATTTTCGCAAGGTCATTTTTAATTAGTTGAGTTGTTTGTCATCTACAATATATATAATTAAAAAACCATCATTAGCATTTGTCAATTATCTAAGCTACTTCTCGCGTGCAACTGTGCCAAATGATTAAAAATTTGTCAAGGAACTTGTTTCCAATTAAAATTAAGCTATTTTCCCTTAACCATTTTCCCAAAATTTGTAACCACTCACCATGATCTATACTAAATAGAAGAGAGCACTCTTTGAGAAGCCTGGTGTGAGATATCAAAACCCATCCAGATCACGTCACAAAAGTACCTGGAAAAGTAACTGAACCATCACATGTAGCGGTGCACTAAACATGGTAACAATATGTAAGAGAACAACTAAATATCACTTTATAGATCCATATAACCAGAGTAAAACAGAGTACTTGGTGTTATTATAACACCCAGTATAATAACACCCAGAGTACTGGGTGTTATTATATACAACAAAAAGCAATAATGAAAGGAAAAGATTATATGTTTATATCTCTCACCCTGCAATAGGAGAAATGCAATATTGGCCAATATTAGAAGTAAAGTGCACTGATATCAATAGCATGACCAATATTATTATTATAGTAATAGTATAAAACCAATGCACAATTTTGTTTACATTTCAAAACGTCATAGCTAGCAATATCAAGAAGTTGTGATATTTATATATATTTTTAGAAATTCTGTACTACGTAGTCATTGTTCTGTAGTCATCCAAACTTATAATTAAATATTGTAATAACCTCATAAGGATAGTTAGAAAAAAAATCATTGCCATTTCCTTTACTTACATTGCGTTGGACATCAGCTAGAATACTAAAGCATTCAAGACTGTCTAAAATATCAGTTACTTTGAAATTGGCATAAATGAAACTTTCATGAAATGATTTCAGTACTCCTACGTTAATTACAAAAACCTTCGACATTTCGACAATGCTATAGACTAATGAGATGCGCACATTATTTTTCCGTGAAATGCGCACAACTTAATCGTTCTATTCTCTGTTGCTAGGCGTTTCAATTTCCAGTCTTAACTTTTATTAAACCAAACTTGTCAAGCGTTTTGAAAAGAATTTCAGCCAAACTAATTTGTCTATTTGTGTATAATCCGTTCAGATGGGTAAGTTTTAAGATAATTTCGACAATTTACAAAGACTTGGTAATATATTTGAATAGGTTTATATGTGTTTTGTATTGCTATTATACTTTAACAACTCTACAAAATGATTTTAAAAATTGTTGATGAGATTTTGAAACAAGAGTTGCGACGTTAATAATGAATAATTTTCGTAAGTTGTGTGCACATGCATTTATCATTAAAACTCTCAAATCAAACTTCGCTTCCGCTCATTTGGTCGGGGGGGGGGGGGGGGAGATAAGTAATTTGATATATCAGTATGACTCGAGACATTGAGGTCAAGGACCTAATCACTAATCAAGTCTTCTGTTTACCGCTATTAATAGCAGCTGATTTTATAAATAGAGGCTGTTAATTGGTTATTCACCTACTTAATATCTGCCATATATTTCTCCATTCAAGATAATCTCCCCTTGAATTAAATTTACTTCTTTATCTATTAATGTTAGCGTGTTTAGCACATTACCAAAAATTTAAAAACTTTGAATGAAATGTTCGTATGTCATCAAGAAACTACTGTACTGAGTGATCTCTGCTACTTTTGTATTCTGGCATCTCACCTGAACATTCTCCTTCTGTTCTGTCACACAGGTTACAGATGAACTTTTTACATTTCTCACAGGCTTTTATCAGCTGCTCGTTTTTGTTATCTTTACAGAAAGCTTTTTGGTATTTGCCTGCTGTCTGTTCAAATTCTTTCATAGATATGAACTTGTGACCTCCTCGGAAATATCTATCATGCAGCTGAAAAATTGACAAGTACTCGCATCACTCTATGACAGTAATAATAGATGAATGAACCAGCCTATCATTAGAGAGCGCTGATTTAGTGACTCATCAATCAGACACAAGTGGTAGTCAATTACTGTACCAAGGACTATGTATGTTAATTTGACAACTACTGCATGTGACTGCTCTCATTGGTACACTGCCAATTAAGAAGCAATAACAAGTCTTCTGAGAAACAGTATTACAAATTAACTTACATCAGAATTTTTATTACACAAAGTAATAAGTTCTATCAATACTTTCAAGCTATGAAACTAAACAGAAATATTTGCGATGTGCAAAATATGGAATGGAAACAGCTGTGACACTATATATATTTATTAAAGTTGTTCGGTTGTGGAACTTGATATTACGTTCAAAATCCTTACTCTTGGAAGCAGAGCAAACGCTTACACGTTTTAAACACATGACTTTTGACAATAGCTAGTTTTAAAGAAAATTAAGTTTTAAAGAAAATTCTTTAGAGTGAACTTCCAAGATGTACACACAAACTGGTCAGTGTTGATCTATACCCACTTCCTACATCTAGCAGCTAGCCAATATGTGAGCTTCCATGATGCTGGTAATTTGTGAGTCTGCGTCATTTTTGAGTGACAAATAGCAAAAAGTCAAGCGAGTTTTAGTAGCTGAAATTTTTTATCAAATGTTTCGTGCTTTCTGAAGAAAGATATTTCACTAGCAAATTCCGCGTAAGAATATGCCAGGCAAGCTTATCCATTTTTATCATTTTCGCAATTGAGTTGTTTCAATTTGGACTCGGGCAGTTTCATGTGCTCCAACTCAGAATATAACTTTCAGACATAATACTTATGCTTTTAAACTGTATACCCCAACACTCCATTCAGGGACAAAGAGGCATTTACATTACTGTCTCTGATAAACAAACCTGATTTACAAAAGCTCATTGACAGAAAGTTTCAGACGAACCAAGAGATTGTTAGAAGTTTAGCAGAGCTGCTCATCAGGAGAACAAGCTACGAGCAGCTTTAAAACGAATAAAAAGTGCTAAAGCAATGAAGAATTCCTTTTTTTAAAGTGTCCGAGTTAATATACGACATGTGAATATTTATTGTAACACTCATCACGGAGTAACTTAAAGTGTGCATCATCTACAAAGTGAAAATCTAGTTAAAGGTTGACTTGCCACAAAATTCACATTACAGTTATTTGATATCAAAAGGTTCACCATGTCTTACTCTGTTGCGTTGTGTGTTGGTTCCTGCGACCAACACGTAGAGGCGACTGGGTCGGCTAACTCTACCGGTCTGCATTCACCCCTCTCAGGGGCTGTGTAGTGGTTTCCCGTGACCAACACGCAGAGACGACTAGGTCGGCTTACTCCACCGGTCAATATTAACCACCCCACACAAGGGATTGCGCCCAGAGAGGTTTTATACTAGGTCGACAAGGTCGACCGGAGGTCGACGAGGTCGACAGTGTTTTTATGAGTCTATCACCACAGCACAGTCCATAGACTAGGTCTTTGGAGATAGCTATATGCCGGGGTGGTTCTGGTATCACACAAGGTAGCAGAAAGAGTATGGTTCCAAATGCACTGCATGTATTGAACGAACATAAAGAGCCGAGGCCCTGTCTTAAGTACATCAAATTATGCAAATGAGATGCTAAGACCAGCCTCCCTTAGGGGCGTGGCTACAAAAGGATAAAAAGGGAACATAACTCCAGTTAGAAACTGTACAAAAGGATAGAAACTTGGTGTTTCACCACACACACCGCCCCTATAGACAGCAATCGGCTATAATAAAAAAAAACCCAAAAAATAAAATAATAAAAGAAAACACAAACAACTAGAATATACTACAAGATAGGGATAGTCAATGTTTTTAACGGGATTCGTGTCGCAATCTTTCACTTGGTCGACATCTGGTTAGCCAACTCTTCCAGGCGACGGGCCGTTCGTCTGAGGCTAGAGGCCTCTTCTCGAAGGGCGTCCACCGTGGCTCGGGGTCGGACATCTCCCAGTCGACATTGGATGCTCCCGACCGTCGTTAGCGTCTTCCTGGGAGCAGGTATGGGTTTCCCCTTCTTGAGCGGACTACATTTCCGATCTATCCGCTTTTCCTTCGGGGGAAAGGGAAAGGGTGCCTGCGGTCCTCTCCTCACAGGTGGCTTCATCTTAACCGGACCATAAGGCATAGGTTTCTCGAAGGCCGGTGGGTTGATTAATTGGACCCTCCTGATCCATGTGGGATAGCGTTCCACCGTGGTTTTTCCGGTTCTCCACGCCCTTCACCCTCGATTGGTGCTTGGCGATTGTATCTCTCGAGGTAGAATTTCTCCCACATTTGCAGAAGAACCTCGTAAAATGTTGTGCAATGTGGATCCGGCGCTGTCAGGGGGTGGATAATGACTGCTGGCACAACGGACAGTAGACACCGTCTTCCTGACATAACTTCATTATTTTCCTGGTCGTCTCCTCTGAGACCCACTTGGTCGGTAGGCGAGAGCTCGGGGAGGAATCTTCCTTCGTCGAGTCGGAATCCATACCATCCAACGTTTCATTGGGAGCCGAGTGTAGTTCTAATGGAGTCACTAGCTCCGATAGCAAGGGTAGAGCTCCGGTAATTGGAGAAGCTTCCTTAATGGTCTCTTTAATCACTTCCATGGCTGGAGGGTGTAAATATGCGTGTGTTTGCGTGTCGAGCTGATAACAAACAGTGAGAGAGCTTTCTTCGGTTTCCAAAATGGCCGTCCTTTGGCCTTGACTCCTTCTGGCCTCTCCTAATTGGACAGTATTGGTGTCATAATCCGCTAGATACGCAGGGGGCTTTCTTATTCGTTGAGGCCGCGTGGTGTTTCCGGTCCCAGTGGTACTAGCCTGGACTCCTTCATTCCCCGTAGCTCTTGCTTCTTTGGTCGCCAATTCGCAGCCAGTGTCGAGGCCAGCCCTCGAGTCAGAGTTGTGTTCACTTGGAGAGACCAAAAAAATCTTCGCTGGGGAGCCGAGGTGGTTCCAATCTTCCTGGCGATTGTGGTATTGGTAAATCTATTAATCGACTAGGCAGAAGTGATTCGGAAATAACGGCATCTGGATTACCGTTTTCCCGTGATACTCGTCTCCGGGGATAACCTCTCATGTTGGGACGTCGGGCAGGTTTGACTTCAGCTGGGGCTCGACCTTGTTGCACCGGGCTAGGGCGACAGAGCCTTAATCTTCCTTCGGCCTGAGTGGATCGCTGTCCATATCTTTCTACTTCGTACGTATGATTTTCGTGACTCCTTAGTACGCGATTGGGCCCCACATACTTGGCCGCTAATTTCGGATTTTCCCCTTTTCTTCGCCGCTTGCTTAGCAACCATACGAGGTCACCCTTATTGAACAGCGGAGGCTCTCTCACATCGGTTGATACAATTTCTTTCTGTCTATCTCGGAGGAGAGTATGAGCTTGTATCAACCGGTCGTGAACAGTCTGGACATACTCGTGTGTGCCCGTAAATGACTCCAACCTATTTCCATGCAGCAATTGGTCAGGAAGACGAAGCTCTCGACCCAACATCAAATAATTGGGTGTTTCCTTAGTGGCGGAGTGCGGTAGCCCTCGCAGCGTCTGCATGATCTGTGGCAATAATTGATCCCAGTCCTCTTGTCCTCTGCCCAGTAAAAGTGCTCGTAGGGAGTCACCCAATATTCGATTGTTTCTTTCAACCACACCATTTCCTTCGGGGTGGTACGGAGTGGTCCTAGATTTGTCGACTCCCCACAAGTCACATAGCTCTTGAAACAAAGAGGACTCGAATTGGCTCCCCTGGTCGGTGTAGATAATTTCGGGCAGACCGAAGTAACTGAATACTCTTTCATCCAAGACTTGGGCCACCGTTGGAGCTGTAGCCTCAGGGATAGCTAAGGCATCCGACCACCGAGTGAAATGGTCAGTGAGTAACAACCCCCAGCTATTTCCTCGAGGTGTCTGAGTTAGGGGTCCCACTAAATCGACTGCTAGACGTTGCCATGGCCTCCCAGCGTACAACCGTTGTCGATTCCCGGAGGTCCGGGCCTTTCCCGTCTTAGCCCGCTGGCAAACTTCACAGGAGAGAACTGCCTTCCTGATATCTCCAGTCATGCCCGGCCAGTACCAATCCAGCTGGACGCGCTTCAGGGTCCTTTCCACACCGCAGTGAGTTTGTTCGTGGGCCTTCCACAAGATCTCCTGTCGCAGAGTTTGGGGGCATACCACCACCACTCTTTCTCGCCCATTCTGAATGAGATGAAGGGTCAATACACCTGATTCGTCAATCTAGAGCTGATGGAACATCCGGGCCAACCGCTGCAACTCGGAGCTGCCTACTTGTAATACTGCCTCTTCGACTCTTTTCCGGTTCCTGACGGCCTGGTAAATTATCCCTAGGTCGGTAGCAGGTTTCTGTTGCAATGCTCGTACTTCATCTAGTGAGGTATGCACTACTGTCAACAATTCTGGAACCTTTGGGGCAGCTGGCGGTGAGAGATCTAAACTCGTGGCTCTAGCGTCTGATTGTACTGCAACTTGGTCATTCTCCACGCCGAGTCCTGGCTCACCTGCCACCTTGATGGCCCGTAACCGAGGGTTTTGAGACTTTCTGAGGGGGTTGTCCAACACTCTGGGTGACCCCGCACCGCATGGCAGCCGTACTGGAACTTGGCTGGCTGGTGTGGGAGTCAGGAGGCTGGGCCCTGATGTATGTCTGCTGCTGGGTAGTCGAGGCCATTCGTCTTTGTCCAACTGGTGGGCGCTAGGACTGGGTTCTCCCGTACCTCTTGGTGGTTGTACTGGAACTTGGTCCACTAGTACAGTAGTTTCCCAATTAGTCCCTGGGGGTACTAGCGAGTCACACACTTGTAACCTAGTTGGCCCCCGATCCCGCTTCTCAATGGCAGCACACTGCCGGCACTCGATGCACTGTTGTCGACTCAACCCATCGGCGTTACCGTGCTTAACGCCTTTTCGATGGATGATTCGATACTTGTGCTCGGCTAGGCTTTCCAGCCACCGGGCCACCTGGCTAGAGGGTTCCTTTCTCCGGTGCAGCCAAACCAAGCCTCGACAAGGTCGACAAAGCGACAAGGTCGACCGGAGGTCGACGAGGTCGACAGTGTTTTTATGAGTCTATCCCCACAGCACAGTCCATAGACTAGGTCCTTGGAGATAGCTATATGCCGGGGTGGTTCTGGTATCACGCAAGGTAGCAGAAAGAGTATGGTTCCAAATGCACTGCATGTATTGAACGAACATAAAGAGCCGAGGCCCTGCCTTAAGTACATCAAATTATGCAAATGAGATGCTAAGACCAGCCTCCCTTAGGGGCGTGACTGCAAAAGGATAAAAAGGGAACATAACTCCAGTTAGAAACTGTACAAGAAGGATAGAAACTTGGTGTTCCACCACAGTTGTAGGGCCCAAAAGTGTAGAAAGGTGATTACAAGCTCTAAAAATCTCAAAAACGAAAAGCCAGTGTAAATTGGAATCTTTTTATTTCTCTGACGTAGTCATGATAGTTTGGTTATTGTCTTGTGGCGCGATGTTCTCACGTGAATTGAAAGACTAATAACAAGCTCAATAAAAACTTATCGTAGCACTAGTATATGACAAACACTTCGGGTTTTACCAAAGACCCCGTGTCAACTATAGATGCTCGCTACTTTACAGTTTTGTTTCGGCTTGAACTAATTGTCGAGTCGTAATCTGATCATGTGACCCAATACTTTGAAAATAATTTTTGCAGCACTTTTCAATTATCACAGTTGACCAACAGGCTCGTCATGCTCATCAGACAATGATATGTACGCCTTTGAGCTAAAGTTAAAAAGGTTAACAAATTTTTATGATTCGTTACAAGAGATCAGTGCTAAATCTGACAACATTACAATGAGGATGAAACAGAAGTGTAATAACAATAGACATGGTTTTATTGAATGCGTGAAGTATATTTGTGAAAATATTTTGACATATAAGGTTGCATGACAGTGTAAACAAAAACCATCTACCACAGCTATGTCATATTGAGCCGTTTTGGCAAAAGAATCCAAACTTCAGTGATCTCGTGTGGCTGCAATTAACTGTTCCTTTTTTGGCTTTCGAGAGCTTGTAATCACATTTCCACATATTTTGCACCTCCAGCGCAACAGAGTAAGCCATGGTGAATCTTTTCATATTAAATAACTGTAATGTGAATTTTGTTACAAGTCAACCTTTAATTAAGCAAAAAGAGTTTTGAATTAGTTAGTATCACACATGATTGCACTGTAATGTATCTTTGTGTCTAGTTTCCTCATAAACTGCAAGTATTATCAACAGACTCATTTGATTATCATTATGAAATAAAAAACCTGTTAGTATTCAGTACAAGAGCTATTCTACAGAACTAAACATTCCCAATTTTCAATTACCATAATTATTGCAGGTCTACCATAAACTATTCACTCACTGAGTGTCAGTGTGTGGTACAGCACGTAACTTAAAGTGTGATCTACTGCCATATGTGTAGCAGTTACGAAAATGTTTCTCAAACAGTAACTTTATGATAACAAATAGTTCTGACCCATGATAGTGGTTACTGCCTATAGTATTCCATTCGCTCGCCTTCTATTTGAACACAGGTAAATGTAATTTTCAAGTTTAGTTACCAAACCTCAACTCTGTCCACACTAACAGGAGTTTGATTCATTGTTTAGTGTAAAATTGAATATATTAACATAATGTGTAATTATAATTGCTTGAAGCTATTAAACAGTATCAGGACATTTTAAATAAATGACAATATACCTCAAGGTCATCATTGCAAACTTTCTCTCCACAGTCTACACAGAAGTTGTATGCTGTATTATTACATGTCGGTCTATCACAGGCCACTGTTGTTGGATGCTCTGACTCATGAAACATCGCAATCAGCAGACTCTGAATGTCAAGCTTCTTGTACACCTTTGCTAAATATATATGCAGTCAAATTTCAAGATGTATCACACCGACTAGTGCCAGCTATAGCATGTAAGTTGGTGTAAATTCGGAATATATATTAACAATAGCATCTCATAATTATAGTTATGAGATATGAAGTTATTATGCGCTGTAATGGACTCTATTGAATCATATTTACTTCTTGAACATAGATAGAAATTGTCAGATTACCAGAGTGAAAGTAGCTTTTCCTATAACAGACCAATAAGGTGAGAGCATGTTTTTACTATTACCTACAGTACTTATTGATGGACATTTGCAAATTAAATCACAGAAAGCCTCAGATACTAGATAAAAGTTTCCATCCTCTTTCATACAGCTTTGCTGTTAGGTATTACCATGGTACATGGTAAAAGGGATGAAGTAAAGCTATGTGGTAATATATTCTATTGAATATTCTATTAGGTTTGCGACCTTGTTGAATATTCTATTGGCTCACTTTCAAACAATACTTCAGTACTATTGCTATTCAAGTGAGTGTAAATATCTAAAAATTACATTGACTACATATTACAAGGTTTTACTTACTGGCAGGTTTCACATCTAACACCTTTATGTATCTTGTACTTTGCCTCTAAACACGGGGTGCAGCTGATACGACCACATGGTAAGACACGAGGTTCTGTCAGCTTTGGTAGCTTTCCCCAACAGTGAGAACACTCTTCTTCTTTGTCAAATGTTGTGGCTGATGCCATTTTGAGAGGGAATAATATTTACTTGTTCTAACTGCTGATTGGCTGTCGTTATGAACTGGGTGCTTGACACTTAACTCTATATTCTTATCAGTAATAGATAAGGAATTGATTAGTATTCCATATTTGGTGATTACAATTCGTAATCAGTGACGATGATGTGTAGATGCCACCTACTTAATTTCTATTTAGTCAAGGTCATCTCCTTTAAGGGTCAGCAACAGGAAGCCGACTAAGTGCAGAGCCAGTAGTGAACTGGGTGGTGAACTTGGTGGTGAGATAATGTTCATTAGAAACGAGGCAGAATAAGCATAAGGTGTGTTCAAACTAAGAAGCAGTAAGTCATATCTAAACATTTAAAAAGTTTGGACATTAAAAATTGACTACTACACAGTTATAACCCAGTAATAGCACAGTAAATAATAACGCAAATTCTTTCAGATTTATTCACAAACACTGACAAAACATTTGAAAAGTTCGCCTATACTCTGGAACATGCAATGCTAGCAACATAACAAGTTTTCTATTGGTCAAGTCATCCTTCGGATAGAAAAAGTTGCAGCGAACCAGAGTCTAAATTCGAGATATTGCCTGAACAATTTAAAGTTGAAGAAAAAGAAATCTGAAAGAGGGGAGGGTTGACCGTATTGTAAAAGCATAGGGCCAACTGAAAGGTAAAAGCGGAAGGTCGACTGTAAAGTAAAAGTGGAGGGTCGACTGTAATGCAAAAGCTCACATAATGCAAATACTGATCAACCCCAGAGCTCTATGTCAGCTATTTGTAGCCTTATGACTATTTTATGGTATCACAGGTGGTATATACCTTATTCTGTGCCATGTATGCAACAAAATACCTTATATTGCTATATCAGCTTCATCAAACTAATAAATCATGCCCAACACTTTCTTACTGAAAGTGAAAATGTTTAAGATTGTTGATTTGAGTAACAGAAGGATTTTATGTTATTAGCTATATATAAACATGGATTCATGATGTACTAATTCTATGGCCTCTTGTTTACATTAGAACTTTTACTTGGCTTAAGAATATTAGAAGAGCTATTTCAACAGAGAAAATTTACTAAGACTCGGTTATGATGTGCATTATAAAAACAATATGGTGACAGCACATTCGTATCTAATGCTAAAACTAGTGTTTCGTTACATCACTAAGGTATTCTTTCCTTTGCAGTATGAAAGAAATGAGTTTAGAAATGATCATGCATCCGAACCTTGATTTGTTAAAGTGATGTGTACAAAAATATCACTACACAGACTTGACCTATGTAAGTATGAGGTCCCTAACAGTATTAGAAGCCAGAGATAGCTGGTTTCAGTCACACTCCATAAGAGGAAAAAACTGCCTCGACCTAATCTTATTCAAGTTCTAAAGTGTTTGGTAAGAGACCAAGACATACATGTAGTTAAACAGAGCTGAATAAAAAATAACTTCAGGATAAACTGACTTCTCTAAGCAGCCACCCAAACTAGCTAGCTAGTACGTCATTTTTTACTACCTAGTATTAAGAAGTAGGGTTTATATTAAACCCCCAGTCACATAACACCCTGTAGGTTAGAAGCTATTAACAACTTCACTATGTACAAATCTCGGAAATAGTGTCTGAACTTCCAAAAAGTGATAAGGTGTAGCAAAAATCTGGGCTGGATGAGAATATGCTTCACCATCATATAATCTATGGCCTTGACCCTGTAGAAACTTACTCATGTTTATACTAGTCATTTTGTCACAAATTCTTTATCTCAATCCTCTTACACGAAAATATAGGATTTTAATCAATGGGTTGTGATGCGCTCAGCTATATCTGCACCAGGATAATCCTGACAATGAGTATTGGATAGGCACAGGCATCATGAATAGTTTTGATAATATGCAAGAATGAGCAATGATGACTTTACCATTCGAGATATAGTTTTTGTTGTCGTAATTTTGATGATTACATGATATAGTAATCATCGTTGATCTAAATGACAATCACATGCTCATCCCACTTACAAAGGAGTCTAAATGGTTGTTACAATGATGAGAGTACAAAGTGGTGTATGATAACTGAGTGGAGTTTCTATACCTTAGACATGAGCACTAGTAATAATGTATCATTCCTGCTGTAAACTGAGTCTTGTTTGTAAACTATGATAACTTACCACTTACTGTGTAACAAATATATTTGGTAACTACTAAAGTGTTTGCTTCTAGCAGCTTTGAAGCTAATTCAAAACATACAATCACAGAATAGTCAGAGACTGATGAGTGTCATGCTCAAAAAAATGTTGGAAATGTCACACAAAATAAATTTCAGTAATAAACCATCTAGCATATAATAATGAATCTAAATTAATATCGGTGTTTGTCTGATTGTTGGTCACTGAGTTTTGTGTCAAGTTATAGCGATACAGTTGTAGGAGCGAAAAATCTACATCGCACTGAATTTGAACTCCGATCCTCCAAGATTACAAGCAGAAATTCTCTTTACTAGGCTAAGCTGCTAAATAGCTAAACATAGTAATAATCGTGGTCATATTCATTACTTAACTATTCATTACTTATTCATGACACGTAACGATTACAAACTGGCTGCATGGCTCTTAGAATAGTAAATATTTAGACAAGTTTATGTTACTCAAAATAGTCATCTTGCTTATTTTGACATTGGCTAATTAGTCAACTTAGCCAGTACTGACTACATGACCTGTCACTTTTTATAAGCTGGCACTGTAATATACATGTATGTACTAGCAACACTACTACTGTATCAACACTGCACACTCTGCACTAGGTAATACCACAAACACTGGTTATTATGTATGAATAAAAAGTTGTACTGTGTTTATACGGTACACTGCATGTTCGACTTACACTCCGCTGTTACTCGACATAAGAAAGAATGTACATATATGTACTTCCTGTTGCACGCATAAAGCTAGCATTATGAAGGAAGATTTGACAACTCATCGATTGCATAATGAGTTTTCTATGAAATATTTACAAATATGTGTTACATGAAGACCCAACGCACCAGGTTTCATCTTGCATGCAAGCGCAACAACAGCAACAACAGCAACAACAGCACCTTGCTATGCTACATGCCATCAGATAGCATTATTCCAGCCGTTACTCTAGAATGGAGTCAACTTTTGTAAAGTAACAAAAACAATAGTTTTACATTTTTATGCTACAAGACGTATTCAGGCTACGCGTTAGTAACTAGAATTTATTATATATAAACATAACCGATGGCAAGAAACAAAACAGATTAAATATTTCACTAGATACTAACAGAAAACGACTAGATTTTGTACAGTACATGGCTAAGCCAAGGTTTAGATAGGTAAATGTTTGCTAGATCGTGAAATGATACGCTACAGCGAAAGGTCTACCCATTCAGATTTTGTGAATCAGCTGCTACATCAAAATGCTTGTTCTTGATGTCAAAGTGAAGCTCAGAATGTGCTTCCAAACGTCATAGAAACAGAATTTTGATATCGACTACAAAACTAATTTTTGAGCATAAGAATTGATACCGATCGATATGACAAAACTGTAACCGATGATTTACAGAATAACAAAAAAGGTATCGATTTCAGGTATGCAAGCAAAGTTTCTCGAATCTTTCAAGAGAATGTTCCCAACCAACTGCGAGAGAAAGTCAACCTTACCAATCCTATCTGCAACTGCTTGTTTGTAGTTGCTGTTGACTTACTTCAGCAGTTGGTCAATTCGCTACTCAACCTTTTCAAGAGTATGAAACTGAGCAACTGCGAAAGAAAGTAAACCTTACCGATTCCCTTTTCAACTTCAGCTCTTTATGCCACTGTCTCTGTTGCTCAGTAGTTCTGCAACATGCTGTTGATCTACTTTGGCAGATGGATGAAAATAATCTCAACTCTTTCAAGAGATTGTTCCTAACCAACTGCAAAAGAAAGTCAACCTTACCAATACTATCTTCAACTTCTGCTCTTTATGCCGCTGTCTCTGTTGCTCAGTAGTTCTGCGAGGTGCTGTTGACTTACTGCTACAGACAATTAGCCTTTTTTTCACATATTGCAAAACAAAAAGGCCAATGACCTACAGCAGAAAGTAAACCATACCATGCTATTGACTTATTCGGTCTTGACTGATTCTCCTTATCTTCAATCTCTGCTCATCTCGCATGCAACTATTTCTTCTTACCTACAACCCAACCAAAATAAGTTTGCACTCTATATACTTTAATCTTACTGCTATTGAATACTACTATGTATAATACTCTAACTAGCATTTTGCTATACCTCTGAATTAGACACCAAATCTTCCGGCCGCATAGGTTACTCCTTCTTTATGCCGCTGTCTTTGTTGTTTTGTAGTTCTGCGACGTACTTTCGACTTCCTCTGGCTGCCACTGACGATCTTTCTCTTCAATCTGTCCTCATCTTTGGTATCTGCATGCAGTAATGACTTCTCACCTACAAGCAGACCGAATCACTTTTGTACCCTAAATACTTCAGTTCTAACACCATTGAAGACCATCACAGCCATCGTCAAACCCACTGTCACTGCACGCTTACCATACCACTGGGTCTTTGGGCAGCGTCACCAGATTTTCCCATTCAAGCATTCGTTCGCATTCTGAGTACTCACATTCGCACACCGCTCCAACAATCTCTCGTCTGACAATCATTTGTATACAAGATCATACTCAACATCGCAATCGGCAAGTCAGGTTTCGAAGGCAACATGCCGAGATTCTTATACCAGCACTAGCTATCACGAGGGCAATAATCATGCTGCGGGTGCGAGTAATCATACGTGATGTGATACAGCGCGGCAGAAATTGCTTTTTTCATTCCGTCAATGTCGCCTGAATTCTGAGTGATGGCGTTGCGATAATAAGACTGCAAATCTCGCGTCAATGTGTCTGCAAGCTTGCCTTTACCGGAAATAGGCGTCAACGTCTTTTTATATGAAACGTTGAGATTTTTCAAGTGAGTCCTCAAACGTTTAGCAACATGATTTATACACTCTTCCTTCTTGACACTGACATCACCGTATACGTTTAGACTACACACCGCATCATACGCTAAACTGTCACCATCACCAAGAAAAGCAGTATATCGTAAAGGCCCTGTTGTAGATCTCTGCCAGATGATCTTTGCTGCGTCTCTCCATAGCACCGCTCGAGCCCCCATGGTTCTTCTCGCAAGCATCTTGGTGTTTCTTCCAGAACTCATTGTAATCACTGTCATCCTTCTTCGGTCCTTTCTCACATACCTGGCAGTAGTTTGACATCACTTCAAAGTCTACAACATATCCAGTAAGAACATCTATAACAACAAATACACCATTGTGTGAACTATTTCCACGCTTCTGCCATGTACCGTCATAACTTACAGCTATATCTACAGTATCTACATCAACATCAGTCCTACGTTCCTCAAGCTTTAGATGCTCTTCCTTTACAATAATCCTAATGATTCTAAAATGCTTCTCTAAAGCTTTAGTGCATGCAGTAGTTAACTTATCTAACTTAGTGTAGTATGCACAAGAAGTAGTAGGCTGAGGTAAATTTAGATCTGAAATAAAGCTACACGCCTGTGCATATCCTACCCCGTTACTCTTACAAGAATAAACATCATTGATATCATAAGCCCTACCAATTACCACACTCGGGGATGTGTGCTGCGACATAATTGTGGCCTCACAATCTTGACAAACTACTTCAAATAAACTAGACATGCCGTAGACATTAGCATTCTCAACTAACCCTACATTCGTACTAGAACAGGTGTAACAAACTATATAAGATACTATGCTATTTAGAAATTCTAAACTAACTACCCTATAGCTGCCTGCACAGACACTGCTTGCGGCAGCATCACCAGAAAGAATGTCGGCACTAGCATAAATAGGGTGGCCAGCAGTATATTCCCTGAAGGTCTCCAGCTTGCGCTTGGACGCAGCAACTGGAGTAGCAGCAGAAACTGGAACAGCAGCAGAATCTGTAGCAGCAGCAGAATCTGAAGCAGCAGCAGAATCTGAATCAGCACAAACTGGAGCATAAAATGTTGATGGTGCTGGTGACAGAAGAGATGTGCTCGGCGGTGTTGTGGCGGCATCAATTTTCTAGAAATAAAAAAATAATGATGCTTAGGAATTATCGGTTACGGATAATTAATTTTTTTGCTGAGCCTTCACATTTATCTTGAGTTCATATTCGGCCATGTAGACAACATAAAAAGCATACTGAAGCACCAAAGCTAACTTCACCACTGATAGAAGCGCTAATAGGAAATCTCCAACACGAATGTTTTGTAGCGAATAGCATAACACCAACTAGGTATTATCGATACATAACCAACATTTTATATTTGATACTGTTGAATTCTTTGGTTTAGCCTAATGAAATAGATGGACGCTGAAAAGATATCTAATAACTAATTAGAACTAGTCATAGCGACAAAAGATTGAATCGAAATAAATAAAAAATAGCAAGACGAGAATACTAACATCATCATCAGTTTTTTTAGATGAAAGACTCTTTTCTTTTTCTTCTTGCCGTATGAACTGGGTGTATATGTCTTCACCATCTTGTAATTCGAAATAGCAACTTGTAATAATGTGTGAGAGTTTTAGAAACGCGTACAATTGGGTCTTCGGTCAGAGACAAAAGAAATGAGCTTATCAATGGCTTCGCAATGTTTACAATCGCTAGCTACATCCGCACCGCGGCATTCCATTGGTCAATTTTAATTATGCGTTGATTTCATTTGATAAGAAAAAAGCAGCTCCGACGCAAATCAAACTAGCAGGTTTCACTTGCTTCAAGGTTATTCTTTTGGCGGGAATAAAAAGGCTCTCACTCTTTATTGGTTGATTGAAAGTGAATATTATCAGTACGATTGAAAAGATCACGTGTTGAGCTTTCGCTTGGTGTATAGATTTCATTTGATAACGGCCGATAAGGAGCCATTTATTATGCCAATAAACAGGTCGTAAGGGTTGCATTTTTTGCGGTTTTCTTGCGGTTTGGTTTATTACAGGGTCGCAATATAAGGCTTATTTGTATAGTTTGCATTAGTTTCTGTCAATAAAATGCATACCTGTTGAAAGAGCACATTCTACTGCTTACAGTACTTCATAAATCTGCAATTTTAGAAAATTTGACAAAAAGTCAAAGATTTTGTACAAAATTGCCATTACATTACATTGGTTGGATAGAAGACTGCCCATAAAGTACATCTAGTGATTCCACCTGCCATAAAGAGATACCAGATTGGTCACTCTCTATGAGAATAACAAGTCCTTAGCTGTAAATGAGTCAGACAGGCTGATTTTCAGTATGTTGGGAGAATACAGAAAGTAGATTAATGTTCTAGGGAAACTAAACAATCAAACAAGGATTTAATATTTGTTTCAAACAAATTTATACCAAATGTTAATTGTATATTAGATCTCTTTTAACAAAGGTAATTCATTATAGAAAACCCATTGATAAAGGAATTCATCGTTAAATAGGTCCATCTCATTCTCACTCGGCAATATGGCGCCGTTATATTTGTTCCTCTTTTACACATTAAATTCCTATTCACTGCTTTGGTAGTATATTAAAGTATCATATTAAATATGAGAACTTGTTTAGTAGTATGAAGTAATGAAACTCGATTAAAAATTGATTATTTTATTCTTCTAGTTCAGAATCTCATATCAATCAGAGTGAATGTGTAAACATTGTCTATGTGAGGAAGTCTATGAAACAAAGCTCCACCTACCTGGTGGTGTGACCTGTTTAGTTGATGAAGGTACTCATTAGTGAAATGTAAATGCAAAAACATGAGAGCAAACCAGCATCCTTTGATTTGAACCACAGCAGCCATCTTTATAGCTACCTGGATAATCAGAATTATTTCAAATAAAAACTAAGAAATAAATTATTTCAACTAAATAATAGGATGATTATGTTAGTCTTTTAGTTCTGAATCACATATCAAACAGAATGCATGTGTAAACAATGTCTATGTAAATAAGTCTATGAAACTAAGCTCCACCTACCTGGTGGTGTGACCTGTTCCATCAATGCAGGTACTTATGAGTGAGATGCCAAGCCAGGAGAGCAACACAGTAGAGTTGGCAGTATCCCTTAGTTTAAACCACGGCAGCCATCTTTCTCGAATATCATCTGTCCACAGCTAAAGGGCAAGTTGAAGAGATAAATTAGTTTCAAAAAATCGGTATTTGCTCTACCTACAAGGGAAGATAAATACTCTGTAGCATTTGAAGAATACGATAGCAAAATACAAGTTGATCAAAAGTAGATCTATGTATGAAAGAACCTGTCTGCCGAGAGGGTGGGTAGCCATGCTACAACATCCCACAAAGATTATGGGTTAAATATTAGTTACCCTAGGACATAGTTACCCTATAATTCGCTAATATTTAGTTTCGTGAGTAGCATACAGAGTAAAGTATTACTGCAACTTAACTTCGCAGCGCTGGAGAGTGCGAAAATATAGTGATGTGAAAATAAAAGCAGTGGAACAAACAATTAGATTCCACAAGTTCAGTTCACTGCAGGCCTGTATTCACTAGTTGCAAGTTGGGGTGGCTAATGTTAGGCGACTGGTTATGAACACCTGGGGGTGTGGAGGGGGCGGTGGAAGCCACCAACAGGTTTTTTTTAAGTAGGGCCTCAGCCGGGCCTCTTGTGTTAGGTTTTAAAAAAAATTATCGGAAAATATCAACATTTTTCTATCTTTTTGAGATTTGTTTTGTTTTAGGTGATGTAATTGACGAGACGTCTTTAAATTGAAATAGGCAAAACTTGACCGCAGTTGAAACGCTCAGAAAAAAGAGATCTTTTTCTTTTGAGCGTTTTAACAAAGATCAATTTTGCCGATTTTATTTTAAGTTTATACGGAGATTTCCACGCTTTCGATGGAACATGGCCAAACGGATGTTTGGTAAAATTGATATTTTGCAAACCTTTATAAAGATCGCGAACAAGAATATTTTGCCACTGATGAGGATAATAATGATGCCTAAGAACTACTGAAAGGTGATGTTTGTCTGTATGGCTTCGAATAAAGTGATATTCTACAGCGATAAAAACAGTTTCCATAGCCGTTGGGCAAATAACTTTTCGAATAAACGGGATTGAGGTCGAGTTATCTGAAGCAATTTATCATTGTGTGGGAATGGACCAAACAAATCCGTTCGAGTTAACCTTGTGTTTGAGATGAAATGTTACATTTTATTTGAGGGCGAGTTATCCGAGTTTGACTGTACTTAGCCGCAGAAAGTTCCTAAAAAGTTGGAATGGCTCAGCTGGCCAGCCGCCCCAGGGAATACGGGCCTGGTTCATCGATAAGAAAAACATTTCAATTTGGGAACTGTGAATAATTGCGGGTAATTGTGAACTGCAGGTAGAATGGCGTGGGCGAGGTCGAAAATGCAATTTGATCGCTTGCTGCCATTTGTTTTTTGGACTATCAATGAACAAAGCTATTTAATTTCGCGTTTTCGCTCATTCGTTATGATAGTTTAGTTTCGCACATTAAATTTTCGCGGGAGGATGACTCCGCGAAAATACGAAGGTTAGATGTGGTGAATACATAAATGTCCTAGGGTATATAGGTCTGACTACAAGATTAATCCATCCAATCACAGAAGCTGTTGTAAGACTACCATGTGGACATATCTAGAAAAGATTTTGTTTTACAAAAGGTCACTAGTCTGCAGTATGCCAATAAGATGGCAATTTGCCAGATTTAACAAGTTCTTCCATAAGCCTGGTTCCCATATCGATTGCAAGACTCCGGCAGTAACACGCCCAGCAAATCGCTTGCGCCGCTCGCTCGCATCTGTTCACATAAAGCCACATCGTTAATAATATCGTAAACATAATTGCGTTATCAAATAAAATACTCCAATGCCGTTTCTATAATGGTGACCTGTACCCGTACAGTGCATTTCGGGAAAGTTTTGCCTGCGGTCTTTGGCGAAATTTGAGCAGTGCAAAACTATTGCGATGCCGCCGGCAACTACCGGCCGTACCCGGCGCGTAAATTCCCATTTCACCGCTAATAGCTTGCGGTACTGATGGGGTGCTTTGCGACGTATTTGGGAACCAGGCTTTACTGAATTACTTGGGACCACCAAAGTTGTTCACAGTGTCACAGTTGTTCACAACAAGTCAGTTAGTTTTACCATAGTAACTATGGCACGGTTGGATATTCACATCTAGTTGAATGCTAAGGGGAGGGGTTGATGATGATACCCAGCTATGATCATGATACCATGTGACCCGTTATGATTTTGATACCACGTGACCAGCTAAGCCGTGATACCATATGGCCAGGTATGCCCGTTATACCATGTGACCAGCAATGACTACCAGAGCATTCGACTAGCTATAACTATGATAGCTTGTGACCAGCTGTGATCATGATACCGTGTGACTAGGTAGGGGAGTTATACCATGTTACCAGCTATAAAAATTATATCCTGTGAGCAGCTATGAATGTGATACGATGTGACCAGCTGTGACTGTTATACCAAGTGACCCGCTATGACTGCAATGTGCTCGACAGTCAGGACATCAAAGAGTTAGATTGAAAGTGAGTCCATACAGCGAGGAGATCAAATATCCTTTTTAGTCTGTAGTTATTTTAAGAGCAGAGACAGAAGGTCTATGACTATAACTGCTATCAAAGTTGGCTGTCAGAAGATACGACCTGATTAAAAGCTATAATCTACTCAAGTTTTAAAAAAGTGATATACAGTACATACCTCCTAAACAGCTAGCTATAAAGTACACCATGATGGTTATAGAAACCTCACCTCTTCTGATCTACAAAGTAAATACAAATAGAGTGATAGTATGTATGTCCAGTGCTTATAATGATACAAAGGCCTGAACTAGTTACAACTAACTATAGATCTAAATATTGTTATTAATAAAGTTAAACTTACAAGAGATGATGTGAGTCTATGTCAGCGTGGAGCACTTTATTGCTATAAACTATTATAAAAGTATTTTTAAAATAAGAGCAGTGACAATAACCAGAGTAAGATGTACACACATTATATAACATTGAGGCATGACGTCATGCAACCTTTGTTAGCCCTGTGTAAGGACTGCTGAATTTTCATAAGTAGAGTTTAGGTGAATCTTGATATGGCTGGTTTAACCAGCTTCGAAAATGACCACCATATTGACTTTGTTCTTGTTACATTGATATCGCTATCATCAGGAGTTGTGTTTACCTTCTCGTGTTATCTTAACCTAATATAAACAAAACAAGTTGTGAAAGTCACCAAAATGACTCACTCTTTAATTATTACCATTCTGGCCACCAACATCTACATTGTATAGATGGTGTGTAGATAACAGAACAAACAACTACTCTGGTAGTAAAGATTCTCTTTTTAAAGACAAAGGGCTTGTTATTAGTTACATTCTTTGTATCTATTTTAAAGCACGTAAATTACATAATATTTTAATTTTGTATTTTAATACATCAGAGTCTTGGCTTTCGAATGAGCCTATATTCAATACACAAAGAATGATAGAACTATAAAAAAACGGGGTGTCAAAAGTACGTCCTGCAAAAAAAAACACTTGGTTCAGGTACTCAAAATGTGACGCCCTAATTCTCATTTAGCCTTAGGTCGTCAATCCCTTTTGCCGCCATTGAGGCCGCGTTTATCTGTGACAATCGATGCTGTTAAATCCGGAGAGCGCTAATAATAAACTAAGATTCTAGATAATCAACAATGCCCGCGATCGTGCTAACGCCCAACCAATACAAACACATGTTCTGGGTTAATTAATTATGCTTCAATAAATGTACTGTTGTTGATAGAGGTAATGAAATCACATCGATTAAATTATGACCTGCGGTTGCGTGGCCCTTAGACTAAATGTCAACCGCATTTTCGCCGAGATCACGCAATGCTTAAAATTAATTAGTCTCAGTCGTCACCCTCAACATTACATTAAAAATAAAGAGCTAGCGCATAATATCATCGGGAAATTATAGTATGGTGCTTTGAGTCTGAGGTACTTATCATAGAAATAATATGTACGTGGAGAACTAATGACACTGACTGATTTGTCATCTTCATTCGTTCTCTGGAGTTATCCTACCTTGGCCTGCCACTAGCGTCATTATCGCCATTATCGTAGTTGATAAATAAACAATAAGAGCACACAACAACGAATATGAGAATTGCGACATCACAATTTTCGAGACTATGCCAGTAAACTCTTTCGCGGTAGAGCTCTAGGGAAATCCTATAAACACCAACCAATGTCTGTCTCACTATGGCAAACAATAGCTAATTTGAAAGCCAAGACTCTAATGTATTGAAATATACCATAAAAAATTATGTAATTTATGAGCTTTAATGTTAAAGGTTGACTTGCAACAAAATTCACATTACAGTAATTTGGTATCGGAAAATTAGCTATGTCTTACTCTGCTGTGTTGCAGGTGCCAAATATGTGGAAATGTGATTACAAGCTCTAAAAAGCTCAAAAACGAACAAATAATCGCCGCCATCACAAAACCGCTGCAGATTAAAATTTCTTTAAAAAAGATCTTGAGCTTTTAAGATCTTGTAACCACATTTCCCCATATTTTGCACCTACAACACAGCAGAGTAAGACATGGTGAATATTTTGATACCAAATAACTGTAAAATGAATTTTGTTGCAAGTCTATCTTAAACATTCTTTGAAATTCTCTTCATATGGGGGATATCTATTTAGCACGTGTGCATACTAATGTATTTAGGAGGTGTCATTTATGTTACAACCATATCACTGTACAATAATTACAGCCGTTATATTCTAATGACTTGGGCGCGCAATGTTACATTTGTCCTTGACCTTGCACACATATTAATAACCACCAATATAGTCAGTTTGTAAACCATGGGGTGAAGGAGATAGCGGTAAAACAAAAATATACAGACGCATAGATATATTTGGTTCATCTTAGGTTTTATGCAGACGTTACCATCAATAAATGTTTGTGATATACCTACTTTCAAATGTTAAAAAATAACTATGAGTGGGAACTGTCAGAAAGCTTTTGGGATCCTACAGTAAGCTGAGGGATCCCAACAGAAGATCTCGCAGTGAGTGGGATTCTCTGTTGGGATTCCACTCACTATAGCTGGTACCCTGCTCTGGTGAATGGGACCAGTTCACTAGAGTCCAAACTGTTAATGAACTATTTTAATGGTTTTCCATAAATACTGATCAATATGTTATGTTTACACGCCAAATAAGAATTAACTGCAGTCAGAAAAAATGGAACAAATCTTGGAACGTACCTCCAGCTGTCTCACTATTTTGCAATTCATGAATTTATACGCTTCCTGATGTGAAAGGCATTCAAATCTGTCACAATCTATAGGTTGAATACGACTGTAGATGGTGAAGGTATAGAACTTGGTCTGGAAGTTGAGGTACTCTTGACAATCCTCTTCAGCTAACACTAAAGGAGACAGGGTAAGGTACAACATGACAGTTCTTTGGTTCAACAAATTACAGAGAAAAACAGCTCATCAGTTGACTACCTGAAGAAAATATAACAAATTTTTGTATTACTAACCACCAGTGATAGAGCTCTAGTCACAGCTTACTGTCTACTAAGCTGTGACCAGAGGAGAGGAGCTTTAATAAAGTGACTAGAACTAACAGAACTACACTCAAGACACACTAACACCCACAATGCACTAGTCTGTTCTTTGAAACTTCCTGTTAGGCACAATCAGTCTTCTCTACTTGAGAGAGATTTTCCAATATCTACACTAATATATTTCTAACCTTCTGATCAATAATATTTTCTCAGTGTATTCCAAAGTTTCTCACATAGTACTCGGTTAGAACTAGCTTGAAAACCTTACAATATACTTCAACTTACGAGTGCCCCAACTTACGAGAAACTTGAGATACAAGTCAGCTTTCAAGCAAGTTTTAGCACTACCATACGAGCCATGTTTGATATATGAGCACCTGAATCAGTTGCCCAGTACGTCGAAGGTGTTTTATGAGAACAGCATCGCGCTATATTTTTCAACTGCTCTGGTTACACTTTTGTACTGTGTTTTTGTTGTGCGCAATTTTCAGTGCAGAATCATGTGAATTAAAAGTACTGTGCGCCGACCGAGTTTTTGCCAGTAAAATAAATAATAATGCAAAAAAAACTGAATGATAGCAATTGATATTAAATGGACAAGTATTGAAAAATAGGCGAAATTTGTATGCGTGATTGAGCTAGCTCAGTAAAATGACAGAAATACATCCACAATTATCAAACAGAAAGTTTATGTTCAGGGCATTTAGTTTGCTAAAGGCCAACCATAGTTTCTACACAACACAGCGATCTTCACGACCGCTGATGGAGAGACTGCTCAGGTATTGAATTAAAGACAAACAATTGGCCGGCGACAGCGTAACTGAAACGATGCTATGTGAAAAAGCCGGTGATATCTATCACAACTATAAAAAATAGACATTCGGACAAGCTGGTTAGTGGTCGTGCATTAACCCTTTGTGATGACACATGTGTTTGTCCTAATTGCAACATATTGAAAGGGCGACAAAGGCAAATGTCCTTAGACAGGTTTCGGTTAAACAGCCAGCTGGTCGTGAGAGCGAAACAAAGGAAAATTAGCTAACTAACGTGAAACTAGAACCACCATACCATGCCAGAATACCATAGAACCTTACAATAGATCAAACAGCATAGAATGTTACAAAGATCAGCAATCATAGCACCTAAAGCCGGGTTCCCATATACGTCGCAAAGCACCGGCGACACACCGCAGGCTATTAGCGATGAAATGGGAACGTATGCGCCGAGGACCGCCGAGGATCGCCGGTAGTTGCCGGCGGCATCGCAATAGTTTAGCGCTGTTCAAATTTCGCAAACGACCGCAGGCAAAACCTTCCCGAAATGCACTGTACGGGTAAAGGTCATAGAACCTTACAATAGATCGGGTACCATATAATCGTACAATAGATCAGATACCATATAACTTTACAATTTATCATGTACCATTGCGGCTTATAATAAATCAGGTACCATATAATCTTACAATACTGACATTAAATTTGATCTTGATCGAGGATGTAACAATAGAATACATATATCAAAGCAAAAAATTGCATTAGATTATTGTTAGCCTGAGTAACTTACGTTAAAGTAAAGCTAGTTGCATCTCTGGCGCTAGGTTCACGACCTTCAATTAGATTAAAACTAACTTGTGTGCATTGCTCTATGTTAAAGTTAGTTTCAGAAAGTATGAGTTATAGCTTCATTTAAGACCTTGTACTGAATCACAAGATATTTGTACTTACTAATAATACCGGATAGAACGGAGTTGAGATTGACAATCCATCTTTGAAGACAACCCAATGTCCCGGAGTTGATTGAACAGGATCACAGCAATCAATGAACCTCCGATAAAAACATGTGGTTGGCACTATGGATCCAGCTGCAATAGAGGTAACTCTCAAATCTAAGAGACATTCTCTATAGATAACACAAGCTTAACAGCAACATTTTAACTAGTACCCAACTATTCCTCTACAGATTTATAGTTTATAGAGAGAAATTTCTTATAAGTTGACAGTGAGATAAACATCAACTATTAATCAAATAATATACTGAGTTTATATACTACATGAACATGTCTAATATACCATATTATACAAATGTGGTACTTTATGGTTGAATTATTAAAACATAAAATGATGGCTTGTAATGTTAGAATTACTGAGACAAGCTTGTGAAGAGAGTTTGGTGCTTTGAGTTAACAGCTAGGAGTGAGGCGGAACAATGAATGAAACACCAGTGAGACGCCGACTAACCTTAACGGTATTCAGAGAGTGAGTTGCCAGGCAATCAGCTATTCCTAAATCAAACAAAGTTAATGGGCTAGATATTACTTTGTTGATTCTGACCCGCAATGGCTATGACACCGTGTGATCAGCTTTGACTGTGATATCATGTGACTAGTTATGAACATGATACCATGTGATCAGCTATGATTGTGATATCATATGATCGAAGTGACCAGCAATGATGCAGGAGCATTCGGCCACATAGCATGATGTAAGGTAAAACAGTCATAGCTGGTCACATGGTAGAACTCCTTAGTTGGTCACGTGGTATCATGGTCATATGTGGTCACAAGCTATCATGGTCAAATGATGGCTTGTGACCAGTTATGATTGTGATACTATGTGACCAGCTATGACCATAGTAATATCATGTTTGCACGAGGATGAAATCTGACAAATATAAATTATTTTTATGTAAAAAATACATTAATAAGCATATATCAAGAGTTACATTGCCAGAAAATGAAAAAAAATTTGAGTTTTACGTGACGCTAAAATAGCTTGAATCTACAAAACTTGATAAAAATAAGGCTCGCTGACCTACTTTAGCGACCTCTGACCCTAAATGACAGCCTCCGACAGAAAAGTTTTTAAATGAAAATGATAGATCACATGTGGAAGAAGACAACTAAAAATTCAGATTATTAGAAGATATAGTTTTCGAGATATTTGTTATCAAAAAGCCTAACAAATCCGACTCGGAGTTGCCCCTCCTGAATGGCAAAATTTGAGGTGATGCCGGCAGCGCCACTAAACGTTGAGAGGCTAAGAAATTTAGATTCCCACCAAGTTTGACATGCTCTTTAACATAGAATTAGTTTTAACCATATCTGTGACAGGTCAGCACACACATTGGACCAGTCCCCATGGAATGGCCCTTATGCATGAGATAGCATGGGACTAACTAAGACAGTGATGTGATCAACGGCCAGCATATCAAAGAGTTGCACTTAAAGGGAACACTAAAGTTCACCTCAGAGTTCTAATACCCTTTTTAGCTTCTGCATGTTTTAAAATTGGAGGCAGCAGATTATGTTACTATAGGCAACCCTAGTTGTTCGGACTAATATCGGCACCTAAGAAACTGGTTAAAGATCACTAGCCCGCATCACTTGGCTCGTCTGTCATGACAACATCTATTGGTCAGAGCCATCATTCTTCAGACAGGCCTGGCGTATCGAACGAACGACTGGACAACTGAATGTTCAGAGTTGTCAAGATTTATAGAGAGGATCTATGGGTATATCTACAAACAAAGTTGACTGTCAAAGATGTAACCTTATCCAATACTATCAGTATCTACTCAAGTATAGTAATGACATACAGTACATACATCCTATACAGCCAGCTATAAAGTGCATCATTTTGGTTATAGAAAGATGGAGACAACCTGTGATATCAAACACTACCTTCTCCTGTTCTGATCCACAAAGTAAATACAAATAGAGTGATAGCATGTATACCCAGTGCTTATAATGATACAAAGGCCTAAACTAGTTACAACTAACTAAAGATATAAATATTATTATTAATAAAGTTAAACTTACAAGAGATGATGTGGGTCTATGTCAGTTTGGAGCAGTTTATTACTATAAACTATTATAAAAGTATTTTTATAATAAGAGCAGTGACAATAACTAGAGTAAGATGTACACGCATTACATAACATTGAGGCATGGCTTCGTGTCACCTTTGTTAGCCCTGTGTAAGGACTGCTGGCTTTTCATATGTGGAGTTTAGCTGAATCTAGATTTGGCTGGCGAAACCTGATTTTACAATGACTACCATATTGAAACTGTGGTACGTGTTACTACTATGCGCTACCGTGACAACTATGTGTCATTTCATATAAGCATGCACATATTAGCAAAAGTGTACAAACTATGTATCACATACACAATTTTACATACGACATTTGAAGGTTTTGAAATATTTCAGATAAATCTATCACCAAATTGTAACAGAGACTTCACTTAGTTTACTAAAGCTAACAATAGAGTGTTTGTTGTGATATAAAGAGAAACTTGGAGGCATATAAAACTACTTGGTAAGCACACAATAAATTCGTTAAAACAATAGATAGTTTGACACAAGTGTAGATACAGATATGATATATATACAAATACATGGACATGTTGAATATAGATAGCAACTGATCATAAACAGGAAATGAAACTATAGGTAAACAAGTAGAGTTCTCACTGTATGACCTTGCACGTAAAGCTGACAGAATCTACTTCACTTTTTTGTTCTCAAATTAATTTTTTTTCACTAGGACATACTTACATACTTGTTAAAACCTAATATTTCATTAAGGTGCATCCAAAGTTCAAAGCTTTTGAACAGCACGGTCTTTAAAGGTTGACTAGCAACAAAATTTCCATTACAGTTATTTGGTATCAAAAGATTCACTATGTCTTACTCTGCTGTGTTATAGATGCAAAATATGTGGAAATGTGATTACAAGCTCTTGAGAGCTCAAAAACAAACGGTTAATTGCGGCCATTACAAAAACGCTGTGGATTAAAATCCCTTTGCAAAACGGCTCAAATGGGACGTAGTTGAACGAGATGGCTCCCGGTTACACTTTCATGCAACCTTATTCGTCAAAAAATTTTCACAAATATACTTCAAGCATTCAATAGAACCATGCATATTGTCATTACGCGTCAATTACATAATCATTGTAATGCTGTCATTTTGAGCATCGATATTTCAAAACCTAACGTAAAAATTTGCTTAATCTTTTAACCTTAGCTCCTAGGAGTGCATATCATCCTCTGATAAACATGACGAGCCTGTTGATTACCTGTGATAGTCGAAAAATGCTGCATAAAATTATTTGCGCTGCTTGGCAGGAAGTATGGGTCACATGATCAGATTACGACTAGACGATTAGACCAATCCGAAACAGAACTGCAAAGTAGCGAGCATCTAGATTTGACACGGGCTTTTCGGTAGAACCCCCGAAGTGTTTGTCATAAACTAGTGTTACAAAACGTTTTATATTGAACTTTTTATTAGCCGTTCAATTAACGTGATAACATCACATGTCAAAACAATAATCAAATTGTTTGAATACGTCAGAGAAATAAACTAATTCCAACTTACAGCGTTTTGTGATGACGGCGATTAACTGTTCGTTTTTGAGCTTATAAGAGCTTGTAATCAGATTTCCCCATATTTTGCACCTACAACACAGCAGAGTAAGACATGGTGAATCTTTTGATACCAAATAACTGTAATGTGAACTTTGTTGCGAGTCAACCTTTAAAGTTTATTTAAAGGTGTAAACCTTTTAATGTATTCCGATATACTGTACAGTTAATCAGCATAAATTGGTTTTACCAACCACAAAAATGTCCGAAATGTTTTGCAGGAATTGCTTGGACATTTTCAAAGCCAGTTTAGCTTCTACCGCAAGCACGTTCATCTCAGACGAGCAATTAATATTATTACAGCGTGCAACATTATTATTACTAAAAAAGTAAAATAATAACTCTCAGTAGAATGATTGTACAACTTATATTAATCTGTGAATGATTTGGTCAATCGATACAAATATATACAATTATGCCTATTCATAAGTCTAATGGTCTGAGATGATTATATTTCTTTTAATGTATGTTCATTCATTTTTGGAAATTGAAATATATTTACTGACTATCTCAATAAAAACAATTTAATATGGTAACCTGCCAGGCTGTTCTAGAAGGAATTGAACTTACCACAATAATGTGGTACAGATCATTCAATACCAGAGGACGTGTGAAGCCACAAAAGTAAGTTGTTCTATGAGCAAATACTCTGTACTATAATTTATCAAGGTAAGTATATTAATACTATAAACTAGGACTAAAGAACTGAAGCTTTGTAGACAGTTGTAGATAGGTACTGACACTTAGTGTTCAGTACTAGCTTATGATTGGCTTAGCAAAATGACTAAAATCTCGTTCTTTAGACTTATTTTGCCTTAACTTGTCCAAGTTTTGGACAAACACAAATCTGGTATTCACATGTTACAGATGAGGTTGGACCAACTATTTTGTTGGAAATACATATCATAATCATTATGAATAATATTGATTGTGTATAAAGCAATAGAAGACAATTTTAACAACCAAACTCAACCTTGGTTGGGAATATATATAAATTAATAAGCAACTAACTTACATCTATTATTAACAGTAATTCTCAAGACAGTTTGTGAATTTTCAGTAGAAGTAAATCATAGGGTTTAAAAACATACTTGGCAAATTATTAAAATTGGTCGTTTAATTATTCGATTAATAATCCATAATTAATTAAACATATGACTATATGAGTACCTAATGTGAAAATAATTGAATGCTAAAAAAAGTGCATTTCCTCTAGTATCAGTTCTGTCACAAAAAATCCCAAAGAGATACTATTTGTACATCATCTGGCTTTTTTAAAATGTTTTTTTATCATACTTTTTTTAAATAACTACACACTGACATATAGACAAAGATTTTAATGGATATTATTTTACAAATTTGATTCGATGTGGGAAAGGAAATTGTTATCTTATCTCAAACATTCATTACCTTTATTGACACTAAAGTTATAATTATCTGATTTTAGCTTGATATTCTTTATTCTGTTTGATACTTATAGAAAACGTCTGTGCAAATAGGAAAGACACGCATTGCCATATAACTCATTGGCTTATGATGGTAAAAGGTTTAGAAGATGTGTTCTTTAAACTGAAACCAGATGTTTCATGTGATAATGGACTCAGCTTTGCTGTAACAATGAACTAGCCAGATGGAGAGCATCAAAAATACAGCTAACTCGTTGTTTTATTGCTTTAAACTTCCTTTTCGATTGGTTAATTCTACACAGCAAAAGTGCTTCGTGATTATGAAACGACCTTCAACAAAACCTTGAATGTTAAATGACAGCATTTTAAAATGATTTTAATTTCTCCAATTATAATAATGATATATCCTTGTCCACCAAAGATTTTGAACTTGAAAAATCAAAACAGTTTGGAAAACACAAAATAATTATGATGGAAGCTCTATGCTGTGACACAAGGTCACTTGTTTGGTAAAACACAGACATATTATATGTGATGTCAATACCGAGGATGAGCAATGTATGATTGCAATATATTTTTACACATTTTCTATCATCCAGATGTCAAACTGAAGGCTTTGATTGCCAAAAATGGCAGATAATCATAATGTGAGGTGGAAACATATTCCACAAAGTTCGAAAAAGGTTGCTTCGTATTTATACGCCCAGCATTAACTTTTAAGTGGAGGTTATAGAATTCTACTAACCAGCTTGTGAGCTAGCAAAATGTTCTTTTACACAAACGGGTCCATTAGAAAACTCGAATTCATCAAAGTCGTAGGGTTCGTAGAATTAGCTATTCTCAAATTGTTTGTTCAAAACACAAGTTTTAAACAATAAGCTTAGAAGATGTGTCAGTTTTAATGCTTGAGAATTGCTTCCATCTTATAAACACTTGCTTTGCCTTCATGCTCAAAGATAGTCAAGTTTAAAAATGAACGTTTTAATATGATTATATAATATTGCAACTATTTCTAGTCAAAATTTCCCAAAGCTCTGTCTATTTTTACAATTTAAAAAGTTGATAAAAACCAGTACATGTTTAAAGTTACACAACAATATTACTCAACCACTAATCTGTAATGTTATCTCTGATTATTAATACAGTAACAGTTTGTGTCATCACTGTACTTTTAAACAGGCCATGATAAGTGAGTGTTGTGTCTTGTTACCATATTAGCTGTTGTGAGTGTGTTTTATCAGAGCAGCTAATCCGCACTTGAATATGATAGATTATTCATTGTATAAAATAAACGTGTACATGGTCATATTTTTATAGCAGCCTCCTTAATGGGCTTAAAATAGGCAATAAACCTATAGAGTTGCATTTCACCAGATATTATCTACTAAGAAGTTCTTGTTTTACCACCACACTTCAATTTTACACAACATCTGAATTCTCAGTAGTGATTAGCCCATTTCTCACAGCACAAACTACTGCTTCCAATTAAAAGGCGCCCAAACTTTTTCATAGCTTAGAAATGCTGGTTCTTTTGTAATTAGTATTAAATGCTTGTCTTTATTACTATTACTACTATTTTCTTCTGGCAGTTAATGTTTTCATGTTAAAATATAGAAGGTTGTGATCAGACACTCAAATATTAAATTTGTAGTTTCAGTGTTTTCATGTACTAGGTCATACTTTAAAATTATTAACAAAGACAAATCCTTACAACTAAACAGTCTGCACCCTAAAATATTTTACATGTTATTATCAAATTGTATACTTCTTTATACCCCTAATTGTCTGTTTGTTTGTTTCACCTGACATCCAATAGCAACCCAGAGCGGATGTTTAAACAGTGACAGCAATTATTTCACCAACATCTATGGGAAATGGTTAAACAATGATTATAGTTTAACCTGAATCTTCCCGTTATAAAGGCACAAACAAGCATACTTTTATCTATGACAGGAAATCATAGCATAAACTAATAATAAAATATGATTCTGTAAAAAATTCAGAACAAATTCTTAACAATTAACTTGTTACATACACTTAAATCATTTCAATTTGTCTCAAGGCAGAATTCGTATTAGTGCAATCAAGCTAAGAAGTTTCATCTTTCTGAAAAGCTCTTATCACAGCTTTTCTTATCAACTTAAACCATAACTGCCACGAACAACTTTTATCGTATTTACTCGGTAAATCAGACATGCTGATTCCGATTTTGTAATCAAAATAAAGATTAGGCCACTAACTTTCAGAGTAATAAAGGATTTTTTATAGCGTTTTAATATCGGTCTCGAAAACAACACGATCGGCATAACAAGCTCCGCCCATAAATACTTGATGTAACCTAGCTTTTTAGGAACAGAAGTTACGTAAAGATGTTTAGACCGATTTAGAATAATAGAGATGGGTGTTTTAAAATCTATTAATATCTAAATCCAGCTTTAAAAATAATATCAGTTTTTTCTGAAAGATAGATAAGCTATTCAGCATTGCGTATTTAAAAAGCGCGATAACAACGCTAGCTCGTGATAAAACCGCGCTTTTTGAGCTCCTTTTTCTCGGCGTCCAGCCCATTTAAACGTCATGTAACAAGCTGCGAGCAATTTTAAATAGTTTATATCCCTTTCATAAAAAAACTGAAATTATTTTACAGGCTGGATTTAGACAATAATGGGTTTTAAGACACCCATCTCTATTATTTTAAATCGGACTAAACTTTCCTAACTTCCGTTTCTGAAAAAGCTAGGTTTCGTCACATATTTATGGGCGGAGCTTGTAATGCCGATTGTGTTGTTTTCGAAACGGATATTGAAACGCTTTAAAAAAGCCTAAATGACTTTGAAGGTTAGTGGACTAATCTTTATTTTGAGTACAAAATCGAAATCAGCGTGTCTGATTTACCTAGTAAATACAATAAAAGTTGTTCGTGACAGTTATGGTTTAATAGATGATACAGTTTTATCAGCTTATGTATTTACATTAACTGATATCACAATCTACGGTATCTTTTACAGGAACTAAAATTTCCGTTACAAACATTTGCGCACATAATTTTATTCTGTAAGCAAACTGAGCAAAGCAATGAATTTAAACAAACTACAAGACTTAAAACTATCCCAATGACTAGAAATGTTTCAATTAATAATACAAAAATCAGCTTGCATAAAAAATCAAATGACAGAAAACAAGACTTTCTATAAAAAAACAATGGCAACCCAAAATGCTGGTAGAGATAAAAGAGAGAATGAAAAACCTGTGAACAATGAAGCAAAGAGTAGCGAAATTGACAACTACAAAGAAAGGTACTTTTTAAGTCACCTAAAAGACCACACTGTGGTAACAATGATAGACCTCTGCACAGCGGGGTTCGAATATACACCATGTAAATGTTTGCATTTGCTTGTGTAACTATTTGGGTACTTACTAATGTACACCCATTTCAGTATTATGTTTGATATTATCCAGATGTATTTGATTGCTATCTACCTTTTCATCCTTACTGTAAAATATGAAGAATGCGGAGCCATACTGAGCAACCGGTGGTGTTGCTTGCAGCGATTGAGGTTGTGCATGAAAGCTCTTACTTATCCCTTGTAAGACAACTCGGACGCCGAACAAACTCACCAGTGGCTGGTCGACACCGACTTTCTCAACACTTTTTATACAAACTAACCATCTGATCTCTTGAAATCTTCTGGTTTTTCGAAATGATATAATGCATAAAAAGCTATTGAAAATTCACTATTTACTATTTTTGATTATAGCCGTGTGATCAAATTTTAAACGAACAAAATGATCATTGAAATTACTATTGAACTTATTGTTTGTTAGTCGTTAGTATGACTAAATTTTCAAGTAAAAGATCAATGAGAATAACGAAAGCAAATTTAATTTTCCTTATCTGTAGAAAAAGTCAGATCAATATTGTAAATCAAGTCTTTTAGGTTAATTCATGTAGCCCTTGTCGCCAGTAAGGCTTACCAAACAACTGAAAAAATAGCACACCTGAAGCAAATGTCATCTGTGACATACAAACAATCCCTCGCATTACACAGCCTCCCGTTATTACGATGGCAGACTGGATTCAAACAGCTTCGTTACTAAGCTCCGCCTACTTAATTAGTTAATGACATAGAGCGTGTATGTGATTGCACTTGCGAGCTTATGTGTCAAAAAATAGTTAGCGTAACGTAAATGTCAAGGAACTCTGCCGTCATAACGTGTCCATTGTTGTACGTTTATACAAAAACAAATCGCTCATAATAACCGTGGCCAGGCTATTAGCAAACCGTTCACAGCTAGTATTATGAACGGTTTCCACTGTGCAATAAACTTTTCCATAGTGTAAGTAAAACAAAGGTCAAGTAGCCCTACAACTTTGTATTAAGTCATTATATCTTGTTTTGTTTATCGCGTGTCAATGGCGTACGTGTCATTTAAACCTCGCCTTGTTACATATGAGCAATCTTTATTGTGGTAATCAATAGTCATATTTTACAATATGTTTTCCACAAGGTACCACGGCAAGTAAACTAACTAAAAAGCGGTGTACAACAAAAAAAATAAAAAGGACTGCAAAGAAACTATAGTCTAACTAAAAAACTAGTGAATAGTCTAACTAATATAATAATATTAGAACTGAATGCATAAAATATGTAGAACACAAGCTTGAAGATTGATATGAGTATTGTTTAAACAAAAAGTGGACAAATAATAGCTCAGTGAAAATAGTATACAAATAAATGACAAGTTTTCTAGTCATGAAAACAAAGTGTAATATGAAATGGTTAAAATAGGTAAGGCTATATGGTGAATGGTATTATTGGTCAGAGGAAAGTAGATGTAGTTTGAGTTTTTTTTTAAAAGATTGCAGAGGAAGAGTTCTTAAATGAGTGCAGAGATTATTAAATGAATTTAGCAGGTTGCTGTTGAGTTTGTTGTGGCTTATGGCACTAGGTAATTTGAATCTGTTTCTGGTTTTGTGACTATGGTTTACGGTTTGAAAGCTATAGCTGAGATATTTAGGGCAGTTATCGTGGAGTATTTAATGAGCAGCGAGGCAGGTGAAGTAATGTGATAGCTTAGGTAAGGGAAGAACACCGGTAGTGCTTGTTATTAAGTTGGTAGATGGTAAGTGCTGGTTTTTATGGGGTATGTTTAGGTCTTTGCATATAAGTCGTAAAGCTTTTTTGTAAAATAAATAGTGTGTTGGTATATTTTACAGGTGTTGTAGGGTAAAACACATGCAGGCCATATATAAGATAGGAATGGATAAAATTATAGTGATATAGTCTGGCAGTATCAAAGTTCATAAGATGACGAATGTTATAAAATAAACTTAGGTTAGATGATATTTTATTTGAAATGAATGAGATGTGGTCTAGCCATGATAAAGCGTCGTTGATGATGAAGCCAAGTAGTTTAGAAGTAGATTGTCTTGTTAGGGTACTGTCAAATATAGAAATTGTCAGAGGGAAATTCAATGGTGGATTTACTAAGATATTGTGAGATTTTGAAATTGTTGCTGTACCTTTTCATCACATTTGCTTGCAGTGCTGGACCATCGTTGTCATTGTTTGCTTATCGTTCATGCGGTGTTATTTTTGGTATATTTTTGTAAGGTATATTGTTATATTGCTCGGGGGAGCGATTAAGCACTCACCGTTGACTCAAGATCACAAGAGGCC